>NC_059159.1:136841293-137159550 GCF_019923935.1 Bubalus bubalis
CCCCATGGTGAATCAGGGAGCCATCACCCAGTGCCTGCCTGTGGCCCCACTGCCCATCCGTGACTCAAGACAAAACCCCAGAGTCCTGGTGCCAGAACCCAAAGTGTGGGAAGAGGGGAACACCCCCACACTGGGCCGTCCTCTCTTCTCCCCACTCCCTGGTATGTTTCTCAGCCCCTCACTGCCCCAGGTGGAGCTGCGCAAGGCAGAACTGGCAAAGGGGCTCCTCAACGCTGAGAGAAAGTAGGGAACCCCAGCTCACAGCACCCTATCCTCACTCCTGCCTGATCCCAGGCCTGCCAGCAGCCAAGCCCAGCCCAGAAACCAAAGCAGGGGAGGGAAACAGGGGACAGCTCTGCTCTCAGTGGGCAGAGCACCCTCCCCTCCCCATATACACATGTGTTTGCAGGTAGAGCACTGCCCTCCCCTCATACACAAACGTGTGTTTGCAGATAACGTACCCTCCCCCCATACACACAACTGTTTGCAGGTAGAGCACTGCCCCCCATACTCACATATGTTTGCTGTCAGTTCACATAGGTGTTCATGGTGCTCCACCCTGAGGGAGCAGGTTGCACATATAACTGTAGATTTGTGTATCTTGTAAGTAGTATCTGTTTACACATGTGCACCTGTGTGTACTCACACATGTGTGTTTGTGCTCACCTGTAACTCTGGGCCTGCAGCTCATTGTAGAGCACATTTGTGACCCCTTCTTCCCTAGTGGGTGCAGCCCCGTGCCGAGGCACATGGCTGGGCACGTGGAACAGGACCTGGATCCCAGTGCCCCCTGGTCGCGAATCAGAGTCTCTGGTGGTCTAGTGGTTAAGAATCCGACTGCCAGTATAGGGGACAAGGGCTCGATTCCTGGTCCAGGAAGATCCCACATGCCCTGGAGCCACTGAGCCCATGCACCACAACTACTGAGCCTGTGCTTTATAGACTGTGCTTGGCAACAAGAGAAGCCACCGCTGTGAGAAGCCTGTGCACGGCAACGAAGAGTAGCCCCTGCTTACCTCAACTAGAGAAAGCCCATAGGCGCAACAATGACCCAGAATAGCCATAAATAAATAAACAAAAAATCTTTAAAAAGCCCATCCTTCAGAATTATGACCCCATATACTCCCACCAAACTTGTTGCTGTCTATAACTGGTTTTTACACACGGGTCCACACACGTGTATGCAGCATGCACACGGGGATGGGTTAGAGTTGGAGCTGAGAAGGTATGGTCAGGGCTTCATGGTTCTTAGTGGAAGATATCTTCTTCCTGAGAGGACCCTGCCTGGAAGAGGGAGAAGGATGCAATGCCTTCCAAGGGCCCCTAATTCCTGTCAGCCCTCCTTGGGTCATCTGGGGATAAGATGGGTCAGGGCCTGAGAACGCTTGTACAGAAGGCCCGGACTGTCTGGCCTCGAGTTTGAGGGGGCAGACCTCATTGCACAGCTGGATGCAGGCAATGGGAGTCGTGGGGGGCTCATTCTCACTGTAGGCTATGAATGGCACCCCCTGGAGGCAAAAAGCCCCTGGAGCTTGGCTCTTGGAGCTCTTCAGGAAGAGCCCGAGCTTGGTGAGGCAGGCCCTGACCCTGAGTCATGCAGCTTATCCAGGCCCTCTGGGCTGGCTCCTGCTCTTCTGGAAGGAAAGCCAGGCTGAGTACAGGCTGCGAGCCAGCCCACCTGCCTGGGAGCTCCAGGACAAGGCACATGAGGAGGCCCCACCTACCCTCAAGGCATCTTGAGCAAGGTCTATGTCTCACCTGGGCGGGAGGGCTGAGCCCAGGAAGGGGCCTCCGATTCACCCTGTGGGAGGCTGTGATTCCTTGAGGTCAGAGCTGGGGGAGTGGGTTCTCAGGCAAGGGAAGGGCTGAAGACTCAAGTCCCAGCCTGTTGGACCAGAGGGGCGAGCTAGGGCCCTGTAAGGGGGAGGGCCGGCACGCCCTTCATTTCCTACCCCCCAAACTCTTTTTGCCTGAAAGGGAGTAGCTTGAACCAACAGAGGAGACATGGGCCTTGCTGTCAGCAAGCAGAGAAGAGTGTAAACATAGAAAATAAATCACGCTACCTTCCCTCACAGCCTCCCTAAACCCCCTAACCTCTTCCCCAGCATTGGAGTGTGGTGAGGGGGGCGCAGACCAAAACAGACATACAGACATTTTTCAAGTATAGAAAGTACTTCCTCCAGTTTGCGAAAAACCATCAGAGGTGGATGTATAATCTCCCCTTCCACAAATGACAAAACTGACGTTTGGAGAGAAGTCGCCTGGTGACTCAGATGGTAAAGAATCCACCTGCAGTGTGGGAGACCCAGGTTCAATCCCTGGATTGGGAAGATCCCCTGGAGAAGGGACTGGCAACCCACTCCAGTATCCTTGCCTGGAGAACCCCATGGACAGATGAATCGGCAGGCTATAGTCCATTGGGGTCACAAAGAGTCAGACACTACTGAAGCAACTTAGCATGCATGCAAACACCTGCTAAGATCTCACTCAGCCGTTAAGTGTTGAGCTGGATACATCCCGCGGGGATGGGTAGGAGCCAGGAAGAGGGCAGGGAGGCCAGGGAGCCACAGGTCTCCCCATGCTTCAGCCTTGCGCCCCTCTCTTAGGCCACTGCTAGATGCTCTCCCTGCTTCTGAGTCTTAAGAGTAGGGAGCTGGCTCTGGACAGGAATGGGGAGTGGACAGCAGAGATGAATCACCTGATTATGAGCATCCCCAGACTGGGGTCCGGGCAGGCAGTTCCTCCTCCTGTGCCCACAGTCACCCCCTATCTCCAGACAGATGAGATGGTGGAGAATCCATGAACATAAACCTTCCTCCCACTCCCCCCAGGGTACTGGTCAGGTGTCCAGCTGGAACTTGAGAAAATCTATCTCAAGATAGATTTTGACCCATAGTTTCCCTTCTGTTGTCCCTGGGCTGCCCTCAGCACCCTTTGAGGACAGCAGACGGTCACAGAGAGGGGGTGGAAGAATGCGATAGGGGCTAGAGCCTGCTCTGAGGAAGAGCCCAGAATCCCAGGGGCAGGGCTGATGGGGCAAGCCCTCTTGCCAACCCAGAAGCTCAGCCCCAAGCCTCACTTGACCACTGATCAGTCAGGCGGCCCACCCAGCTCCCTTCCCCCACCTCTCAGTTTCAGTTTCCTCATCAGTCACCTGCAGGTTTCAGGTGGAGTCCCCCGACACACACACACACACACACACACACACACACACACACACACACACACTCACTCACTCAGGGCCTCTGTAAGAATCAGACAAGATTACGGATTTGAAAACTGTAATACAGTCAATGTAGAAGGAAAGGTTCGATTCCAGAAGCTCCCTCCTTAATCAGAGTCGGGTTTCCTCCTGTATGCCTATCATGTCCATCCATGTGTGTTCTGGGCTCTATGTATGTGTGTACCTGTGGAGGTCTGTGTGTACATGTGGGCGACCCTGGGAGTCTGCATATATATCTCTGTGTGTCCCCGTCTGGGCTTGGCTGTGGACCTGGGTGGGGTGTTTAGGAAAGTCAGGGATAGGAGGTAGGGATCTGTAGAGGAGCCTGGAGATGAAGTGACCTGGTCCAACATGATGAGAGTAGGGTTTGGGATTTAGAAGGAAGAGGGGGCAGGGCGGTAGGCAAGAAGCTGAAGGCAGGCAGAAAAGGGGACACAGGAATATGACCCTGGGTGGGGCCCAGGACAACTGCTGTCTGAGAGGTCTGCGGTGTGAAAGGGGTGGGGGCGGGGGACAGGCGGTGGAAGGCTCTGCATCCGGTGTTCCAGAAAGGTGATGGGTGTGTGAGCCCCAGTACACTTTCCCCTCATCCCAGCCAAGTCTGAGTGCTAATTACAGGGCAGCCACCAGTGCCGGCCATATGGGCGGAGTCACAGGAGAAGGAGCCAGAGGAGGGGACAAGCTGTGGCAGGAGATTCTGCAGTCAGACTTCAGGAAGGACTTCCTGAGGGTCTCCAGACCTTGGGGCAGTGGGAGCTGGGGTCCAAGGAAACCCCATTCGTTGGGAGACAGGGGTGTGGGTGTGGTAGAGGGAGACTGGAGAAGGCCAGGATGCTGTATTTGGTCATCAGGTGGAACAGGGGCTGCATCTCAGTGCCCCTCAGTGATCCCTCGGTCAATGTCCAACCTTGGCCTTGTCAGTCTCTAGGAGACCCCAGCTCTGTCCTGTGCAAGTCTCTAGCCTGGGAGAACAGAGGAGACTCCCAGCCAGGGGAACAGAGATGTAGGCTTGAACTGAGGTAGACCAGAGTGTACGTGCTCCCACCCGCTACACTTATCCTTGACCCTGCTTCCCTGGGTCTAATAACAGCTTCATTCTGCTGCCTTGGGCAGAATGGAAGGGGCAAGGCTGGCAGGCAGCCCAGGAAAGGGGAGGGGGCTTGGCTTTTCACTCCTCTCCACCTTACTGGAGACATCCAGAGCTCTGGCCTTTCTACTCTTTTATTCCTCATCACCTGACTCTTAAAAGTGAAAGTGAAGTCGCTCAGTCGTGTCCGACTCTTTGCGACCCCATGGACTGTAGCCTACCAGGTTCCTCCATCCATGGGATTTTCCAGGCAATAGTACTGGAGTGGATTGCCATTTCCTTCTCCAGGGGATCTTCCCAACCCAGGGCTCAAACCCGGGTCTCCCGCATTGTAGACAGCCGCTTTACCATCTGAGCTACCAGGGAAGTCTTGGTCCCCAGGAAAGCCCAGCTCAGAAGCAAGGCCTGGCGCCAGGATACATAGATTCTCTGTAGCTCCCTGTGTGACACTGGTCAAGTTCCTACACCTCTCTGGGCTTCTTGCAAACCAGAAAAATGATCCTCTCCATCCCTCTTCCAGAAACTGAAGTGGGAGAGGGGAGTGAATCTCCCTCTGGGTTTGGAACACCCTGGTCCCCCTTAGTTCCCTGGGGCAGCCCAAAATGCTGCCTTCTGTCTGCAACAGAGGGACGGGCAGGCTGGCCTTCCCTGAGCAAGATGGGGGTGACTCACGTGCCCCAGGCTTCCCCTCCCCTTTATCGCTCACCTAGATTTTAATTTGTGACTCACAAAGCAAGGACCGGAAGTTGAGGAACCCCCTCAACATGAGGTACCTATTTATTGGGGTGGAAGTGGAGGGGCTCAGACCAGCCCAGTCTGACTTACCAGGTCAGGGACTGAGCAGCCTCAGGATTTCGCCGAAATGTAACCTGCTGCAAGGAGCCCTAGGCTTTGGGATCTGTCTCTTTTCCTCCAAAGTTAGGAGCTCGGCAGAGGAAAACAGGGTCTTCAGTTAAAAGGGTTTTGGTTTAAAGGAGGTTTTCAGCACCACCTGAAGGGATGACCCTTTGAGAATTCACTAAATGTGACAACAAAGAGAGGCTTAGGAGGTCTGACAGAACCAGGGAAACTGAAGCCCCCCAAAGGGGAAGGCTTTATTTAAAGCCACTTAACATTTATAGGGGGCTTCTCCAGTGTCTCAGCAGTAAAGAATCTATCTACAATGCAGAAGCCACAGGAGACTTGGGTTTGATCCCTGGGTTGGGAAGATCCCCTGGAGGAGGGCATGACAACCCACTCCAGTATTCTTGCCTAGAGAATCCTATGGACAGAGGAGCCTGCTGAGCTATCCATGTGTGTCACATAGACTTGGAGATGACTGAAGCAATTTAGCACACACACACACACACATTTGCAGGAAAGGATCCAGAGTTCCTGCCTCCTGGGAGCTTTTCCTCCTCTTTAAAAATAGAACAGATCTTGCCTTTAACACCACCTTGGAGCCGGAGGCAAAAGCCTGCTCTCACAGACTAGTGTATAGAGATGTGCACAAGCCCCACTCCACCACCCCAACCAACACATAGAGAGCATCACACCATACGTGTGACACAGCCTCCTACCCCATCCATGTCTACCTGCAAGCCCAGAAGCCCACAGGGGCAGATGTACCCATGGGTTGCACCATAACACACATTCCCCCCACCCCACCCTACACACCCTCGCTATCAGAGGTCCTCCTAGACGCTTCTCCTTCTCTTTCCCTGACATTCCAGTTCCAGCTTCTTGTGTCCCCCCTCCCCCAAGGTCACATTAGTACACACCAGCCTCCTTACCTACTTCCGGGAGAGAAAATTCTGAGGCAACAGGTTGGAGCAGGCCTTGAAATTAGAGCCCAGGGCTCGAGCTCCCTCACCCCCTACACCAAGCTGGAGCAGGGAGTGCAGAAAGCATGGTGTACGTACCTCCTTGGCTTTCTGAGTGACCTACCCTCTTCTCTTGTCACACTGGACACTTGAGAAAACCATCATTGAGGCTTTTTTCTGTTTTAGTTCCCTAACTGGGAATCAAACCCGTGTCCCCTGCAGAGGAAGGGCTTATTCTAACCACTGGACCGCCAGGGGAAGTCCCTATTGTGCCCAATTTAAGGATGGGGAGGCTGAGCCCAGCAAGGGTGACTTGCCTAGGACCACATGGCAAGGTAGCAGGCCCAAGCTCGTCCCCCTGATGGAGGAATGGTGTCTGCACTTCCTGGAGCCATGGGCTTCCTGGGAGCAGATTCCACCCCCTCCCCGCACTGGGTTTGTGAAAGAAGCCATAGGCCTGAAGCCGCCCCTGGAATGATGCAGGATTCTTTGAAACAGCCGGCATCCCATGCCCCTCCTGAGCCATGGAGAGACTATGGAGAAAGCGCGTGAGGGACCAAAGCAAAGGGAAGCTGAGAAGCCAGGGACAACCACAGACTGCAGGGCTCTGTGAGGGCTGGGACTGCATCTCTGGCATCTCCCTGAAAATCCAGCCTGGTGCACCGAGGTCTGGAGTTCATAAATGGCACAGGGAGGGAGATGGACACAGACCTCAGTTCATACAGCCCATCAGTGTATTCCCTATGCTAGTTTCAACCCCAGACTAAGCTGTCCCACGACAGTGACAGGCAGGGATCGACACAGATTCACAAAGACTGACAGAATTGGGACAAAATTGGAAATCAGAGTTCCCGTATGTGGTTAAGCATCTTGAGGATAAAGCCAGCTAGCCAAGCATCAAAGTCCCTCTACAAACAGGCCCCTGCCTGTTGCTGAACCTGTTCCCTCACTCAGAATATGAGGATAATGAGGAAAAGCAGTACTTCATAGGGCTGGTATGATTGTATAATCAATTTCCTTATGTAAGATATGGAAAATAACAAAGCACACCCAGCCCTTATTAGGTAGACACTCAATAAACATCAACTTTTTTTTCTTGGCCGCACTGCGCAACTCATGAGATTTTAGTTCCCTGCCTGACCAGGGATTGAACCTGGGCCCTTGGCTGTGAGACCTGTGGAGTCCTAAGCACTGGACCAATCAGGGTCCCAACATCAACTTTTTATTACTTCTCAGGCCTTTCACCATCAAAACCTTACCCATTCTAGGCAGAGATCACAAATCAGGATTCTCTTTTTCCTTGAAGTCTTCTGGAGGCCTGCCCTGCCCTCCATCTGCCTGAGCCAGGGGCCCCTTCTGCCCACACCTGCGTCCTGCTTGGGCAGAGCACTGTACTAGCTGTCATGAAATCTGTTCAAATACGTTTCCTGCCCCCAAAGAGCTGACCTGCAGGAGACAAGGTCGAAACCACGTGGAAAAGGCAAAAAAGCCGAAGCCATGGGGAACTTAAAAAGATTTAATGTTAAATCAGAATTTAAGACAAGAGAAGAGTTTATGCCGCTGTACATGACTGTGAAGAGAAGTGAATGGACAGGAATTGCTCTGATGTTTCAGAGGAAGAGCACCTTAGGCTGAGGGCGAGGGAAGGGTTTAAGGAGGAGTCACTGTTTGAGCTGAATCTGGAAAAACAGCCAGGATTAGGGAGAAGCTGCTGGGAGGGGGGGGTGTGGACCAGGCTGAAAGGAAGCAGCACCCCATCCCTCAGGGCACTGGAGCTCCTGGAGAGCAGGTCTTGGTCCTGCTCACCTCTGCACCCCCAAGGTGGGAGCACAGAGCCTCTAACACCAGAGGCCAGGGCAGCATTCAGTGCTTTTTGCATCTCTCCTGGATGGGGGACTACCAGTCCCTCTCGCCACTTCGCCCACCCACCCCCTTCCTGTTTTCTGTGCTTTTCCACGTCCCCACCCTGGGAAGCAGCGGAACCAACACAAGAGGGCACTGTGCCCCTTCAGTGCGGTCTCTTCATCCTGTGAAGCCCCCTCTCCTGCTCAGTGCTGCCGCCCTATGACCCTCAGGCAGTGCCGCACCTTCGCTGGGCCCCATTTAAAAGCCTTGACGCTGCAGCGAAGAGCATACTGAGGTCAAGGCCCACATCCTGGCACAGGGGTGGGGACAGAGCCTCAGCCCTGGGCGCACAGTCTCTTCTCTGGACTTTTAGGAGCAACCTGAGAAGGAACAAAAGGCCCAGGCCAAGCTGACAAGTAGCTGGATTTCCTGGGTTCATTCGGTGTCCCCTCTGAGCTGACCCCCAGTTCTCCTCTGGTCAGGTCCAGGGGACTGCACGGGCCACCATGGCCCCTGTCCCAGTGCTGGGGCATCAGACAGGAAATCAGGACGGGGATTTGTTGGGGACAAGTCAGCATGCTCGGGCCAGCAAGCCCTCTTTGGAGGGTCTATCCACAGTGAGGGTGGTCATGCCTCTGACATCTTGCTCCAGAGGTCTGTCCATCTAGCTTGCTCCTAGGCTGGAGGTCACACAGTCCACCTCTCACTTCGGGCCTCCACAGCCTGGACCAGGCCTTCGCCCAGGATGGCAAAGTCCTCCAGGATAGCTTCGACATTGGGCACCATCACTGGCTCCCCGCCTTGAGACACCACTATGCGTCCCTTTGTGTTGGAGACCTGGGGGAGCCAGAGACATATGGATTGAAGTGTCATGAGAGGCATACGCAGAGACACCAAGACAGACACGCTTCACACCTGACACAGGGTCACCTGTGGAGCCACACACAGGCACACACGCCCACACGGAACACACGTGCACACTCACGAAGAGACAACTGTCACCGGCCAGCTCACCTTGAAGGGCTGGGGCTGGAAGCTGGTGGGCTTCCAGAGGACACCGATCACCTCTCCGCCATGCTGGTCATAGAAGAAAAGAGCCAGGTGTCCGAAGGCCTCCTAGGAAAGGGCAGGACAGGAAAAAGACTACAGGTGGGAACCTGATAGCCAACGCCACGGCCCCAACTCACCTGGAAGCCTCCCCCCCAGGGCCAGCCAGCCCTCAAGGACCTACCCTGAGCTGTGCCAGGTAGAGCTGAGGCGGATCATAGCCCAGCACGGGCATAAGGGAGGAGGGCCCTGGCTCACTGAGCAGGCCCCGGCAGAAGGAGGCAGCCGGCGAGTCCACGGCCTGGCGGTGCCGGGGGATGTGGCGGGGAGCCAGGCGGATCAGCACATCGTACATGTCCAATGGTGGCCGGAACACAGTCTGAAGAAGGGCAGGGAGGGCTCAGCAGTGCCCATTGGGGAGCTGGAAACTGGACCACAAACCCCTCCACAGGCCACTCTGCTTCCTTCTTTCCCTTAGGTCTGACCCCCCATTAGGGCCCATATGCTCATTTCAAGGTGGGAACACCAGGGCCTAGATGGTGGCAGCTTGGGTTCCACAGGAGGATTGTGGGCTACAAGAGCAAAGCTGCGGCCACAGTTCTCCAGCCTCCATAGCCAGGCACTGTGGAAGCTATGGTGCCTTCTCTGAATTCAGTCTCACCGAACAAGGGCCCGAGAACTCTGGGCTTCCATGGCTCAAAGGCAGAGCCCCATGAGCCCCCAGAGTCAGTCTGGGTTAGGGGCTTACCCTGATGTCTCCAGGCCCCCGGGGATCCATAAGCTGCTTCTCTAGGACAGGCAAGGCCTCAGCTGCCAGGATCACCAGCTGGTGGAGGATCTGGGGAGGTACACACAGGTCATGCAGGTCAGACCTGACCATGGGCCTCTCTTAGCTCAGGCTGGGCCTACTTTTTCCTTGAAGGAGAAAACTACACATTTGGGAGCAGGACTGCAATGAAACCTGGGGCGAGGGTCCGTCTTGTGTCCACACGGAGCTTTTGCGATCTTGGGGGGTAACAATGACCATGACGGGGAGCTTTGCCCGGGTTGCCAGGAAGACACTGCGGATCTCCGCCTGCTCTTCCGCTGTGAATTAGAGGGGGTCCTGGGTCAGCTGACCCCTCTCCCCAGACACCCCCTACTGCTCCAAGTCCTCCCACTGTGCCTACCACAGGGAGTCTCCAACATCCCCCACATGGCGTAAGTGATGAAAGGGACACCGCATCTGCCTCAATCGGGCAGGGTGGTAAACTCCCAGCCTGGGCCCAGAAGCAGAATTTTCCACTGCCTGGAATCCTGGTCTGGTTTCCGGGCCTGCACAAGCTGAGGCCTGCCCCTGGCCCCCCTCCTCCCCTGGGCTCCCACACACCTGGGGAATTAGAAAGCGGACACCCTCCTCTCTGCTGGGACCAGGAGCTCCTCACGTTACAAACAGAAGTCATCACTCACACTCTGAGGCCTGGGCGCCTACCCCCACCTGCACAGTTCCCTGCTCCCCCACCTTAAGACTTCTGACCTGGGCTGCAGAGTCCCTCTCCTCTCCTCTTCCCTCCACAGTCCCCTAGGTAGCCTGCTCACTGCCCCCAGTGGGTTCTGTTTCTGATCGTCACGTGGGCAAACCACATCTCTACTGTCTCAGAGCTCCCTGAAGGCTGGATCTGGTCCTCTTCCTCCTTAACATTTCCCCACCCCTAGGCAGCCAGAATCAGGAGTAGACATCCCGAGTTGGGTAAGCAGAGAGAAACCCTTGCCTGCCCGCCTCTGCAACCCACAAGGGGTAGTTCTTCCGGTAGTCTGACTTTCATCGTACCACTTACCAGTGAGCTCATTGTTAAGATTGACAATTAGGGGGTTGTTCTTCCAATCGAAGGTTGATATCAGGAAAAGGAACCGAAGGAAGCCCACCTGGGGGGAGCTGAGAGGAAGGAGTGAGCAAAGTGTCAGGGGCCCAGCCACAGTGCCCAGCCCCCCACAGTCTGGGGAGCCTAGAGCCCTTAGTCTGGACTGCAGGGGATGGGGGTGTCTTAGAACCCCTTCGGCCCCTAGTTTCGGCCACCTCTCCCATGTGGACTGAAGCAGGAAGGATGGCAGCTGACCCCAGGGGAACTTCCTGGCTAGGGGAAACGTGGAGGGCATCACCTGGGAGGGGTGAAGGGCTCAGGGTGCAGGAAAAGGGCAGCAGCCACCAGGTCCAGGCTCTCATCGGTGAGCTCCCCACCCAGGAGCTGGGCACGCACCCACCGCTTGGCCAGCCGAGCCACACCTGAAAAGGCTGGGTGCTGCTGCTGGAGCCTGTGGGAAGAAGACGGTAGAGGCAGTGAGGCGCAGGCACCTGGGCCCAAGGACAGACTTTCAGCCTGACTGCAACTGTTCACTCAACTTTCACCCAACACTGGCCTCTGTGTTAATGTGCTATATGATGATACACGTATGATCTCATGTCTTCCTAACTAATATCCCAAGAGGTTGTTCCTAGCATGATTACCATTTTACAGATAAGAAAAATCAGGTGTGTGTGTGGGGGGGGGGATTTGGGCTCAAGGGACAAAGCCAGATAAGTGGCAGGGCCAGAATCCTAGCACTTCTAGCGCTTGCCTGACTCCAGCCCAGCACTCATATCCCTAACTGGCCTAACTCTCCAGACAGATGGCCAGGAGAGCAGGATGGGACTGGGAGAGGGTCTATGAGAGCCTGTGCAGGTGGGCCTACCCATGCAAGGCGCTGGTGAGCAGGGGCAACTGCCTCGTGTCCCTCTCGAGGCGGAGGGAGGTGGGGGTGTCCCTCAGCGAGATCATCCCCTCGGGGCTCCGCATCTCTTTCAGGATCTGCGGCTCCCGCTGGTAGGCCACACGGATCCGGAACACAAACCCATCCTGTTGGAAGAGGGGAGGGGATGGGAGATGGGGCACCCTGACACCCCTGTCCCTTCCTCCCCCCGTATCCCTGCCCAGTGCCCGCCTAACCTTGAGGACGTCGGTGTGTGTGGCTGTGGCGCGGCATGGCAGCCCATGCTGCTGAGTCAGCAGCTCTGCCAGGCGCAGCTGGAAGGCAGCACGGACCCTGCGAATGGCCTCGGCATCCTGGGGCCACTGCCCACTGCCCTCCAGGTGACACACCACTGTGGAGAAGAGGGAGAGGCCTCAGTCTACGGCCAGGGGTAGACAGCAGTCCCTTTCAGCCCCTTGCAAGAGTTCCCTCACCAGTCATGGGCTCCACATAGGCTGGGCAGGGCTTGTCAGGCCGGGGCAACAGTGAGGCCCGCTCTCGCAGCTGCTCATAGAAGGAGTGGGCTGGACGGACTGGGGTTGGCGGGAACACCTGTGGGAGAAGGGAGGCTAAGGAAGAGGACGGGGAGCTGGAAGAGAGAGTACTAGGTGAGTGAGGCAGAGTGGGGTGTCACCCAGTGGAAAGGGCTCCCTGCTCCTGACCTCAGTATAGCGCAGCACAGGGTGAGCTCCCTGCACAGCAGACACGGTCAGTGGAAGACCATCCAGGCCCCACAGCAGGCGGCTGAGGTCATCGTAGCAACGCACTGCAGCTGCCAGGGCCTCCTCACCGGTGCTGGAGGTCTGAGGGGAGAAGAGACAATCAGGAGGGCAGGGCCTTACAGGAGAGCTGGACCAACTGGGATACAGCCTTGGCTCAGGCTGCTGCTGCAGAGCCAGAGGGCCCCCTGCTGGACACTCAGGGAAGTGCAGCCTGGCTAAGGTGGTGGGGCCTGTCCAGCCCCATTCCAGCCCTCCCCAAATCCAGCCACACAGGCTACTTGCCCAACCGTCCCTAGCCTTGACCCCAGCCCTGAACCAGGGCCCTCACCTCTTTCAGGCCTTGGATCAATGCGTCCAGGAGGCCCCCCGTATAGTGGACACAGGTATCTGGAATGTCAGCGTGGCTGGAAAAGGGGCACAGAGAGCGTGAGCACTGGGGGCCAGGGAGAGAGCTGCTAGACATGAGCAGCTCACCCCAAAAGCTTGGGCCAGAGCCTCCTAAAAGGCTCCGCAGCCCATGCCCGCCTCCTGGCATTCAGATGCTAACACTCACAGTGCCAAGAGATGAGTGACCACTTGGTGGGGAATGAGACGCTTCTGGGCCATAGAGGCAGCCTCCCAGACCACAGCTTCCCGGATGGCTCCATCCTGGAAACGCCGAAGCTCGGAGCGAGAGCCCCAGAACTGGCGGAAGTCGGCCGCCTAGGGAGAAGACGATGGTGGGAGAGATCAACAAGGAAGGGGTTCTGTCAGAAATCTCCCGACAGGCCTCGAGTCAGGTGGCAAGAGGATAGTCCACCCCACTCCTGCCAGTACACACGCTGAGCTTCCCAAGACAGGGCAAAATCACCCCTGAGACCCCCAGCTGCTCACCTCAGGCTGGTCAGCCTCAGGACCCAGCTCAAGAACACTGGTCAGCCCCTCAGGCCGGAGGAGCAATCCCAGGGTCAGGACGCCCGGATCTCTGTGCTTCGGTGGCTCCTGGCTGATGTCCCACTGCAGGGTGTAGAGAGGCTGAGCTCAGTCCAAGTGCCCCCCAGCTAGGTCAGGAAACCCCCTTTCTAGTTAGAGGGATGGGGTGTCTTGTGTATCCCCTGGGCCCCAGGGTCCTCCTCTCTCAGTCCCACAAACTCCCCAACCCACCCCAGCTCACCTCTGAGACTGGGGGCCGAGAGTGGGCCAGCAGCTGTAGCCGGGACCCCAGGCCCTGCTCCAGGAGGGTGGTGAGTGGGCCCAAAGCCGCTGAGACATAGTCCCCACCGAGATCCTGTAGCTCTGGCCACAGCTTCAGCCGGTGACACGCTGCCTGCAGGCGACTCAGTGGACGGAGGCTGGGGGGTGGGGGGGCAGGGAGGGACAAAGGTGGGGGGCATCAAGTACTGCTGGCCCCAGGTATCACCCCCGCCATCACTAGGGAGATCGATCAGAGTACCAGTCTGAAGATCTCGGTCCCCTCACTAGTCCTGAGGCAACAGGACTCACTGACATATCACCCTGAAACTCACTGCACAATGTGGTCAAAAGCCCGGATCATGGGTTTGGGAGTCATCAAGAGCAGCTGGAACCCATCGTCAGCTTTGCTGTCCAGCAGTGCCATAGACAGCCGAGCCTCGTGCTGCACCTGGGGTCACGGAGCAAGCAAGGAACCCGCCATGTGAGACCACCAGCACTGCTCTCTCCCCTGCTGGACCCAGGGCCCAGACACAGCGACATGCTCTAGAGAGGAGTTGCTGGTGTCCAGGTGCTGGCAGAAGGGACAGGGGCTGGGCTGGGACAC
The DNA here is from genome assembly GCF_019923935.1 of Bubalus bubalis. NCBI lineage: Eukaryota > Metazoa > Chordata > Mammalia > Artiodactyla > Bovidae > Bubalus > Bubalus bubalis. The sequence continues at coordinate 136,855,563 of NC_059159.1, forward strand.
TGGGGGAACTCAGGACAGTGGGAGACAACTGGTACCTGGTGGTAAGTGGAGGCAGTGATATCAGCACAGAGGTTGAGACGGCCCGAGGAGTCCAGGAAGACAACAGGGAAGGCCTGGTGGAAGTCAGCCAGGGCCGGCTGGGAGAGGGAGAGAGAAGCCAGTGAGGGCTGGGCCTTAACTTCAGGGCTCCGGGCGCAGACTTCTGTGTGTGTGCTAAGTCGCTTCAGTCATGTCCGACTCTTTGTGATCCTGTGGACTAGCCCACCAGGCTCCTCTGTCCACGGGATTCTCCAGGCAAGAATACTGGAGTGGGTTGCCATGGCCTCCTCCAGGGGATCTTCTAGACCCAGGGATCGAACCTTCGTCTCATGTTTCCTGTATTGGCAGGTGGGTTCTTTACCACTAGTGCCACCTGGGAAGACCAGACTCAGCACCGCCCTACTCACCAGGGAGGGATCTGAGCTGAAGCATAAACTGATCCCATTGACGGTCAGATCTGTACTGGCTGAAATGAACCAGAGAAGGTGGTTGTGTCAGAAGGAATCCCCCTTTCTAAGGACCCAGTCCCCATGACACCCACCCTCCAGACAGGTGACTGCAACTGTCTGCCTCTGAGGTTCGCTTTACTCCTCTGTCTGAGGACAATAAAGCAAATGATCCCTGATAGGGATGATCAGGACCCTTGGCCTTTCCGAGTCCAGCTGCCTCACCCAGAAACTGCAGGGTGCTTCTCAGCACCTGGTAGCCGCTCATGGTGGTGTGGATCTTGCGTGTGGACACGAGGAAGGCCACCACCATGGAGACAAGGAACCCGCTGAATCCTCCCAGGCCCTGAGGGAGAAACAGATGGAGAGGCCGATGCTCAGAGCCAGCCCACCACCCAGCGAGGCCCAGGGAAACCGGGCCACTTCCAGCTCACCTTGTCCAGTTCCCGCTGCCGCAGCCAGACCTTCAGAAGTGCCACCCCATCCTTCAGTCCTGAGGCTGAGCCCAGCACAGCTGACAGCAGCTGCACGTGGGATTCAAGGGCTGTGTCCTGCAGGAGCCATGTGTTATAGTGGGGGGTGGGGGGTTCTGGGCTACCTGCGGGAGGAAAGGGGAAGCCGTGAGAGGAGAGGGCCCCATAATACCCTTTCCTCCAACCCAGCCTTGACATCACTATCTACTCACCATCCCCAGAAGGACTTTGCCCTTGGTACCAGGCAGAGCGCACATTGCTCTTGGACGGCAGGAGGCGGCACAGGCGGAAGAAGTCAGGTGGAGGGCAGGGATGCAGACGAACGGTGACCAAACGCTCATCCTTCCCTAGGGGAAGACAGGTGATGCTGAGACCCTGCAGCCACCCTGGAGTCAGAGAAGCCCCTGCACTACCCTCCCAACATAAGGGCCCCATGCCTGCTCACCTCAGAATTTGAGGTCCCAATACCTTTCCCCTGAGACTTGAGGCCCAGGTCTTCTCTCACCATGGACTTAAGGCCCCTGTGCCTCCCCTACCAGATGTGTCCATCACCCCGTACTGTGCCTTCCACCCAGTGTGTGCCTCCTACCGTGAGGCCGCAGCAGCAGCGAGGGTTTCAGGTGGCAGCCGTTGGTGTAGGAAAAGCGAACACTGCCGAAAAGTGGGTCCTTGGCCAGGTGGTGAGCCAAGTAGGCCAGGTAGAGGGCACGCTTGCGGAAGTAGCGCTGGTTCAGCCCATCCTTGTCCTGTAGGATCTCCTGGAGGCAGTCAGGAGAAGAGAGAGAGACGGCCAAGTTGCTTAATTGTTGATGGAGGACTTGGGGGCCAAGATGAAGCCAAAGTGAGAGCAAAGCTTGGCAACCCCATCTGCTGGCGAGGATGCCAAAGTCAAGGCCAGTAACACCATATCTTGGATGAGGAAGGCAAAGTGCTGCTCCTTCAGGACAACTGCAGTGGTCTGTTCTTTGGATTCAAAATTCAGATTTCAATCCTCTGGCAAGTGGGAGGTGGGAAAAAGAATGGGATCCAGGATTTGTAGGTGGTGAAATGGCAGATCTCTCCATCCCAAACTCTGGATCTTACCCTGGGTATGGTCAGTGCCACATCCACATTGATGTCCGGCCGGATGCAGGTGCCCAGAAGGTAACTTCCCACAACAGTGACCTGGGCTGGGGGCAGGAAATGGAAACGGCCCTTCACAGTATAGGGTACTTGGTGGATAGGGACTTGAACCCCATCTGGGAGCCATGCCTGGTTGGTCAGCTGCGGGGACAGAGACAGTGACACATATTTGATTACCTTCCTAACATGTCCCCTTAATGTCTAGTAGACATCTCAAATTCAACACGTCAAAATGTCTGAAACCAAGATCCTGATCTTCCTATAAATATGTCTTCCCCATTAAGGCAACTCCATACTAGCTGCTCAAGCTAAAAATGTTTAAATCACCTTGACTCATCTCTGTTAAGAACTCCCATTTTGGGACTTCCCTGATGGTCCAGTGGCTAAGATTCTGCACTCCCAATGCAGGGGGTGTGGGTTCAATCCCTGGTCAGGGAACTAGATCTCACATGCTGTGACTAAGAGTGAGCATGCCACAACTAAGACCCAGTGCAGCCAAATAAATAAATACAGGTTAAGAGGGAACAAACACCCATTCCACTTTCAAAAGGTATCCAGACACTGATCACTTCTCTACTCTATCCTAATCTGAGCTATTTTTCAGTGGATCACTGCACAACAGGTTCCTGATTTCATCTTTGTTTCCCTCCATTCTACTTTTAATAGTCTGGGTGAACTTCTTAAAACTGAAGTTAGATTACAGAATCACTTTACAGAACAACAACAAAACAAAACAAAAATGCTGTAGTTATCCCCATCTCACTCAAAGCGTTAATCCCTCAGTTGTATCCAACTCTTGGCAACCTGTGGACTGTAGCCCTGCCAGGCCCCTTTGTCCATGGAATCCTCCAGGCAAGAATACTGGAGTGAGTTGCCATTGCGTTCTCCAGGCAACCTTCCTGATGCAGGGATCAAACTCAGGTCTCCTGCATTGCAGGCAGATTTTTTACTGTTTGAACCACCAGGGAAGCCCCAAAGCAACAGCTCAAAGTCCTTGTTCTGGTGCACAAGGACCTGCATGATATACCCACTTCCTCCATTACTTTCTAAACTGACCTCCTTCTATCTTCCCTTCACTCATTCCAAAGAAGTACCAGACCTATTCTTGCCTTTGAGCCTCTGTGTTGGCTGTTTCCCCTTCCTGGAATGTTCTTTTTCCCTTAAATATCTACATGGCTGACTCACTTTCTTTACACAAATGTCACTTTAGTAAGGCCTACCTCAACCACCCTATTTAAAGTTGCCAACCACTCTCATCCTCTGATATTCCAATGATCCCCTTAATGTGTCCTTCCTTTTTCCATAGTGCTTACCACCACTTTCTAACACTGCCATACAGTTTACTTGTCATGTTCATTATATTACTGTCCATATTCCAACACTAGAACACAGGCTGCTTTGTTCACTGATGTATCCTAAGAACCCCTGGAGGAGGGCATGGCAACCCACTCCAGTATTCTAGCCTGGAGAATCCCCATGGACAGAGGAGCTTGGTAGGCTACAGTCCATGGGGTTGCAAAGATTCGGACACGACTGAGCGACTAAGCACAACACATCTAAAGAACACAACTACTGCAGGGCACATAAGTGTTTGCTGAATGAACAAATAAGTGTGCTCCCAGCTGAGTCTCCTGGCAGTGAGAATGAGCTCCCTAGCACCCCATCCCCTTCAAAGAATAGCAAGGTCCCTGAGGACCTTTTCTGGGCTTTCCAGTTCCCGCCACTACTTGACTTACCTCTGTCTCAGGGGTTGAGGGCACCCTCATGATCCGCTGGTTGGCCTCCCGTAGGAAAGTGTCAATCCGCTCTTTCTTCTTCTCTGACAGCCTCACTTCCTTTAGTAACTCCTCTACCTGTAAGATGGTGCAGGAGAGAGTACTACTTCAACCTCAGGGTCTCAGCCCATCCCTCTAACCCAAGCCCCAGTCACCCAACAGTACCTGTAAACGAAGCAAGCTGGAATGGAACAGACTCTCAGTCTCCCGAAGGCGACTGAGCTCCTCATTGGTAGGTTCCTTGTACAGTTCTGCCCGGCTGAGCTTCACGGGCTGCAGGAGGCCCTCCCCCGGAGACCCAACCATCTTACGTTTCTTTAAGGATTCCTTCTTCCCCTCTTTGCCTGTGCCTTCCAGAGCTGACTCCATCACCTGTGGCCAATGAGAGGGAGAAGCCAGGGTGACATCACAGACATCCAGCATCCACCGCCTGACGTGCCACAAGGACCAGATGCAGGTAAAGGCTTCACCTGCTTCTGGTCTCTCTTGAACAAGAATCAGATTGTGTAAAACTCAGAATAATTTTTAGTTAAAAGAACTTACTGAGCTCTAGACTGAAAACTCCTTGAGTTGAGGGTTCCCATCTATCTAACAGCACAAGCATGTAGCTCTGCTTGGAGTCAGTAGGGGTAGCAGCTGAATGGGCCCTGGAAGCAATGCCTGAGCTCCTTGTACTTCCAAGTAACAAGACCTTCTCTTCTGCTGAGTTAGTTCTGGAACGTCGCAAATGCCATCTCCACTCTTGCTCTATCCAAATCCTGCCAGGTTACACACACGCACCCCATGCCCCAGCAAGCCCTGACTATAGGCTATATCAGTATACATTAAGTGCTCAGTGATGGAGCCTACTGGCTCTGAAGGATATACTCAATAAATCATTCAATCCTTATAATAATCCTAACAGAAAACAAACACCTGAACTAAGCTCCGTTGAACTCGTGGTTCCAGTTGGTATGATTAAACTGTGAGCAGGCTTCAAACCCTGGTCTGCGGGATCCCAAACCTCTACCCTGCAGCCCTGGGCTCCGCCCCCCTCCATGGTTCCACAGCCGGAAGAGCCTTACTGTAGCGCACCAGGACTGCCACCACGTGGGGAGCACAAAACTAGACACAGGAGGGGAGAAAATCCTGCACAAGGTCCAGAAGGACTCAGGGAAAAGACCCAAGCCGCAGAAGGGAATGGAGCGGGTCTATTCAATTTCAAGGTGTAGAGCTAACGAACAGAGACCGTCCACAGGCTTTACTACTTTGCAAGTAAAGCCAAGTTCTATCTCCCTTAGCAAGACCTGTCTCGGGATCCTAAGCTGGAAACATCGGGGGAAATGAAGCTCTTCCCTAAAGGGGCCACTCTCGTGCCCCTCGCTAGCAAGCTGTTAGGTTCTGCTGTCTCCGGCACGCTGCGCATCCCTTCCTCCCAGGCCGCTCGCCCACCTCCGGCTCCCCAGCAGTTCCGCGATGCTCCGCTCTCGCAGCTGCAGGGCCCATCCCTCACGTATTGCTCTCGCACTTTGGGTTTAAAGTCCACTCGCTCTGAAGAGATTCTACCCACGTTGGCAGAAATGCCCAAACCGCGGCAGAAATGCGGGTACCGGCGTTAACGAGCCTCATGGCAAAGAACCCCGCCCAGTGCCAGAGCCATTGGGTGAGTGCCCGACGAGTCGCTCGCCATTGGTTTCTGTCACTCTCCAGGACCGCCCATCACGGGGGTGGGGCCAAACAGAGTTCTCCGATTTACGGCCTCTTTGCGACGCCAGACCGGAAGCTTGCCGGCAACTTGGCGGTTGCCTCCGTTTCCTCACTTCCCCCTCTTAGAACACCAGGGAAAGGGCGGGGTTGGCTTGGGCCTTCTGGGGAGGGTTTGTTTACGTAAGTGATTCCTCTTCTTGCTTTATCAATTAACCAGTCTCCTCAGTTCTACTTCCAAAATATGTCTGGAGTTTATTCATTTTGTGTGTGTGTGTGTGTGTGTGTGTGTGTGTGTTAAGTCACTTCAGTCTTGTCCCATTCTTTGCGACCGTACTGACTGTAGCCTGCCAGACTCCTGTGTCACTGGGATTCTCTGGGCAAGAATACTGGAATGGGTTGCCATGGCCACCTCCAGGGGATCTTCCTGTCTCAGGGATCAAACCTGCCTCTCCTAGGTTTCCTGCCCGTTGGTAGCCTGGTTCTTGACCACTAGCACCACCTGGGAAGCCCCAGGACTATCTCTTCAGTTCACTTCAGTTCAGTTCAGTCCAGTTCAGTCGCTCAGTCGTGTCCGACTCTGCGACCATGGATTGGAGCACGCCAGGCTTCCCTGTCCTTTGCTGCTGCTGCTGCTAAGTCGCTTCAGTCGTGTCCGACTCTGTGCGACCCCATAGACGGCAGCTCACCAGGCTCCCCCGTCCCTGGAATTCTCCAGGCAAGAACACTGGAGTGGGTTGCCATTTCCTTCTCCAATGCATGAAAGTGAAAGGTGAAAGTGAAGTCGCTCAGTCGTGTCCGACTCTTAGCGACCCCATGGACTGCAGCCTACCAGGCTCCTCCGTCCATGGGATTTTCCAGGTAAGATTACTGGAGTGGGTTGCCATTGCCTTCTCCTCCCTGTCCTTTATGTGGTCATAATTAAATTATAAAATTCAAGAACTGTAACTTTCATTCAATCATTCAATACTATCATATAAAGTCCATATTCATCCAGCAATCCCACTGCTGGGCATACACACTGAGGAAACCAGAAGGGAAAGAGACACGTGTACCCCAATGTTCATTGCAGCACTGTTTATAATAGCCAGGACATGGAAGCAACCTAGATGCCCATCAGCAGATGAATGGATAATAAAGCTGTGGTACATATACACAATGGAGTATTACTCAGCCATTAAAAAGAATACATTTGAATCAGTTCTAACAAGGTGGATGAAACTGGAGCCTATTATACAGAGTGAAGTAAGCCAGAAAGAAAAACACCAATACAGTATACTAACGCATATATATGGTATTTAGAAAGATGGTAACAATAACCCTGTGTACAAGACAGCAAAAGAGACACTGATGTATAGATCAGTCTTATGGACTCTGTGGGAGAGGGAGAGGGTGGGGAGATTTGGGAGAATGGCATTGAAACATGTATAATATCATGTATGAAACGAGTCGCCAGTCCAGGTTCGATGCAGGATACTGGATGCTTGGGGCTGGTGCACTGGGACAACCCAGAGGGAGGGTATGGGGAGGGAGGAGGGAAGAGGGTTCAGGATGGGGAACACAGGTATACCTGTGGCGGATTCATTTCGATATTTGGCAAAACTAATACAACATTGTAAAGTTTAAAAATAAAATAAAATTTAAAAAAAATTTTAGAATAAAAAAAAAGTCCATATTCAGATTTTGCCAATTATCTCAATAATACCCCTTACATAGTAGTGTTTTATTTCCTGGCTCAAGATCAGGCATCTTTTTAGGCATCATCTTTCTTTTCCCTCTCAGTCTGAATTAATCTGGAACATATTCTCTCCCTTTTTTGTTTTTTGTTGCGTGTGTGTATGTGTTGGCTTTGGTTTTGCCATGCTGTGCAGCGTGTGGGATCTTAGTTCTCTCATCAGGGATGGTACCCTTGCCCCGTGCATTGGAAGTGCAGAATCTTAACTGCTGGACTGCCAGGGAAGTCCATTTCCCCCCTCCAACAACAGTTTTGAAGAATATAGCATAGTTTCATTCAATAGCTTTTTCTTTAAATCTTGTTTATTGAAGCATGCAGTGGTAAAGACTCTGCCTGCCAGGGCAGAAGACATAAGAGATCTGGGTTCAATCCCTGTGTCAGGAAGATCCCCTGGAGTAGGAAATGGCAACCCCCTTCAGTATTCTTGCCTGGAAAATTCCATGGACAGAGGTGCCTGGCGGGCTACAATCCATGTGGTCGCAGAGTCAGACACCACTGAGCACCTGTGCACAACACACGTATGGAAAAACTCACATATCTCAAGGATACACCTTGGATAGTCACAAACTAAACATACATATGTACTCACAGAAAAAAAAAAAAAAGCAGGGACTTCCCTCGTTGTCCAGTGGTTAAGAATCTGCTTGCCAATTCAGGGGACACAGGTTCATTTCCTGGTCCAGGAAGATGCCACACGCCACGGAGCCACTAAGCATGTGCACCCTAACTACTGAGCTCAAATTCCGGAACTCGCGAGCCACAACTATATGAAGCCCACATGTCCTAGAGCCAGTATTCCACAACCAGAGAAGCCACCAAAATGAGAAGTCCACGCACCACAATGAAGAACAGACCCTACTCACTGCAACAAGAGAAAGCCCAGGAGCAGTAACGACGACCCAGTGAGGCCAAAAATAAACACAAAAATAAATTTTAATTTAAGAGAAAACAACATTTTCTGCACCTTTCCAATCTCCCCTCATGCTGCCTTTTAGTCATCATCCCAGAAAAATAACCACTGTCCTGACTTCTAATAGCATAGGTTAGCTTATGCAACGCTTTTAAAGGAATTTTCACAAAAGTGGTCTTGTACTTCTTCAATATATTTTCACATGCTTGCCAGAATGAGTATTCTGCAACTGAAACCCTATCATGTCATGCTCCTTTTAAAAACTCATCAGTGGCTGGCTACCTTGCACTTAGAATGAAATACAGACTTCTACAAGGCCATGATCAATATATTCCCTCGCTGCTGCTGCTGCTGCTGCTGCTGTTAAGTCGCTTCAGTCGTGTCCGACTCTGTGTGACCCCATAGACGGCAGCCTGCCAGGCTCCGTCATCCCTGGGATTCTCCAGGCAAGAACACTGGAGTGGGTTGCCATTTCCTTCTCCAATGCATGAAAGTGAAAGGTGAAAGTGAAGTCGCTCAGTCGTGTCCGACTCTTAGCGACCCCATGGACTGCAGCCTACCAGGCTCCTCTGTCCATGGGATTTTCCAGGCAAGAGTACTGGAGTGGGGTGCCATTGCCTTCTCCGCCTCACTTGCTAGCCCATCTTTTTTCTCAATATTCTACCGCTTCATCACTGAGCTCCAGCAATATCCACCTTCTTTCAATTCCTTGGTTGTATCAAGTTCTCTCTTATCTCAGAGACTTGAGCCAAGCTGTTTGCTCTGCCTGGAATGCGTCTCTGAAAAATTTTCCCTTTCATCCCCCAGCTTTCAGTGTAAATAACATGTCTATACTTAGGCCTTCACTGATCACCCAACCTGAAATATGTTTTCCCTTATCTCTTCACCCCATTGATTCCCTTTTTTAGCACTTTAAAAAATGATTTTTTGTTGTTTATCAATTGTCTATCTCTCCATCCTTGACTGTAAGTCTGTGAAAACAAGGATCAGGTGTACATGTCCAATACCCAGTACACTGTACATCCTCAGTAAGTGTTTACTGACTGAATGATGTGACCACTGTCAAACTTCCAACCTTGTCTGTCATCATTGTCTCCTTCAAACATTAAGGCCCAGCTATACTAACATACTTGGGAGTTTCCCTACTCTATCTTGCTTTCTTGTCCTGGGCTTTTGAGCTTACCACCTTCTTTGCTACCAATGTTTTGATATTTTTTTCACAGCCTTATTGAGATAAAATTGACATATAACTGTTTAAGTTGTACAACGTGATGACTTGTTGCACACATATTGCAAAATGGTTACCTCAGTAAGATTAGTTAACACATTTAACATATCCTTCACCTCACCTAATTACCATTTGTTGTTTTGATGAGAACATTTAAGATCTACTCTTATAGCTATTTTCAAGTATTCAGTTCAGTTCAGTTGCTCAGTCATGTCCGACTCTTTGCAACCCCATGGACTGCAGCACGCCAGGCCTTCCTGTCCATCACCAACTCCCAAAGTTTACTCAAACTCATGTCCATTGAGTCAGTGATGCCATCCAACCATCTCATCCTCTGTCGTCCCCTTCTCCTGCCACCCTCAATCTTTCCCAGCATCAGGGTCTTTTCAAATGAGTTAGTTCTTTGCATCAGGTGGCCAAAGTATTGGAGTTTCAGCTTCAGCATCAGTCCTTCCAATGAATATTCAGGACCGATTTCCTTTAGGATGGACTGGTTGGATCTTCTTGCTATCCAAGGGTCTTCTCTAACACCACAGTTCAAAAGCATCAGTGCTTCGGTGCTGAGCTTTCTTTATAGTCCAACTCTCACATCCATACATGACTACTAGAAAAACCACAGCTTTGACTAGATGGACCTTTGTTGGCAAAGTAATGTCTCTGCTTTTTAATATGCTGTCTACAATACAATATTTTAAACTATAGTCATCATGCTGTACACTAGATCCCTAGAACTTATTCCTCTATAACTGGAAGCTGGTACCCTTTAACCAATATCTCATTTCCCCTACCCGCCAGGGCCTGGCAAACACCAATCTACTTTCTGTTTCAGAGTCTGACTTTTCTGGATTCTGCATGTCAGTGAGATACTACAGTGTTTGTTTCTTTTTGACCAGGCCACGCAGCTTACAGGATCTCAGTTCCCTGATCAGAGATTGAGCCCAGGCCATGGCAGTGAAAGTTTGGATCCTAACCGCTAAGTCATCAGGGACTCCCAGACACTACAGTATTTGTCTTTCTCTGATTTATTTCACTCAGCATAATTCCCTCAGTGTTCATCCATGTTGTCCCAAATGGCAAAATTTCCTTCTTTATAGTTGAAGAGTATTTTGATTGTTCAGTAAGGTTTCCTGGAGGAGATGGGACTGGTGCTGAGTCCAGAAGTATGATTTGAGTTTGAACTGATCAAGGGAGGATATGCCATCCTGGCAGTCTGAGGAAGACCAAAAGGGCCAGAGATTAGTCAACTTTTCATTCCACAACATCAAGGCCTGTGCTATGTCAAGGATAAAGATAAATAAGACATAATGATCACAAGCCAGAAATCTGGAATAATGCTCTTGCCTTTACATTTCACAGGCTGATGATCCCTGTATTAATTTAAACATAACCTCAGAGAAGTTTCTTCTGACCCTGTCTCCATTTAAAATTGCATCCACCCCGGTGGTTTCAGTCTTGGCTGTCCACTTTAATCACCTTCATTAGTACTCACCAAAACTTGCAATAATCTTATTTGTCTACTAATTACTTGCTTTTGTCAGTTTCTGTCTCAACCATTAGAATATAAACTCCTTGAGGTCAGAACCCAGTCATTTCTGTCTCATTCACTACTGTATCCTTGGCATTAAGCACAGGGCCTGCCATATAGCAGGCATTCAATAAATATTTGTTGAATGAGTGAATGACTTTTTAAAAATATAAATACAAATTTTATTATTTCCTCAATGTGGGAAGTATCTAAATCACAGAATTGAGGAAAATCAAATTTGTTTTACAAATCTTTGTCAAAGATCAACCAAAGTCATGTTTATAAAATGAGCAATTTTAAATTAGAAGCCAATGTATAATGTTTGTCTTTCAGAGAAGCCCTGGATATATAATAATTTTTAGCTACTTTTTCTTTTATTAACAATGTTTGGGCAAAATAATTTTATCTTTTTTTTAATGCTATTTTTAAAGAAATGACAGAGGTAAGAAAATATCCTATACTCTTGAAAATATTGTTAGCATGGTCTTGTTTAGTTGCTAAGTCATATCTGACTCTTTTGCACCCCATGGCCTATATCCCACCAGGCTCCCCTGTCCATGGGATTTCCCACGCAAGAATACGGGAGTGGATTGCCATTTCCTCCTCCATGAATGTCTCTTTCTTAGGAGCACCTTAGAGGCTGAGAGAAAGACATAAACAAACAGTTGCAGTAGAGCATATATGTACAGATTGCTGTGGGCACATTAGACTAGGAACAGCACGGTGGTTACAAGCAGTCACACCAAAGTGGGATGGCCAAGGTTCAACTTCAGGTTCTACCAGTCACTCACTGGGTAATCTTTAAAACTGTTCACCTCACATTAGGACTTGAACCCATGTACCAGGGCTCAAACATGGCCAGACCCCACAGTCTTCCTACTGATATCACACACCTGATTTCAGGACTTAATGAAGCTCATCGCAGAAAGAATTATGAGTGAAAAAGTGATAGGTAAGAAGTGGATTTACTTAGAGAGAGAAACACACTCTACAGACAGAGGGTAGACCATTTCAAAATGTGAGACTGGCCTCAAAATATGATGCGGTTAGCTTTCATAATCTGGGTAATTTCATAGGCTAATGAGCAGGAGGATTATCCCAACTATTTTAGGGAAGGTGCAAAGATTTCCAGGAATTGGTCCACCATACACTTTTTGGTCTTTAATGGTCAGCCTAAGTTTCGTGGCACCCATGGGAGTGTCATTTAGCTTGCAGATGTGTTACAATGAGTATATACTGAGGCTCAACGTCTAGTGGAACTTGACTCATCCACTATGTTGGACCCATTTGGTTCTAGTCAGTTTATATCATGTCCTTGGGCTACATCCTTCTTTTAAAGTTTGTGCCTTGCCCCCCTCTCTCCTGTTTCACCTTGAGTAATTTTCTTAACATCCCTAAGCCTTGGATATTTCTCTGTGCATTAGTTGCTCCCTCAGTCAGATCTGACTCACCGTGACCCCACAGATGGTAGCCTGCCAGGCTCCTCTGTCCATGGGATTCTCCAGGCAATAATACTGGAATGGGTTGCCATTCCCTTCTCCAGAGGATCTTCCCAACCCAGGAACTGAACCCAGGTCTCCCGCATTGCAGGAAGATTCTTTACTGTCTGAGCCACCAGGGAAACCCTAGATATTTCTAGTAATGATTATGTCATGGATTTTTGTCAGAATTAAGTGAGATTAACCAATACAGAATGAAGCAGGGCAAAGACTAATAGAGTTTTGCCAAGAAAATGCACTGGTCATAACAAACACCCTCTTCCAACAACACGAGAGAAGACTCTATACATGGACATCACCAGATGGTCAACACCGAAATCAGACTGATTATATTCTTTGCAGCCAAAGATGGAGAAGCTATATACAGTCAGCAAAAACAAGACCAGGAGCTGACTGTGGCTCAGACCATGAACTCTTTATTGCCAAATTCAGACTTAAATTGAAGAAAGTAGGGAAAACCACTAGACCATTCAGGTATGACCTAAATCAAATCCCTTATGATTATACAGTGGAAGTGAGAAATAGATTTAAGGGCCTAGATCTGATAGATAGAGTGCCTGATGAACTATGGAATGAGGTTCGTGACATTGTACAGGAGACAGGGATCAAGACCATTCCCGTAGAAAATAAATGCAAAAAAGCAAAATGGCTGTCTGGGGAGGCCTTACAAATAGCTATGAAAAGAAGAGAAGCAAAAAGCAAAGGAGAAAAGGAAAGATATAAACATCTGAATGTAGAGTTCCAAAAAATAGCAAGAAGAGATAAGAAAGCCTTCTTCAGTGATCAATGCAAAGAAATAGAGGAAAACAACAGACTGGGAAAGACTAGGGATCTCTTCAAGAAAATCAGAGATACCAAAGGAACATTTCATGCAAAGATGAGCTCAATAAAGGACAGAAATGGTATGGACCTAACAGAAGCAGAAGATATTAAGAAGAGATGGCAAGAATACACAGAAGAACTGTACAAAAAAGAGCTTCACGACCCAGATAATCACGATGGTGTGATCACTGACCTAGAGCCAGACATCCTGGAATGTGAAGTCAAGTGGGCCTTAGAAAGCATCACTGTGAAGAAAGCTAGTGGAGGTGATGGAATTCCAGTTGAGCTATTCCAAATCCTGAAAGATGATGCTGTGAAAGTGCTGCACTCAATATGCCAGCAAATTTGGAAAACTCAGCAGTGGCCACAGGACTGGAAAAGGTCAGTTTGCATTCCAATCCCAAAGAAAGGCAATGCCAAAGAATGCTCAAACTACTGTACAATTGCACTCATCTCACACGCTAGTAAAGTAATGCTCAAAATTCTCCAAGCCAGGCTTCAGCAATATGTGAACCGTGAATTTCCTGATGTTCAAGCTGGTTTTAGAAAAGGCAGAGGAACCAGAGATCAAATTGCCAACATCCGCTGGATCATAGAAAAAGCAAGAGAGTTCCAGAAAAACATCTATTTCTGCTTTATTGACTATGCCAAAGCCTTTGACTGTGTGGATCACAGTAAACTGTGGAAAATTCTGAAAGAGATGGGAATACCAGACCACCTGATCTGCCTCTTGAGAAATCTGTATGCAGGTCAGGAAGCAACAGTTAGAACTGGACATGGAACAACAGACTGGTTCCAAACAGGAAAAGGAGTTCGTCAAGGCTGTATATTGTCACCCTGTTTATTTAACTTCTATGCAGAGTACATCATGAGAAACACTGGACTGGAAGAAACACAAGCTGGAATCAAGATTGCCGGGAGAAATATCAATAACCTCAGATATGCAGATGACACCACCCTTATGGCAGAAAGTGAAGAGGAACTAAAAAGCCTCTTGATGAAAGTGAAAGTGGAGAGTGAAAAAGTTGGCTTAAAGCTCAACATTCAGAAAACAAAGATCATGGCATCTGGTCCCACCACTTCATGGGAAATAGATGGGGAAACAGTGGAAACAGTGTCAGACTATTTTTCTGGGCTCCAAAATCACTACAGATGGTGACTGCAGCCATGAAATTAAAAGACGCTTACTCCTTGGAAGGAAAGTTATGACCAACCTAGATAGCATATTCAAAAGCAGAGATATTACTTTGCCAACAAAGGTTCGTCTAGTCAAGGCTATGGTTTTTCCTATGGTCATGTATGGATGTGAGAGTTGGACTGTGAAGAAGGCTGAGCACCAAAGAATTGATGCTTTTGAACTGTGGTGTTGGAGAAGACTCTTGAGAGTCCGTTGGACTGCAAGGAGATCCAACCAGTCCATTCTGAAGGAGATCAGCCCTGGGATTTCTTTGGAAGGAATGATGCTAAAGCTGAAACTCCAGTACTTTGGCCACCTCATGCAAAGAGTTGACTCATTGGAAAAGACTCTGATGCTGGGAGGGATTGGGGGCAGGAGGAGAAGGGGACGACAGAGGATGAGATGGCTGGATGGCATCACTGACTCGATGGACGTGAGTCTGAGTGAACTCCGGGAGTTGGTGATGGACAGGGAGGCCTGGCATGCTGCGATTCATGGGGTCACAAAGAGTCGGACACGACTGAGCGACTGATCTGATCTGACCACATGTGGAGAGCCTGTCATATACTGATGCATAGCAAATCTTAGCTGTTGTTTTTAAAGGAAGATTGTGCCTCCTTAGAAGCACCATTTAAGACTTACATGTATTAACATATGCAAAATGAAACAAAATAGTGGCCTCTTTAAAAAAGTCATTCTAGGGAGTTCCTTGGTGGCCTAATGATTAAGATTCTGGGCTTTCACTGAATGGACCAGGTTCAATCCCTGACCAGGGAAACAATTTCCCCAAAGCCATGCAGTTCAGTTCAGTCACTCAGTCATGTCTGACTTGGCAACCCCATGGACTGCAGCAGGCCAGGCTTCCCTGTCTATCACCACCAACTCCCAGAGCTTACTCAAACTCATGTGTCTATGGCATCACCTAGTACTCTCTAGCCAGGGCTCCTCTAAAGAATCTATTACCTTTCTTACAAAGAGAAAAGATGTGGATAAATAAGAGGGAGGGTCTTTGCTTTAGAAAAGTTAATTTTGACTTTACAGAATAACTTTTTTTTTTTTTTGCCACACTGCATGGCACTGCAGCCATGAAAGTCAGTGATGCTGACTTTGAGTCAGTGATGCTATCCAACCATCTCATCCTCTGTCATCCTCTTCTCCTCCCACCTTCAATCTTTCCCACCATCATGGTCTTTTCCAATGAGTCAGGTCTTTGCATCAGGTGGCCAAAGTATTGGAGCAGCACCAGCTTCAGCATCAGTCCTTCTAATGAATATTCAGGACTGATTTCCTTTAGGATTGACTGCTTTGATCTCCTTGCAGTCCAAGGGACTCTCAAGAGTCTTCTCCAACACCACAGTTCAAAAGCATCAATTCTTCGGCACTCAGTGTCTTTATAGTCCAACTCTCACATCCAACATGACTACTGGAAAAACCATAGCCTTGACTAGACGGACCTTTGTTGGCAAAGTAATGTCTCTGATTTTAAATATGCTACCTAGGTTGGTCATAGCTTTTCTTCCAAGGAGCAAGCATCTTTTAATTTCATGGCTGCAGTGCCGTGCAGTGTGGCAAAAAAAAAAAAAAGAAGTTATTCTGTAGAGTCATAATTAACTTTTCTAAAGCAAGGACCCTCCCTCTCATTTATTTCCACATCTTTTCTCTTTGTAAGAAAGGTAATAGATTTTTTTAGAGGAGCCCTGGCTAAAGAGTACTATGCTATGCTATGCTAAGTCACTTCAGTCGTGTCGGACTCTGTGTGACCCTACTAGGTGATGCCATAGACACTAGGGATAAACATCCTGTTTTCTTTGCCACCAGAGGGCACCAGTCAGTCAAGTCAATCTCTACCTGTCATGAAACTAAGAAAGCTCTAAGAAGCTGTTTCTGCCATTCATTATTTGTGCTGTAAAGTAGCCAAACATTATAGTAGCTTGAATACGGTTATGTACAGCTGACAAAAGAAGAGAATTTAAAGACAAAGGAGAAAAGGAAAGATATACCCATTTGAATGCAGAGTTTCAAAGAATAGCAAGGAGAGATAAGAAAGCCTTCCTCAGTGATCAATGCAAAGAAATAGAGGAAAACAATAGAATGGAAAAGACTAGAGATCTCTTCAAGAAAATTAGAACATTTTATGCAAAGGGAACATTATGAAAAAAGGGAACATTTCATGCAAAGATGGGCACAATAAAGGACAGAAATGCTATAGACCTAAGAAACAGAAGATATTAAGAGGTGGGAAGAATGCACAGAAGAACTATACAAAAGAAGATCTTCATGACCCAGATAACCATGATGGTGTGATCATTCATCTAGAGCCAGACATCCTGGAATATGAAGTCAAGTGGGCCTTAGGAAGCATCACTGTGAAGAAAGCTAGTGGAGGTGATGGAATTCCAGTTGAGCTATTCCAAATCCTAAAATATGATGCTGTTAAAGTGCTGCCCTTAATATTCTAGCAAATTTGGAAAACTCAGCAGTGGCCACAGTACTGGAAAAGGTCAGTTTTCATTCCAATCCCAAAGAAAGGCAATGACAAAGAATGCTCAAACTACCGCACAATTGCACTCATCTCATACACTAGCAAAATAACACTCAAAATTCTCCAAGCTAGGCTTTAACAGTATGTGAATCGTGAACTTCCAGATGTTCAAGCTGGATTTGGAAAAGGCAGAG
Organism: Bubalus bubalis; assembly: GCF_019923935.1. NCBI lineage: Eukaryota > Metazoa > Chordata > Mammalia > Artiodactyla > Bovidae > Bubalus > Bubalus bubalis. The sequence goes on from NC_059159.1 coordinate 136,872,673, forward strand.
GAACCAGAGATCAAATTGCCAACATCCGCTGGATCATAGAAAAAGCAAGAGAAACATCTGCTTTATTGACTAGGCCAAAGCCTTTGACCGTGTGGATCACAACAAACTGTGGAAAATTCTTCAAGAGGTGGGAATACCAGACTACCTTACCTGCCTCCTGAGAAATCTGTATGCAGGTCAAGAAGCAACAGTTAAAACCGGACAAGGCACAACAGACTGGTTCAAAATCGGGAAAGGAGTACATCAAGGCTGTATACTGTCACCCTGCTTATTTGACTTCTATGCAGAGTACATCATGTGAAATGCTGGGCTGGATGAAGCACAAGCTGGAATCAAGTTTGCCGGGAGAAATATCAATAACCTCAGATACGCAGATGACACCACTCTCATGGCAGAAAGCAAAGAAAAACTAAAGAACCTCTTGAGGAAAGTGAAAAAGGAGCCTGAAAAAGCTGGCTTAAAACTCAACATTCAGAAAACTAAGATCATGGCATCTGGTCCCATCACTTCATGGTAAATAGATGGGGAAACAATGGGAACAGTGACACACTTTATTTTCTTGGGCTCCAAAATCACTGCAGATGCTGACTGAAGTCATGAAATTAAAAGATGCTTGCTCCTTGGAAGAAAAACGATGGCAAACCTGAATAGCATATTAAAAAGCAGAGACATTACTTTGCCAACAAAGGTCTGTCTAGTCAAAGCCCTGGTTTTTCTAGTAGTCATGTATGGATGTGAGAGTTCAACAATACAGAAGGCTGAGTGCCAAAAAAAATTGATATTTTTGAACTGTGGTGTTGAAAAAGACTCTTGAGAGTCACTTGGACTGCAAGGACTTCAAAACAGTCAATCCTAAAGGAAATCAGTACTTTAATTTGGGAAGGACTGATGCTGAAGCTGAAACTCCAATACTTTGGCCACCTGATAAGAAGAACTCACTCATTGGAAAAGAACATGATGCTGGGAAAGATTGAGGGTGGGAAGAAAAGGGGACGACAGAGGATGAGATGGTTGGATGGCATCACTGACTCAATGAACATGAGTTTGAACAAGCTCCGGGAGTTGGTAAGAGACAGAGAAGCCTGGCATGCTGCAGTCCATGGGGTTGCAAAGAGTCAGACACAACTGAGGGACTGAACTGATATAGATATGAGCAAGACCTGTTGTCCTTACAGAACAGGGCAGCTACTACATGTCTGAGAGACCCTATTAGACTACAGAGGTGGAGGATGAGGCTTAATTTGTGATTCATTGTTGTTATTGTTGTTGTTACTGATTATCTTCCTGCCTTTGGCTGTGGGCCCTTGAGAACAACTACTTAGTATCTATTTTGTGTCAGAGAATGTCCTAGTTGCTGAGGATCCAGGGATGAATAAGACACAGTTGCAACCTACTAATAAATGATGTCTCACCTTCTAAGATAAAAAGGCATGATAGAAGTCCTGTGGAATTTGACTTCCTCTGACCTGAGGATGGAGTCTTTAGACAGCTCATTAAGATACTAGGCTGTGAGCTTCCTTGATAGGTATATGTTTATTAGTCACCCATCTTAGGGTCATGGCATTGTGAATACTTAGTATGAGTTTGTGAGTTGATTTGAGTCCAGGGAGTGGCATTTGGTCTGGGTGCCAGGTGCATGTTCCAGTGACTTAAGACTAGGGATCTGCCATCTTCTGGGTAAGGGTGGGGCTATGATGAGTTTATGTGGGTAAAATGCTTTGAAGATGAACTTTCTGCCTATTTGTCTACTCATAGCCTTGCTATTAAAAGTGTCAACATCACCACCTACTGTTTCCAGGTCAGCAATCTTCTTGTCCTTAAATTGAGTAGTGGGGAGGAGGAGAAGTCAGAATCAGTCATAGTCCATCCTTTGGGAAGGAGGGGCTACACTGACTAAGATGTGCTCTAATGCCAGTGAAGTTTGGTCTCAAGACCAAGAGAATAGAGTTGGGAGCTAAGGAATGGTTATTTAAAATATTGAGGCTTTGTGTCTGAGAAAAAAAAAATAACACCAACAACAAAATGAAGGGGCTCTTTCCTTGTGGATAGTGCATAGTAACTTCCTTCTTAAGAGGACAGAAACGAGGTAAAAAGAGTAACTTTACAGTGGAGAAACCTGACACACTAGGTCAGCCAGGTGATTGAGGTCAATATCAGCATATCAACACAGCATTGTTGATATTATGGGCTCTTGATATGATGTGATGAAAATATTTTTCTCCTGGGATCTCTTCCCCTGTGGGCATGCCCAGTTGCTCAGTCATATCAGACTCTTTGCCACCCCACGGACTGTAGCCAGCTAGGCTCCTTTGTCTATGGAATTTTCCAGGCAAGAATACTGGGGTAGGCTGCCATTTCCTCCTCCAGGGGATCTTCCTGACTCGGGGATTGAACCAGCATCTCCTGCATTCGCAGACAGATTAGGATTCTTTACCACTGAGCCACCTGGGAAGCCCCAGGATCTCTCCCCAAACTCCAGTTTAATCATGAGAAAAACATCACAAATTCTAGCTGAGGGATATTCTAAAGTATACTTGACCAGTACTGTTCAAAACTTCCAAAGTCATCAAAAACAAGGAAAGTCTGAGAAACTTTCATAGTTGAGGAGCCTTAATAAAATATGAAAACTAAATATAGTATCTAGGATGGGATCCTGGAACAGAATAGGGACATTAGGTAAAATCTAAGGAAATGTGAGTAACTAAGATTTTAGTTAATAATATATCTATTGGTTCATTAACTGTAATAAATGTACTACACTAATGTAAGATGTTAATAAGGGGAAATTGGATGCCAGGTATATGGAAACTATCTGTACTATTTTCTGTGTTTTTTTTTTTTTTTTTACGTCTATTAAAAAATGCAGGGGGTGGTATCCAGAATATAACTATGCCTTGAAAAAAATTTTTTTTCTTATTTTAAAGTTCCTATTTATGGAGCATTTACCATATGCTGGTCATTGTGCTAAACTCTGTACATAGATGATTTCATTTAATTTTTATAATTGTTTATACATTAGGCATAATTAACCTCTTTTACAGAAGCTAATGAAAAAGGAAGAGGTAATATAATATAAATGGTGAAGCCAGGATTGGAACCAGGGATGTTTCTGATCCCAGAATTCTAGGTGTGTGGAACTCACAGTATCCTGCCTGTTCTAGAAAATGTTCAGTTTTCATAGGACAGGCCTTCCAAAGAGAAACGGGGCCTAAATTATGGGGATTGCAGACCATTTCCACATCTCACTCCACTCATGATTTTAAAAGAACCCCAGTTCTAAGATCTGCAGGGGGTCAAAGTTCAACCAAGTACCTCATTTTGCAAATGGGTAAATGGAGGATAGCCACAGCATTTGTCCCAAATCACACAGAAAAGGGCCAAGAACCCAGGTTCAGTCTGTATGATTATTTCTCTTTTTATTTCCCACAACTTCCTCTTTGTAGTTAAGAAGGGAAGTAGAAACTGACCTATCTGCTTTCCCCATTTCTCGGATGGGAAACTGCACTTCAACCCCCTAAGTTGGTAACACGCTGCTCTCCAAGGACACAATGGCATGAGGACTGGACCTGCAGAAATATCAGGACGCTTGTTCCACCGACAAAACCCGCACTGTCAGCACATCCTTGTCAAGCACCTACTGAGTGCTGGGAGGACAGACCGTGTGTCATGGCGGGGTGGGGAGGGGACGTTAGGCCTGCAGAGGATCAGGGCTCTTAGGACAACTGCGGGAGGCCTGATACAAGTAGGGGGAGGAGGGCGATGACAGCTCTAGGACAGAGGTCCCTTCCCTGGCGCGCCTTTGGAAACGTAGCGTCAAGCCGCACAACCGTCATTTTGGGGACAAGGGCATCCCCAGGGGCCACCCTCAAACCCCGGCCCCCACCGTCACCCCCCACTGCCGCTTGGCCCTTTAAGGGCGGGGGACGCGCGCCAGCGTCACAAAGCGCCGCCACCTGGCGGGGCGGCGGAGAGGAGGCGGGGAAGTGGGAGGAGGAGGCGGGGAAGGAGGGAGAGGGGGGCGGGGGGGGGGGGGGTGGGAGAGGGGGGCGGGGGGAGGGAGAGGGGGGCGGGGGACGGGGAGGGAGGGAGAGGGGGGCGGGGGACGGGGAGGGAGGGAGAGGGGGGCGGGGGGGAGGGGGGAAGGAGAGGAGGGAGAGGAGGGCGGGGGGGAGGGAGAGGAGGGCGGGGGGGAGGGAGAGGAGGGCGGGGGGGAGGGAGAGGAGGGCGGGGGGGAGGGAGAGGAGGGAGGGAGGGGCGCGCGCACGCGCGTCGCGTCGGGCGGCTCGCCGCCTAGAGTCGCTCTCCGCCAAGAGCCGCCCTCCCTCCCGACGCGCGCCCCTCCTCCCTCCCTTCTTCTTCTCAGCTTCGTCGCTCCCGCGGCGCGAGGCGCTCTGGCTCTTCTCCTCCTCCTCCTCCGCCGTCACCCCTCCCCCCGCGCAGCCGCCGCCGCCGCCGCCGCCGCGAGACCCCCGCGTGTCGCGCTTCCCCCGCCCTTCGGCCCCGCGCGCCCTTCGGCCCCGGCGGCCCCCGAGGAGAACAAGAGAGCGAGCGAGCGCGGCGCTCCCGGGCCATCCCGGCCCGGTCTCCTCACCGTCGCCGGCCTTTCGCCGCCTTCCTCCGCTTCCACCTCTTCTCCCCCCCCCGCGCCAACCAAGTTGAGGCCCCCTCCGGGGGGGGGGGAGGCCCGAGACCCGGAGCGAATTTCTTTAACTCTCTCCACCCCTCCCCCCACCCCGGCCCGAGTGTGAGGAGAAGGGCCCGGCCCGGCCCGCGTCGTGTGTGAGGAGGAACCGGGCCGGCCCACGGGCCGTGTGGGGCCTGGTCCGGGCCGCCGGGTGTGTGAAGACAGGGGCCCGGAGCGGCCCGGCAGAGGGCGAGCGGAGGGGAGGAGCCTGGTCCGGCCCGGCTGGTGCGTGAGGACTGGGGCCCCGGCCCGGCGCCGCCGCCGCCGCGATGGCCCAGCAGCAGATGACCAGTTCGCAGAAGGCCCTGATGCTCGAGCTGAAATCCCTGCAGGAGGAACCGGTGGAGGGCTTCCGGATCACCCTGGTGGATGAATCCGACCTCTACAACTGGGAGGTTGCCATCTTCGGACCCCCTAACACGCTCTACGAAGGCGGCTACTTCAAGGTACCCTCACCCCCTCTCAGGCTTCCCCCGGCGGAGGCCGCGGTTTTGGGCTGTTTTCCCGGCCGAGAGTGGGAGCGCGGGGGAGCGGAGGGGGCTCCTCACCTCGGCAGCTCCCTCCCCCCATCCGTGGAGGCAGGAAGGCCTCGCTTGCTCACCCGGTGCCTTTTCTTTGTCATGGGGGCGGGGGCGGGAGGCCAGCCTGCACCGGGAAATAGGAAAGCCTCTGTGGCTAGGGTAGTGGCTACCGGAGGAGGAGGGGGGAGGTCTTTGTTTTGTTTCCCCCGCCGAGGGTGTACGGAAAGAAAGGTGGTCTGTCCCCCACGGCCTCCCATCAGAACCATCTCTGCGCCGGCTGGAACTACCCCAGAGGGCAGAGTGACCTGCACTTATGGGATTGGACCTTTTTGGGGGGGGGGGGGGGGTAGGAGAGTGGGGGAGGGGTATCGGGCTGTCATTCCAGAGGCTGCCTACTGACCTGACATTTTGGGGATTTGAGGGCTTCTTGCATATAGTGGTGGTTCCAACTTCGCATTCCAGTGGGTGGTAATGGAGAATAGGACCCTAGGGGTGGTAAACAAGGGCGCCTGCGTTTTCTTGCCATCAGCCACTTGAGGGAACTCGAATTTAGCCCTCTTTCTGTCCTCATTTTCTATTTATTTCAGTGCTGTTTCAAAATGCCCTTTGTCCTCACCCTGCCACCAACTTTACTGCACTCTCCCCTGCCTTCCCTGGCCTCCCGTGTAGAAATATCCACTGAAGGCGGATCATTTTATAGGGAGATTGATAATTTCCCACTTCAGGGAGACAAAATTGAAACCTTTTGCTCAGATGGCTAACTCTAGCAAACGGGGAGGGGGGTGGTCTCACAGGTGAAGAGTAACATCTGCGGTGGGATGGTTTCACAAAGTAGGACCGCTCCTTAGCGACCGTAGATATACTTTCTATTGTTTTCCAGGATGTTAGAACAGTGGTTATTATCATTCCTGAATCCAGTAGTTTTTTCAGTTCCCAAATAGATAGTTGGAAATATTGAGGGTCTTTTGTTTTTGTTTTTATTTAACCATTTTTTAAGGGGAAAATCACAGATTGAAGGTCGAGGTTTTAAATGGTGGGGGACAGGAGGAAATGAGTGCTTAGGAATTCTTTTAAGTTAATTTTTTTTAATTTCCAGAATTAAGTAAAATAGGTCTGTGAGTCAGTCTTAGTTTGTTTTGAAGGGAGGGGCTATCTTGGCATAAGTTTTAAATGAGTATCTTAGTCATGCAATTACGTGTATTTTTAAGGACTGCCCAATTACTTTAGTTTCTACTCTTCTAAAGGTAGAAGCCTCAGTTTCAGGCTTGAGATTGGGTCTATTTGTAGAAAATGTGAAGAATTGATTGGGGAATGTTTACTATTCTTGTCTGTGATAGTCACTTAATGCCTGTTTAAAAGCATGCGTTTAGTATTTAGAATACTGTATATACCAACCATACACTGTACTCTTCAGAGGAAAATACTTGCAAAATCTACTGGCTAACTTTAGTGAAATGAAGTTTAATTTCTAAAAAGTATCATTATTTGGGACAATCACTTGTCAGGATAAATGTTTACTAGCTAGAATTATCTTACTCCTACGCAATGCATTAAAAACAAACAACAAACAAAGGAAATAATGGGTTTAAAATGGTAATAGTTTTGCTTAGGTAATTGAGAATGGAGTGTGGTGAACTCTCTCAGTTTGGCATAGGTAATATGGAAGGAGGATTTTTTGAAGCATGCACTGATTTAAATTAACTGCTTTTTAAATTCAGTCTTATTTAAAAAGAATCTCGTTTTGTATGTTTTAGATACATATTTTTTTATTTTTGTGACATGTAAAAAATGTACGAAAATTCTTAAACACTTAGTGTTTTAGTCTTATGTGAGAATTTTGTTCAATTTTGTTCTCTTCTGCTTTTTTTTTCTTTATTAAATGGCTTTTTATTCCAAAGTCCTTCATTGGAAAAGGCAAATTTATGGTCGTGAGCAGTTAACACTGGTGATAGGTTTAAAACTATTGTTTTTTATTTCACTGCTTTTGTGAAACAAGGCTTTTAGTGTGTCCACTACAGCTGCAGTTAAAAGTTGGCACAGATCTTTCTGTACTACTATTCTCCCTGATCAAATGGTGGTTCTTGAACATTTAATATAATTTATTTTCAAGTGAAACTATTTTCTTTATGGTGTGTTATAGTTTCCAAAGGCAGTGGGGCTTCCAGTCATTTTAAATTTTTCATAATTTAACTCCTTTACCTTTTACATATTAATATACTTCTAACTGAACTTATTCACCATGAAATAGTTGACCCTAGTCTGTTTTAACTGTGGCATCTGTTGTAGTAGAGAATTGTGAGACCTGTATTTCAAAATTTGTTTTTTCAACTTATTTTTCAAATATCTTGAATCTGTATGATTCTTAACTTGGGTTGGGGATCGAGAGGAATATAGATGTATGGTGGGCAAAAGTAGTTTCTTGTGTCTGATTTTCTACATGTTATGAACTCTTCTTTGGCCTCATTATCTTTTTGTCCAGTTTCTTTAATTTAAAATTTTTTTATTTTTATTTTATTTTTTTGGCTGCCCTGAGTGGCATGTAGGATCTTAGTTCTCCCACCAGGGATCAAACCCTGGTAACCCTGCTTTGGAATCCAGGAGCTTTAACCGCTGGACTTCCAGGGGAGTCCTTTGTCCAGTTTCTTGATCTCATTGATTCACAGGGTGAATTTCTTTGCTGCTTCAAATTTTCCCTCTGGGGTCAATCATTGTAGAACACAAAGTAGGAGATGACTTAGAATACCCAGAACACTTCTGATCTTAATTTTGCTAATGTGGAGCGAGTTGGAATTCTATTCTGTTACTGGAAGAGGAACTTGTTGATCACGTGAGCAGTAGTAATGACTTTTAACAAGTTTACCCCTATTCTTTTTAAAACAACTATTTTTTCAAATAACTCCTGATAATGATCATAACTTAGTGTGACTGCTTTTGTATAGAACCTCCTTGTAACTCCTGCATTATTTATATAAATACAAGATAGCAATGAGTCTGGAGATCAGAAAGAGTGACTCTTTCATGATAGGCGTAATATTTAAGTGTTACAGAATGCTTAAAGTATTGCAGGTTTTGTAGTTTTGATTTTATTCAGTAATGTATGGGAATGAAATACAGGTGTGTTCCATTTTTTGATAACTCCCAACAGATAAAATTTAGGAAGTATTTGTTACATTTTCAGAGTTTTCCTTAATAGGATATTCTTTATCAAATGTAACACTTCATTTTATATTAAAGAAACTTCAATAGTAATTGTTTAAGATAAAGGACATACATTATTTTCATTTGTTCTGGAATCTATTCTTCACGTGCCACCCCTCCGTGCCCCATAAAAACTATTTTATGACTCTGAAATTTTTAATATATAGTTGAAACAATTTTTCTAAGTAGCTTTGTCTTTTTGGCGTAGGGATCCTTTTGAGAACTTTATAAATTTTCTTCAGAAGACAGTGAGAACACAAACTAGCTTATATGTAGGAGGGTTAACTGAATCCTTGTTTTAAGGGATTTGATCATCAGCCTTAAAAACAAAATTAAACTCCTTTAACGATGTAAAAAAAATACTGCTTTTTTAAAAAAAAATTATGAAAAGTCTTTCAGTCAGTTAAAATTTTCTTAGTTTAAAATTCTTTCTCAGTCAGTTTAAGAACACCTCTTATGACTCTTAGCTGTACCCTTTTCTGGAAGTTGAACTTGTCTTGAGTGCTGGGTGAACTAAGGGAACATTTTAAGTGGAAACATGGATAATGTACATTGATTTGGGACACTGAGTGCAATTTTAGTCCCCAGCCTGCATCCCTGGCAAATGCAGCATTCCAGTATTTCATAGATTATACTTTTACCATATTAAGTTGATTCCAAGATGCGTATTTTTCTAGTTTCACATCTCAAATTTGGAATGAGTCCAGGACTTCTTAGAATTGCCATCAGCTAGGTGGCACTTGTGACCTAGCTGCGAGAGACCCTTGCATTGAAATCATCTGATAAAATTTTTTTAAATGCCAGCATCAGTGTCTTAAATTTGATCAATAAGAATTATTTCTTTTTGAATAAAGGATTTGTTTCCTTAGTACTTTTTTGCTGCATGTTGATTCCTCTATTTCAGAGATTGTGTTAGTAAACAATAATTATTGAACACACACCAAAGGCAAAGCACTATAGGAAGTGTCACTACTTTTCAAATAGTAAGGATAAGTATTAGGACATTGATAACCTTAGAACTTTTATGAATAATCCTCATAAAAGTCTTTGTGCAGAAATGTGAGGGATAGGTGTTACTGACGGAATTGTAATGGTAATTAAAATCAAAGTTTTAAGGCCAATTAGTGCATTGGTCAACATAACCACAGTCTGTCATGATTAAATATTCTGCTCCATTTTTAAAACTTAGTGGTCCTAGGCTAAGTAAGGTTCCAAAAGAATCTGTCTGTTGGAGACAGGTGAAATAAAAGAGGTTATTCAGGAAATTGGCCCACCTCCGCTCATATAGTTTGGGAAAATAATAGAGTTATAAATTCAGGATTTAAGACAACAGAACTCCTATCTTGCTGAAAGGTCATATTTAAACTTTTTAATTCTTTCATGTTCCTGAAATTCTTTTGGACGTTTCATCATATACAGCTACATATATATCTGAATAAGACTAAGCTGAACCTCTTTGAAAGTGTTTTGTCAGCACAGAATTAATTCATTTCAGCTTGGTTCAGTGTGAAATTATTATTGAGTTTATGCTTAAGTATCTTTAAACGAATTGATTGTGAAATTTTGGAATGATAAATACTTAACTGAAGAGAAAATTTTAGTTTGGATTGCTAAGGTTTGATTTTACATAAATTTTTCCTCCATATAAGAATTGAAATATTCAGGGGAAAAAAAAGAATTGGAATATTCAGATTTGGGGATATGTATTTAACATAGAAAGTGAATATCCACTTTAAGCACCTTTAGTTGATTTGTTTTAATAACAAATTAAATATGTTTTTGTTACAACACAGTAAATTACTGTTGTAAACTTGTTGGCAGGGTAATTTAAAACATGCAAAACTCTGTCATGTCTAATTGCAGATACATGCTACTATCCTTATTACAGTAATGTAGATGTTAGTAGCTAACGTGTATGGAGTACTTGCTATGTGCCATCTACTTTATATAGACTATTTCATACAATTCTCCTGTGAGGTGTGCTGCTATTACTCTCATGTATATAGAGAAACAATCACAGAGCTTATTTAACTTGCTCTGCCGGGTCCTCAGCTAGGAAGTTGTAATATCAAGATGGATTTTCAGACTGCTTGGTTCTAAAGCCTGTGTATTCTCTTGGTGAGATCTTTTATCATTTTGGATGATGTTTGAAGGTACAGAGATGGAGCTTTAAGAAAATAAAATTTATGGACGGGACTTCCCTAGTGGTCCAGTGGTTCAGACTCTACTTTCTCTCCAGGAGGTTGCGGATTTGATCCCAGGTTGGGGATCTAAGATCCCACATGCTGCATGGTGTAGTCAAAAATGTAAATAAATAAATGAAATTTTGGGAACATTTGAAAAGGAACTTTTTAAATTGTAAACTTTTTAAATTGTACAAGTTTAAAGGTCACAAGGGTAATTTGTTCCTTCAAATTTCAGGGAGATTATTACGACTTCTGCTTATAAGTCTTAAATTGACTGAAGAATTGGATTTTGATGTTGTTCTTGGACCACTTGGATTAGAGAGTGACAAGTCATATTACAGAAGGATTTCTTTTTTTAATTAGCAAATTGACTCCTTTGATAGCAACTTTTTCATTATGGGAAGAGTGGGATGGTACTAGAGTTCAGAAATATATAATCTTAAAAAGCTACTTTTGGTTTTAGAGATGATGGTAAACATCTTTGAAGTCATACTGGATCATAGAGGAAGTTAAATTTATTAGTGCAGTGTTGCTTTATGCTTTTAAAATAACGTCAGTACTTTTCCAAGTATATTTAAACGTCATAAGAAGCTTGAGCAGTGTAGAGTTGAGACTTTATTGTTTTTTCAGTTGAGTTTTAACTGGTATTCCTTATCTGTATTACAGCATCTTTTTTTTAAAAATTATTGATATATGTAATAATTTGAATGAAGATTACACTGAGTGAAGAAGTCAATCTCAAAGGTTACATGGTCCCACTTGTTTAACATTCTTAAAATGTCAAAAATATAAAGACTAAAACCAGTGAGTGTGGGGCGGGGAGTGGGAGGAGGGAGGAGGGGTTAGAGATGTTTGGGTTATGGGAACAAGGTGGATGTGACTATGAAGGAGGAGCATGAGATCTTTGTGGATGGAATAGTTCTATATCTTAATTGTATTGGTAGTTACACAGATCTACGCAGGCCATAAAATGATGCAGAACTGCACTCATATATTGTACCAGTGTCAAATTCCTAGTTCTAATATGGGACTATAATTATGTAAGACGCAGCCATTGGGGGAAATTTAGTGAAAAATAGATTTCTGTGTACTATCTTTGCAAATATATGTTGTGAATCTGTAAGTATTCCAAAATAAGATATTAAAAAATTAACCATCAGAGGAAGCCATATATTCATGCATTTTATAGCATCTTGAGATCATTGCCATAGTTTCAGTCTATGTGTATTTGGATTTTCAGATTTCACAAAGAAAGTGAAGGTGAAGTCCCTCAGTCCTGTCCAACTCTTTGAGACCCCGTGGACTGTAGCCAACCAGTCTCCTCCGTCCAGGGGATTCTCCAGGCCAGAATACTGGAGTGGGTTGCCATTTCCTTCTCCAGAGGATCTCCTTGATCCGGGGATCGAACCTGGGTCTCCTGCATTGTAGGCAGACGCTTTACCTTCTAAGCCACCAGGGAAGTCAGATTTCACAGTTATTTAGTTATCTGCTTTGCTGTATTTGCTGTGCGGACAGCTGATGCTTAATTTGAGGGATAAATCCCTTGAAATAATTTGGATTATGTGACTTACTTAGTAGCATACATAGTAATTCAGATTATAAACATTGAATGTTTATTATCTCATTGAAAATAACCATTTATAAGATAATATTGGCAAAGTGACAAAAAGTTGGACAATATTTAGTGATTCTTTATAGAAGAGTGATTTAAAGCTTAGAATACAGATTTTTAAGTTTACTGGAAATCATACTTCATACTATATATGGCGAAACAAAAAAGTTTCATTATTCAAAAAAATATCCTTCATATGATTTGAAACTTTTGAAATTGTTGATAGAGGCACAGGTAAAATTTCTGTAATACTTCATATTCATATTTGATTTTTTTTTTAAATTTATTTATTTTTGACCGTGCTGGCTCTTCATAGCTATGTGGGCTTTTCTCTAGTTGTGGTGCACAAACTTCTCACTGTGGTGGTGTCTCTTGTTGAGCACATGCTCTAGGGCGCTCAGTCTAAAGGATTTGTGGCACATAGGCCCAGTAGTTGTGGATTCCAGACTCTAGAGCATAACACTCAGCAGTTGTGGTACACAGGCTTAGTTGCCCTGTGGCATGCAGGATCTTCCTGGATTGGCTGTCGACCCCATGTCCTGCATTGGCAAGCAGATTTTTTTTACTACTGAGCAACCAGGGAAGCCGCACATTTGTTTTTGACTAAAATATAGTATTACTCAGATTATTTTCCTCCTTTACCAAGTTGAATCTGAATCACCTTTGGATATTAAAAATAAGGTTCACAAGAAGCAAAGGTTTGCCGCTAATAAGGACATTAAGAAGTTGTACAATAGATTCTGAGGGCAGTTCCCAAAAAAGAGTTTTGAACAGTGGCAGTCTAGCACTGTTGGAGTGGTATATAGCCAACCTTCTGAGGTGTTTGCTTTGAAGGGGACAAAGCTCATTTGAGTTCTGTGGTAGTTGAGTTTAAAACAAACAAAAACCTTATTACTTAAGGCTCATCTTGGTCTTGTCACATAACTGCTCTTTCTCCCATTGACTAAATAGGGAAAGGAACAATATAAGCTAATCCTTGTGGAAAACTTCCACAACTTCCCTAAAATTAAAAAAAAAGAAGGGAAAAAACACCAACAAGGTCCTACTGGATAATATAGGGAACCATTGAATGTACTGTAATAAGCCATAATGGAAAAGAATATGAAAAAGAATATATATGCACCTAACTGAGTCACTTTGCTGTACAGCAGAAATTAACACAACATTGTAAATCAACTGTACTTCAATAAAACTTAAAGGGAAAAAATATATAGTAACTGTCCTCAGGGTTTTTACCCTGAGTTCTTTTGCTTTGTTAATCATGTTTCAACATTTACTCTTAAGAAGGAAGGAAAAATAGCTAGACAAAAAAAGAGACGTCTTAAACTGAAGATACGGAAATTCTGTTGAATTTAGATTGTATCTAAGGAATCTTATGTTAAAAGGGTTTTAAGGGGAGTGCACTTCTGAGTTTGGATTTGATGAATTACTACGTTTTTTATATAACCATTTTTTAAAAGTTTTTTTTAATTGATAAATTGTTGAATAAGTAATGTACAGAGAGTTTCCTTAAATAAAAATGATGTAAAACTGAAAGTGTAAGTGGTAAAACTGAAAAAGTTACTTGAGGTCATATATTATACTAAGAAAATAAGATATTTTTAGCTTAATTTTTTTTTTTTTTTTTTCCTATTGTGTCCAAACCTAGTAGTGTGAGAGTCTGTCTAAATTCTTAGATTATGGGCTTCTTAAGAAATGACTAGATCTTACTTCAGTCTTTGAAATTCCTTAGCATTTGGCATAGGACTTGAAAGAGTAATACTTAATCTTTTGGGGGAGGTCACATCTTTTAAGAATGACCCCCTGCCCAGTTCTCTGGGCAGTTTCAAGAAATAACTGATACCTGAGTTTCTTCATAGATCTTAGGTGATTAGTCCCTTGTCTTGAATATAGTGGTTAAGACTAGTGGCTCAGTATTTGGACTGCTTAGTTCCTCTAGTTGTGCTTGCCCTTTTTGGAGAACTTTGATTTTATTTGGATTTTTCCATCAGTGACCTTTTTCTGTAGTTGCTGGGTTGCCTCAGTTAAATCTAATTTTCTTAGTGACTGAGGTTAGCTAAAAATTAATTAACACTGAAATCTTGGTTATAGTAATATAGGAAATTAGGATCTTTGTAAAGGGCTCCTCTTATAATATAAGTATTAGAAAACTTATTTGAGAGAGGTTAAGAATTTTGGAGCAGTGATAACGAGAGGCATTGGGAAAACCGGCTAGAAATAGCAACTTCGACTTTTGTAGTCCCATGAAGATAAAGATTGCTTAACTTCATTTGGAAATCTACTGAATACAGCAAAATAATTAAATCCAGTTGTTTTAGCTTTTTTAAAGAATATCTGAAGACATAAGATTTTATTTTTTTGAATCATTAAAAAATTTTATTTATTATTTACTTATTATTTTTTATATTTGGCTGCACTGGGTCTTTGTTGCTTTGCATGGGCTTTCTGTAATGGCAGTGTGATCGGGGACTACTCTTCCTTGTGGTGCTTGGGCTTCTCATTGCGGTGGCTTCTCTTGTGGAGCACAGGGTCTAGGCACTCGGGCTTCATTAGTTGCAGCACTCAGGCTCGGTAGCTGTGGCACATGGGCTTAGTTGCCCCATGGCATGTGGAATTTTCCCAGACCAGGGATTGAACCCATGTCCCCTGTATTGGCAGGCAGATAGATTCTCCACCAGGGAAGAATCTAGTCGCCACCAGGGAGGTTTGACATAAGATCTTTTAAAAGCAGACTAGAAGTGCATTTTAGAAGCACAGAATTTTTTATACAGTGGAGGATTTTTAAATATTGATTGTAAAATGTTATGAATATTTTAAATGTCCTTGATACATTAAAGGAATCAGAATAATTAGAAAAGTACATTTTTATAGCTGTTCTTTGAAAATATGCTGCATATGTGCAATTTGTTAAAGAATAATTTTTATGGCTTTTAGCCAAATATGTTTATGTTCTTCTTTCTCCTGTATCTATATCTATATAGTTCTGTTCAGTCACTCAGTCATGTCTGACTCTGTTGACCCCATGGACTGCAGCATGCCAGGCTTCCCTGTCTCTCACCAACTCCTGGAGCTTGCTCAAACTCATGTCCATCAAGTCAGTGATGCCATCCAACCATTTCATCCTCTGTCGTCCTCTTCTCCTCCTGCTTTCAATATATAGTCTAAATATAAAATTAACACATCTTGATCATTCTGTTTACATAAACACTTTAAAATAATTAATTTTTAACAAGGTGGAGTAGGGAGGGAGCTTTTGTTGTTCAGTTGCCAAGTTGTGTCTGACTCTTTGCGACCTCGTGAGCTGCAGCACGCCAGGCCTCCTGTCCCTCACGATCTCCTGGAGTTTGCCCAAATTCAGGTTAAATTTCTGTGTTGTGTCAGTTGTAACAAACTCTCCTTGGTTATTGTTCCAGCTACCAAATATGTCCTAAAGATTTTTATGTCTATATTTTCTAATTAGCCCTCTCTTGAGTTTTTGCCTATTAACACATTTCCACCAGTATGTCCTTTTACACTGAACATTAAGCTGAACTCTACCTTTTTCCTTAATCCTCTTCTATGTTCCCTTTCCTGTATATTGGACATTGTCTACCTAGTTGCACAAGCCTACATGCTAGAAATCAGTTCAGATGGTCTCTGCTCTCTCTTTCCGTATATTCAATTATTTTTAGTATCTCATGTCTCAGGTTTTAGCCTCTAATCTTTATTTCTCCTCCCACCATATGAGTTCCCATTCAGTTGTCACTCCCCTGGACTGTGACAGTAGCCTCTCTACTCTGTTTTGTGTCCCTTCAATCTATAATGCCATCAGAGTAACCTGTCTAAAGCTCTAATCTGACCTGTCCCCACCAAGAAAAAAAAAGAAAGTTAGCAGTCCATCTTCCATAAAATTAAATAAAAATTCCTTGTATGGCATATAAGACTCTTCATGATCTGGTTGTTCCTTACTTTTCTGTTTTTTGTTCTTGTCCCATAGGTGGTCTTTGATAGTGCCATTTCTTAAGCTGTTACCTGTCTTTTTCATTTCTTCTCATGCCCTCTTTAGTCCTTGAACTCTAATTTATATCTTTAAGACCCAATTCACTTGTGAATGACCTCTTAGGTTCTCTCCCGTTAATTCCTACTCTTTCCAATTAGATTATTTTAAAGTAAATTCCAGACATGTCCTTTCACCCCTAAATACTGGAGTCCCTAAAAGATAAGAAATCTTTTTTAAAAAATAATCATATTGTTCTTATACTTACTGAATAATAATTCCTTAATATTATCTGATATCCAGGTTCATATTCTCCCAGTTGTGTCATAGATATACTTGTAAGTTCATTTGAATCAAGATCCCCAGTTGCTTTTGGTGATGTGCCTCTTAAGACTGTAATTGATTTCTTTTCTTCCTTTAAAAAAAAAAAAACAACTTTATTGAGATATTACATATACAATACAATTTATCCATTTAAATGTACAAAACCATTACCACAATTTTAGAACATTTTCACTCCAAAATGAAACCCCATACCCATCAGCAGTCACTTCCCATTTCTCCCACACTCTAGGCAACTTGTCTGCTTTCTGGGACTATAAATTTGCCTCGTCTGTAAATGTGTAGATTTGTATTTCATATAAATGTAATCATTTAATATATGGCCTTTCACTTAGCATGTTGTTTTCAAAGTTCATATATGTTGTGGCATATATCAATAGTTCATTCCTTTTCATTATTAAATAATCTTCCATTGTATGGACCTTTTATTTATCCATTCATCAGTTGATGAGCATTTGGGTTGTTTTCCACTATTTGGCAATTATAAACAATGCTGATATGAACATTTGTGTACAAGTTTCACTGTGGACATGTTTTCATTTCTCTTGAGTATTTACCTAGGAATAGAATTACTAGGTCATCTGATAACTCTGTGTGTAACTATTTGAGGAACTGCTAGACTGTTTTCCAAAATACATTCCCAATAGTAGAAAGAGGGTTCCAATTTCTCTATATCTGCACGAACACTTGTTCTCTCTCCAAAAATTATTTGTTGGCAATTGAATATATTTAACTGCTGAACTCCTGTCTTCAGTTTTAAGACTTTGAAACTGGACTGATTATATTTTATTCCAAACTAAAGATACTTTTATAGTACTAAAAGTAAAGGAAAGTTATTATGTTTCTAACTCTGGAGGTCACCATACATTTGTTATAAAGTAATTATGGTAAGCTCTGGCCCCCAAATCTAGTTGTTGTTTAGTTGCTAAGTCCTGTTGGACTCTTTGTGACCACATGGATTGCAGCAGGCCAGGCTTCCCTGTCCTTCACTATCTCCTGCAGTTTGCTCAAACTCATGACTGTAGATTCATCATACCATCTGACCAACTCATCCTCTGTCGCCCACTTCTCCTGCTCTCAGTCTTAGCATCAGGGTCTTTTCCAATGAATCAGCTCTTCGCATCAGGTGGCCAAAGTATTGGAGCTTCAGCTTGAGCATCAGTCCTTCCAATGGATATTCAGGATTGATTTCCTTTAGGATTGACTGATTTGATCTCCTGCTGTCCAAGGGACTTTCAAGAGTCTTCTCCAGCACCAAATCTAGTTAGCTACCTAATTTTTTCTCATTATTTCTTAACCCAGTTTAATTCATAAACCACCTCATGTAGGACCTTGTCTCATCTCAGCTTCAACATGGAGCCACTTAAATTTAGTATAGTAGGTTTGCTGGGGGAAAATACTAAGTTCATGATGGATTAATTTATCATGTGGGTGTTATATAGGAATATATATTTCCTAACATTAAAAGATGTAATGTGTTTGAGTTAGTCGTTCAGTTGTATCTGACTCTTTGTGACCTCATGGACTGTAGCGCACCAGGTTCCTCTGTCCATGGGATTTTCCTGGTAAGGATACTGGACTGGGTTGCCATTGCCTTCTCCAGGGGATTTTCCCAACCCAGGAATCGAACCAGGGTCTCCTGCATTGCAGGCTGATTGTTTACCAGCTGAACTATCAGGGAAGCCCAAAAGATGTAATGAGGGATATTATTAAGGTTGTTGATTTAATAATTTTTCTTAAAATCAGTCTAGATAAACAATTCAAGCAGTAAGAAAGTCTTGCCCCTGAAAATCACTTAACTGTTTGAATGTAATCCTCTAGAAATATTCCATTTACCTACAGGCACATCTAAGCAGTTTAAAACTATGAATGTAGTTATACTACAAGTATTTTTCTGCATCTTTTTAAAAAAACTTTATCTTGGAGATCTTTCCATTATTAATATTTATGAATTATCTTATAATTTGTAACTGCTGTACAATATTCCAGTTGTTAAGGAAGTACTTTTTTTATTCCCCTATTGATGAAAAATCAATTATTTTCAGCTTTTTACTCTGAAAAGTGAAGCTGAACGGGGCATTTTTTCATACGTCTACTTTTTTGAGTGCATTTGCTGAATTAAAGTGTTTGTGTATTTAAATTTTACTAGATAGTCAAATTACCCTTCAAAAATATTAATTTATATTCTGTAGTGTAACATAGGGATTGTCAAATATGAAGTTTACATTCATGATAAATCGGTCTTTATGATGGTTGTTTCTTTTAATCATGAATGAAATCTAACTTACTTTCACATCACTGGCCATTTGTAATATTTATGCAAGTTATCTATATTTGTCCTTTGCCTATTTTTCTTTTTTTAATAGATAAAAGCTGTTTGTATAAAGGAAGTTAGTCATTGGTTAGATGTATTATTGCATGTTGCAAATACCTGTGTGTCATTTATTAATAATGTAATTAAAATAACATATTTAGAATTCTGTCCAAAGTTAAACATGGAGTCAAGCATAGAGAAAATTGTGTTGTAACTGTTGTGACAGCAGAGAAGAATTTACAGTTTAGAGTTAAACTCTCTTGTCATGTGGGTTATTCATACGTTATGAATAAGCTCGATACTGATAATGTACAGGGTAATACAGAGGTGCTTGGATTTTTCTGTGTAAGTGGCAATAACCATTTTTTTTAACTCAGTATTATCTCCAGTTATAAATCAACATGTGTTCATGGTAGAAAGTTTTTAAAGTTCTTTAAACTGTGAGGAAAAAAGTCACTTATAATGATGCTATCCAAAAATACTTTAGTATATATTTTTTCTGAAATACTGTATTTCATCTAAAAAGTTGAATACTGTGTATCCATTTTTTAAAAGCAACATGTTTTGACCATTTCCTCAGCTAGTTTTTATTTAACCTTTCCCGTTTTGTTGGACCAGGAGATTTGGTTTCTAAACAAGACTATGTCGAACACATTTTTATATCTATATTTGGGTTTTCCATATAAGTTTCCTAGTACTGGATATATTGGGTTGAAAGTTCTGGGTGCCTACATGTTATATTTTGAACCTAGATAAAAGGCAACAGTAAAAATTGCCAGTTTTCTAGGGGGCAAAGAAACATTTAAGAGGTGGCTATTATGGCTTTAGTTTTAAACAATTATGTATAGAAAAGTTAAAGGAACTAGAAGACTCAGTGTCCAATTTTAAGATGTTCTGTAAAGCTACACTTATCAAGACAGTGTGGTGTATTGACCAAAGGCACAGAATAGAGAGCCCAGAAATAGACTTACTTGGATATAGTCAAGTGGTTTTTTGACAGAGGTGCAAACATACTTCCATGGAGAAAGGATAGTCTTTTCAAATATATGATGTTGGAAAACTGGGTATCCATATGTATAGTGAGCCTCAACCCATCCAACATATCTTATACAAAAATTAACTCAAGATGGATCATAAACCTAAACGTAAAACATAAAGTAGTAAAACTCTTAGAAGAGAGCATTGGAAAGTCTTCTTGACCTTGGGTTGGCAAGGAGCTCTTAGATACGGTACCAAAAGCATGATCCATGAAAGAAAAAATTGATGAAGTGAAATTCATCAAAATGTAAAACTTTCCTGTGAAGGACACTATGAACTGGGAGAATATATTTGCAAACCACATATCTGAGAAAGGACTTAACCATAATTTATGAAGAGCTTTCAAAACTCAACATAGTGGGGGAGAACCCCTAAAGAACCAGCATCCCAATTTTAAAAATGGGTGAAAGATTTGAACAGATAGTTCAGAGATGTTTGGATGGCTTATAAGCACATAAAGATGTTCATCTTTAGTCATTATACCACAGTGAGGTACCATTTACATACCTTTTATTAATTTTTTAATTGACTGCACTGGGTCTCTGCTGCTATGCAGGCTTTTCTCTAGTTGCAGCAAGTGGGGCCTCCTCTTCAGTTGCAGTACACAGGCTTCTCATTGTGGTGGCCCCTCTTATTGTGGAGCATGGGCTTCAGTAGTTGTGGTTTGCGCGCTCAGTAGTTGTGGTGCATGGAGTTAGTTGCTTGAGGCATATAGGATCTTCCCAGATCAGGGATTAAACCTCTGCCTCCCACATTGGCAGACGATTCTTTACCACTGAACCACCAGGGGAGCCATCAGTTGAGTTCAGTTGCTCAGTCTTGTCCGACTCTTTTGAGACCTCATGGACTGCAGCACGCCAGGCTTCCCTATCCTTTACCAACTGCTGGAGCTTACTCAAACTCATGTCCATCGAGTCAGTGATGACCCTCTGTCGTCCTCTTCTCCTCCTGCCTTCAATCTTTCCCAGCATCAGGGTCTTTTCCAGTGAGTCAGTTCTTTGCATCAGGTGGCCAGAGTATTGGAGCTTCAGCTTTAGCATCAGTCCTTCCCATGAATACTCAGGGTTGCTTTCCTTTAGAATTGATTGGTTGAATCTCCTTGCAGTCCAAGGGACTCTCAAGAGTCTTATTCAACACCACAGTTCAAAAGCATCAGTTCTTCAAGCACTCAGCTTTCTTTTATAGTCCAACTCGCACATCCATACATGCCTACTGGAAAAACCATAGCTTTGACTAGTTGGACCTTTGTCAGCAGTCATGTCTCTATTTTTTAATATGCTGTCTAGATTTGTCATAGCTTTTCTTCCAAGGAGCAAGTGTCTTTTAATTTCATGGCTTCAGTCATCATCTGCAGTAATTTTGGAGCCCCCCAAAATAAAGTCTGTCACTGTTGCCATTGTTTCCCCATCTATTTGCCATGAAGTGATGGGACTGGATGCCATGATCTTGGTTTTCTTATTGTTGAGTTTTAAAGCCAACTTCTCTCTCCTCTTTCATTTTCATCAACAGGCTCTTTAGTTCTTTGCTTTCTGCCATAGGGGTGGTGTCATCTGCGTATCTAAGGTTATTGATATTTCTCCTGGCAATCTTGTTTCCAGCTTGTGCTTGATCCAGCCTGGCATTTCGCATGATGTACTCTGCATAGAAGTTAAATAAGCAAGGTGACAATATACAGCTTTGATGTACTCCTTTCCCAGTTTGGAACCAGTCTGTTGTTCCATGTTCAGTTCTAACTGTTGCTTCTTGACCCGCATACAGATTTCTCAGAAGGCAGGTAAGGTGGTCTGGTATTACCATCTCTTGACGAATTTTCCACAGTTGTGATCCACAGAGTAAGGCTTTGGCCTAGTCAATAAAGCAGAAGTAGATGTTTTTTTGAAACTCTCTGGCTTTTTCAGTGATCCAACACTTGTTGGCAGTTTGATCTCTGGGAATCATACATACCTTTTAGAATGGCTAAAATAATAGAAAATATTACACTGACAATACTGAGTATTGCTAAGGATGAGGATTAACTGAAACTCGGGTGAGAATGCAAACTCTGGGTAAATCTGTCAGTTTGTTACATAGTATGCAGTTAACATGGGTTTCATTCAACAAGCCCACTTCTAGGGATATGTCTTAGGGCAATATAAACTTACTGGTTACACTAAAATAGGTGTATGTATGTTTGTAGCAGCACTATTCCTAATTAACCCAAACTGGAAACAACATAAGTGTAAATGGATAATGGATAAACTTACATATCTATATTATGGAATGCTATTTAGCAATTAAAAGGGATCAACTGTTGACATACCAGTAATACAGATAAGTATCAATGACATAATAGCAGTTCCATAAAATTATATTCTAAATGGGCCTGTTTACATGATATTCTTAAAAAAACAAAGCTATAGGCATAGAGAACAGATCATTGGTTACCAAGGTTTAGGGTTGGAGGTAAGAGGTTTAACCACAAAGAGGTAGACGAAATTCTTTGTGAATA
Source organism: Bubalus bubalis (assembly GCF_019923935.1). NCBI lineage: Eukaryota > Metazoa > Chordata > Mammalia > Artiodactyla > Bovidae > Bubalus > Bubalus bubalis. The sequence continues at coordinate 136,895,032 of NC_059159.1, forward strand.
TTGAAAGTGTTTTGTATTCTGTTTATGGTGGTTTTTACAGGAATCTGTGTACATGCTAAAACTTACAATAGTGTGTGCTGAGAAAAGGAATCCTGCTAGATGTAATTTAAAATGTAAAAAAATTATAAATTTAATCGTAATTTTATTTGCCTATTATACCTCAATAAGGCTGAAAAAATAAGATACAGTAAAAATTTTAAAGAAATAAAAGTACCTTTGTTTAAAAAGGATGCAAAAATTACTTTGTTACAAATAAGAGTGCCATATCTGAGTAGCTTATACACAGCAGAAATATATTTCTCTCACTTCTGAAGGCTTGAACTCTGAGATCAGGTTGCCATCATGGTCAGGTTAGATTTACTGTATATGGTACAATAAGTATGGTAAGAAAAGGTCTAGAGAGCGCTCTGGGTTTCTTTATTTTAAGGGTGCTGATCCCATTCACGAGGATTCTGTGCTCAAAGACCTTGCTTCCTATCTCATCACATTTGGGGTTAGGATTTCAACATGGGTTTTGTGGGCAACATAAACTCAGTCCATTGCAACCAGCATTCAGTTTTGGCACAAAATACTGTAAATACAGTTTAGTGGTATCTTTAGGATAAATTCCTAAGAATAGATTTTATGGATCAAACATGTTCACATCTAAAGATATCTGTTACAAATTTAATATTCACAAAAATTAGTTTGATGCAAGTTGCTGAAGTGTATTTAGATTTTAATTTTCTTTCCTGAGTGATAGCCAATGCCTGAGTAGTATTGGTAGTGAATACTAACAACTTTCAGTTTAATATAACCAGTTACATAGAAACTGGAGGAGGAAAAAAAATAAAGGGAGGCAGATGATATTTCACCATAAGATTCCCCAAATTTAGTACTTTCCATTAGAAGTCAGTATTTGAGAAGGTGGTGAATTTTTTGTCTCTGAGAGTAGTCAAATGCATATTGGATGACTCTGAAGGACAGTGTTCTAAGAGGATGTTAATCATCTGGATGAATGATTAAGCTGCTTTAGAATCATGTTAGAAACTTTTAGAAATAAAGATGCCTGTCTCTATCCTCACACTGTTTGGTAGAATCAGAATCTTGTTTTTTTGGCTCTGTCTTCCGGCATGCAGAATCTCGACCAGAATTGAACCCATCCCCTGCAGTGGAACTGTGGAATATTAACCATTGGACCTTCAGGAAAGTCCCTAGAATCAGAGTCTTTTGAGGTGGGACTAGGGACGCTGGTGGGCATCTCCAGGTGATTCTAATGTAAAGCAAGGTTCCTGTCCTGTTCCTGAGATTCAGTATGATGCTATGTTTTGCTTTAGTTTGTGGCTAGAATGCATTTATGTTCCAAAGGTACTATATCTATAAACTCTTTATTAGCCAAAAAGAGAATACTCTAAAATTCATTATTGTGTGGCTTCTCTCTAATTGCCAAATACTATCTTTCCCTCCTACTGTGAAAGACACACCTGTGAAATTGTAAAGTTTTCTTAAGCTTTGGAATTTTTGTTAATAGCTTGCATAATTTTATTCCAGTGATTTTTGTTTATGATTTAAAAAAATAGAAGTATAGTTAATTTACAATGTTGTGTATGTTTTTAATGAGTAGTTGACAGTTTTGATTTTTGTTCAGATATAGAAGTTGTTTCATAGCATATCTAATATATTTTTGAGTCGGTAATACATCTAGTTGGCTTAAAGCTGAACATTCAGAAAACTAAGATCATGACATCGGGTCCCATCACTTCATGGGAAATAGATGGGGAAACAGTGGAAACAGTGTCAGATTTTATTTTGGGGGGCTCCAAATTCACTGCAGATGATGATTGCAGCCATGAAATTAAAAGATGCTTACTCCTTGGAAGGAAAGTTATGACCAACCTAGATAGCATATTCAAAAGCAGAGACATTACTTTGCCAACAAAGGTCTGTCTAGTCAAGGCTATGGTTTTTCCAGTAGTCATGTGTAGATGTGAGAGTTGGACTGTGAAGAAAGCTGAGCACCGAAGAATTGATGCTTTTGAACTGTGGTGTTGGAGAAGACTCTTGAGAGTCCCTTGGACTGCAAGGAGATCCAACCCAGTCCATTCTAAGGAGATCAGCCCTTGGATTTCTTTGGAAGGAATGATGCTAAAGCTGAAACTCCACTACTTTGGCCACCTCATGGAAGAGTTGACTCATTGGAAAAGACTCTGATGCTGGGAGGGATTAGGGGCAGGAGGAGAAGGGGACAACAGAGGATGAGATGGCTGGATGGCATCACTGACTCAATGGACGTGAGTCTGAGTGAACTCCGGGAGTTGGTGATGGACAGGGAGGCCTGGCATCCTGCAATTCATGAGGTTGCAAAGAGTTGGACACGACTGAGCAACTGAACTGAACTGAATACATCTCATTAGTAAATGGGAACATGGGTAGAAAGTATTGCTAAACTGAATATTTTAGCTTCTTAGGTAATTCTTTACCACTTATGGAAGAATTTGGGGCCTAAGTAAACCATCAGTATGTTCTTTCTCATATATAATTAAAACTGTTAGAATTAGAAATATGGAGAACATTTATTTTAAAGTTTGTTATTTTTATTGGTAGTTTCATCATCAAAGATTTATTGAGCACTTACTCTGTGTCAGGCACTTTTGTTGATGCTGAGGTTACAGTGACTCAAAACCAAAAATTTTCTACTTCATGGAGCATTCAATGGGAGAGACAGGCAATGAACAAAAAAAGTATGTGACATCTTAGAAGTGGTAAGTTCTCTAGTGAAAAAACGGGTGAAGTGGCGAGGTAGAGTCTGAAGTTGGGAAGAGGTTATAAGAAATCTTTGTGTCACATTTTAGACCTCTGAAGAAAGGTGAAGGTGACTTGGAGTAAAATCATAAGGAAGGGATGGGGCTAACCATGAGGATCCATGAAAGAGCATCTTACTGGAGAGCTAAAGAGTGTTATTCTTTAGTGTATGTGATCCTGGGGTTAATCAAGTAGAAGGCAGTGAGTAAAAGTTGAATTTTTTTTTTTTTTTTTTTTCCTGTTGCAAAGGTTTGTGGTAGGATTTTTTAAAGTGCTGTTTATTGTAGCTAATTTATTGGTTTTTTTTTTTTTTATGGGTTATGATTTTAGAGTCTGCAAGCAACTTTAGAGATTATAGCTTCAGGGTTGCCACTGGAAAAAAACTAATATTATTTCTCAGTGGAGTAAAAGAGTAGGCATTATGTATTTTAGTGATCCTTTGAGTTTTGTGCTAAATCTCATTCTTTTGTTTATTTAGGTTTGGTTCCCCTGGGTCTTTGTTGCTGTGGGAAGGCTTTCTCTAGTTGCAGCAGGCAGGGGCTGCTCTTCGTTGTGGTGCATCGGCTTCTCATCACAGTGGCTTGTCTATTTGGGGAGCGCAGGCTTTAGGCATATGGGCTTCAACAGTTGTGGTCCACAGGCTTAGTTGGTCCATGGCATATGGGATCTTCCCAGACCAGGGATTGAACCCATTCCCCTGGCAGATGGATTCTTATCCACTGTACCACCAGGAAAGTCCTAAATCTCATTCTTAATGTTAAAGAACAGAGAGGCAGTATAGGATAGTGGTTTAAAATGTGAGCTCTGGAGTTGGAGAGCTAGGTTCCAGTTCAGGTTCTATGGCTATGATATTGGGCAGATTATTTATCCTGTTTGTCTTTGTTTCATCTGTAAAATGGAGGAAAGTATGGCATCTACTCTGTTAAGGATAATGTGAGAATTAAATACTGTATGTTAGTACTTGTAGAAGTACCTAGAATGTGCCTGCTATATAAAAAGCACCCAGTGTTAGCTGCTGCTAGTGTTAGCTACACTGTTTTGAATGTTACTTTTCACTTTATAAGTTAATATATGTGCAAGGTAAAAATATTATAATCTTCTAGAGGTTTTTCTTTCTTTTTAATTTATTTTAAAAGTTGTGGTAAAGTATACATAACATAAAATTTTTTAGTTTTGACCATTGAACAAAAGTGTGTAGTTCATTGCTTAATACCATTGATTTTTGTGTTTTATTTATAAACACTATTTTTTGGCTGCATCACATGATTTGTAGGATCTTAATTCATCGACCAGGGATCGACTTGGTCCCTTGGCAGTGAATATGTAGAGTCTTAACTATTGTACCACCAGGGAATTCCCACTAGTTTTTGCTTTTTAAATTTTATTCATTATATATGATAGCTCCCCATGGAAGATAAGGATTTCATTATTTTCCCTCCATGTCCTTCTTTCTCCCTCCAGCATACATGTACATACTTTCATACATACATGCACATAGATTTCTCCAGTCTCCCAGTAAAGTTATGTCATAATTATATGATTTTCAGTGCATACAATCTTAAGGTGTAATTATATATTTTTCATTTCTAATGTAATATTTTGTTTTCCGTGTAGTTAATTTTTTTCCCCTTAGTTTTCTATCTGCTTACTACTGCTGCTGCTAAGTCGCTTCAGTCGTGTCCGACTCTGTGCGACCCCATAGACGGCAGCCCACCAAGGCTCCTCTGTCCATGGGATTCTCCAGGCAAGAACACTGGAGTGGGTTGCCATTTCCTCCTCCAATGTATGAAAGTGAAAAGTCAAAGTGAAGTCGCTCAGTCGTGTCCGACTCTTAGTGACCCTATGGACTGCAGCCTACCAGGCTCCTCCTGTCCATGGGATTTTCCAGGCAAGAGTACTAGAGTGGGGTGCCATTGCCTTCTCCGCTGCTTACTACTAAGAACTTTTAATAACAGCTTCGTTGCAATATAATTCACATTATCATGCTATGCTATGCTATGCTAAGTCACTTCAGTCGTGTCCGACTCTGTGTGACCCCATAGACGGCAGCCACCAGGTTCCCCCGTCCCTGGGATTCTCCAGGCAAGAACACTGGAGTGGGTTGCCATTTCCTTCTCCAATGCATGAAAATGAAAAGTGAAAGTGAAGTCGCTCAGTCGTGTCCGACTCTTAGCGACCCCATGGACTGCAGCCTACCAGGCTCCTCCATCCATGGGATTTTCCAAGCAAGAGTACTGGAGTGGGTTGCCATTGCCTTCTCCTCACATTATCATATAATTCACCAATTTGTATAATTTACTGGTTTTAATATATTTAGACTTGTGTAGCCATTATTATTGGAGAAGGCAATGGCACCCCACTCCAGTACTCTTGCCTGGAAAATCCCATGGACGGAGGAGCCTGGTAGGCTGCAGTCCATGGGGTCATTACGAGCCGGACACGACTGATCGACTTCACTTTCACTTTTCACTTTCATGCATTGGAGAAGGAAATGGCAACCCACTCCAGTGTTCTTGTCTGGAGAATCCCAGGGACGGCGGAGCCTGGTGGGCTGCCGTCTGTGGGGTTGCACAGAATCGGACATGACTGAAGCGACTTAGCAGCCTGCCCCAGTTTTCATTTTCAGTGGTTACCTTGGATCAGAATTTTTCAGTCTTAGCACTATTGACATTTGGGGCCAGATGATTTTTTGTTTTGGGGTGGAGAGAGCTGTGCTGTGTATTATAGGATGTTTAGCAGCATCCCTGGTCACAATCCACTAGATACTAGTAGCATTCCCCAATTTACCAGTTTTGATGACCAAAAATGTTTTCAGATAATACCAAATGTCCTCCTGGCAGCAAAAATACCCCCTGGTTAAGAACCATAGGCCTATATATTTCAGTCTGCATTGTTAATTTATTACAGTTTAAGTTAATGCTTTTCAAAGAATGCAAGAAATTGTGTAACAATTTAACTCCATCCCACCCCACCTCTTGCCCTTTGTGCTATCAATGCTGTTGTATATTTTAGTTTCACATGTTTTATAAACCTCTAAGGCAATAGTGTTGTTGTTTTACATAGTTTATAATTTTAACCTTTGTATTGCAAAGTAAGCAGAAAATCTCACTCACACACAAACCTATTTTAAAATAAAGCAAACATCCTTGTAACCATATTACGTAGGTCAAGAAATAGAACTTTTTGTAGATGGGAATAGAAATTGTCATACTGAGTGAAGTAAGTCAGACAGTTGAGGAGAATCGTATGACATCCCTTATATGTGGAATCTAAAAAGAAATGATACAGGACTTCTCCAGTGGTTAAGAATCTGTCTGCTGATGCAGGGAGACACTGGTTTGATCCTTGACCTGGAACAATTTCCACATGCTGAGGGGCAGTTAAGCTCCTGCCCTACAGTTACTGAGCTGGTGTGTTTACAGCCTGTGCTCTACAACAAGAGAAGCCACCTTGGTGAGAAGCCTGTACACCAGAACTAGAGAGTAGCCCTCACTTGCTTGCGACTAGAAAAAGCCCTCATGCAGCAACAAAGACCCAGCACAGGCAAAAATAATTAATAAGATAGAAATGATATAAATGAATTTATTTACAAAACAGAAATAGACTCACAAACTTAGAGAAAGAACTTATGGGGAAAAAAAAAAAAAAAAAGAACTTACGGTTGCCAGGAAAGGACGGGAGGAAGAGATAGTTAGGGAGTTTGGGATTGACATATATACACTGCTGTATTTAAATGGATAACCAACAAGGACCTATTGTAATAGCACAGAGAACACTACTCAATGTTATGTGGTGGCCTGGATGGTAGGGGAGTTTGGGGAAGAAGGAATAGCTGTATGTTATGGCTGAATCCTTTTGCTGTCTACCTGGACTGCAGCATGCCAGGCTTCCCTGTCCATCACTAACTCCTGGAGATTCCTCAAACTCATGTCTATCGAGTTGGTGATGCCATCCAACCATCTCATCTTCTGTCGTCCCCTTCTCCTCCTCCTTTCAGTCTTTGCCAGCATCAGGGTCTTTGACAATGAGTCAGTTCTTTACATCGGGTGGCCAAAGTATTGGAGCTTCAGCTTTAGCATCAGTCCTTCCCATGAATATTCAGGGTTGCTTTCCTTTGGGATTGATTGTTTGGATCTCCTTGCAGTCCAAGGGACTCTCAAGAGTCTTATTCAACACCACAGTTCAAAATCATCAATTCTTCAGCACTCAGCTTTATTTATAGTCCACCTCTCATATCCATACATGACTCCTGGAAAAACCATAGCTTTGACTAGTTGGACCTTTGTCAACAGTCATGTCTCTGCTTTTTAATATGCTGTCTAGGTTGGTCATAGCTTTTCTTCCAAGGAGCAAGTGTCTTTTAATTTCATGGCTTCAGTCATCATCTGCAGTAATTTTGGAGCCCCCCAAAATAAAGTCTGTCACTGTTGCCATTGTTTCCCCATCTATTTGCCATGAAGTGATGGGACTGGATGCCATGATCTTAGTTTTCTTATTGTTGAGTTTTAAGCCAACTTTTTCACTCTCCTCTTTCACTTTCATCAAGAGGCTCTTTAGTTCTTCTTTGCTTTCTGCTGTAAGGGTGGTGTCATCTGTGTATCTGAGGTTATTGATACTTCTCCTGGCAATCTTGATTCCAGCTTGTACTTCATCTAGCCCAGCATTTTACATGATGTACTATGCATAGAAGTTAAATAAGCAGGGTGACGATATACAGCCTTGGTGTATACTCCTTTCCCGATTTGGCCTTGTCCGGTTCTAACTGTTGCTTCCTGACCTGCATACAGATTTCTCAAGAGGCAGGTAAGGTGGTCTGGCATTCACATCTCTTGAAGAATTTTCCACAGTTTGTTGTGATCCACACAGTCAAAGGCTTTGGCATAGTCAATAAAGCAGATGTTTTTCTGGAACTCTCTTGCTTTTTCAGTGATCCAACAGATGTTGGCAATTTGATCTCTGGTTCTTCTGCCTATTCCATATTCAGCTTGAACATCTGGAAGTTCGTGGTTCACACACTGTTGAAGCTTGGCTTGGAGAATTTTGAGCATTACTTTGCTAGCGTGTGAGATGAGTGCAATTGTGCGGTAGTTTAAGCATTCTTTGGCATTGCCCTTCTTTGGGATTCGGATGAAAACTGACCTTTTCCAGTCCTGTGACCACTGCTGAGTTTTCCAAATTTGCTAGCATATTGAGTGCAGCACTGTAACAGCATCGTCTTTTAGGATTTGAAATAGCTCGATTGGAGCTTTGTTCGTAGTGATGCTTCTGAAGGTCCACTTCGCATTCCAGGATGTCTGGCTCTACATGGGTGATGACACCATCATGGTTATCTGGGTCACGAAGATCTTTTTTGTACAGTTCTTCTGTGTATTCTTGCCGCCTCTTCTTAATATCTTCTGCTACTGTTAGGTGCATACCATTTCTGTCCTTTATTGAGCCCATCTTTGCATGAAATGTTCCCTTGGTGTATCTAATTTTCTTGAAGAGGTCTCTAGTCTTTCCCATATTGTTGTTTTCCTCTACTTCTTTGCACTGATCTCTGAGGAAAGCTTTGGAAATCTTCATTCAAATGGGTATCTCTTTCCTTTTCTCCGTTGTCTTTAACTTCTCTTCTTTTCTCAGCTATTTGTAATCAGCTATACTCGAATACAAAATAAAAAAGTTAACCCCTTTCAGTTATAACCCCCTCCCTCCCTGCTCCCATAGTTACTGTTCTAACTCTTATAGTAATTCATTTCCTTTTTTTTTTAAGTTTTATCACAAGTGTGCATTCCTAGACACTGTAATGTTACTCAGTTTTTAAAATTTGATTTCTTATAAATACCTTTTAGTGTACAATTTACCTCTCTGTCCCTTTCTTTTCCTTAGTTTTTTTGTTGAAGAACCCTTGCCAAAATTTGAATTTTACTGACTACTTATCTACTACAGTTGATCCTTATACAACATGGATTTGAACTCTGTGGGTCACTCATTTGTGGATTTTTTCCAATAAATATGTACTAGAGTATTACCCAGTCCACTGTTGTTTGAATTCATGGATGCAAAATGATATATGTGGAGAGCTAACTGTAAAGTTGTATGCAAATTTCAGCTGCATGTAGAGTCGGTACCGTAACCCGAATGTTGTTCAACTGTAGTTACTCTGAAGTAGAGGTTATATAGGAAAGGTAGGATAGATGCTTGATTCTTTGGTTTTATTACTTTTCAGAATAGCAAATTAGTTCTTATTAGTTCTCCTCTAAGAGAAAGTTGTGTTTTGTTCTTTTTTTTTGCTGTGGTGCAGTTTGTGGAATCTTAAGTTCCTTGACCAAGGATTGAATCTGGGCCCTTGGCAATGAAAGTGTGGAGTCCTTAACCACTGGACAACTAGGGAATTCTTGAAAAACAGCTGTTTTTTAAAATATCAGTGTGAATTCAGGGATTTAGACATATTTGATCCCATGGACGGAGGAGCCTGGTGCGCTGCAGTCCATGGGGTCGCTAGGAGTCAGACACGGCTGAGTGACTTCACTTCCACTTTTCACTTTCATGCATTGGAGAAGGAAATGGCAACCCACTCCAGTGTTCTTGCCTGGAGAATCCCAGGGACGGGGGAGCCTGGTGGGCTGCCATCTATGGGGTCACACAGAGTCGGACACAACTGACTCGACTTAGCAGCAGCAGATGGTTTTTAATCAATGTCAGTTATTATTTATGCTAAAATTGTCATATCTTTGGTCAGTTGGAGCCTCAAGTTCGTTTCTAAATAACTTGATCCACTCCAGGTAGTCTTTGTAGCATCCTTGTTATCTGTTATGACCAAGTGTTCTAGGCTTATCTTTTATATTTACAGCTCCAAAGTTGTAACTAGCTAGTTTCTACAAGAAGTCCTGGTTTTAGTGGGAAATGGTGTTTGAGGATGTAATCTGGGCATTGAGTGTGCTCATTGCTGTGAGTTACTGTGTCTTGGACAGAGTTAAGGGTGATACAGGTACATCTGTGTATCTATATATACATACCTCCACTCATAAAAGATTTTAAAAATTTACTCTCTTCTATGCTACATCTATAGCTCTTTTTTTCCATAACAAAAATTCTGGTTCTCAAGGATATAGGGGATAATGAATTAGACTTAATAATCATTATTAGTCACTTGTTTTATTCCACTTTATACAATAGTCTCAGAATAGCAATACTAATGCTACCATTTCCAATATGATCACTGAGAGCAGTTACAAAAAATATTTTGCACGTTATCCTCATTTCCTTCTCACTTTGTATCCGTACTATATCTGTATTATCAGATTATATTGCCATTACATAGTATATGGTGGGCTTCTCTTGTAGCTCAGTTGGTAAAGAATCTGGCTACAATGCAGGAGACCTGGGTTTGATTGCTGGGTTGGGAAGATCCCCTGGAGAAGGAGAGGCTACCCACTCTAGTGTTCTTGCCTGGAGAATCTGTGGACAGAGGAGCCTGGCAGGCTACAGTCCACGGGGTCACAACAGTTGGACACGACTTAGCAACTAAACCACCACCACCACCACTATATAGTAGTCACTCCTTTTCTGTGAGGGATATGTTCTAAGATCTTTAGTGGATGCCTGAAAATGTGGATAGTACTGAACCCTATGTATGGTTGTTGTTCAGTCATGTCCAGCTCTTTGCGACCCCGTGGACTGCAGCACACCAGGCTTCCCTGTCCTTCACCATCTGCCAGAGTTTGCTCAAACTCTTGTCCACTGAATTGGTGATGCCATCCAACCATCTCAACCTCTGTTGTCCCCTTCTCCTGCTCTCAGTCTTTGCTAGCATCAGGGTCTTCTCCAGTGAGTCGCCTCATCATATACATAAAATAAAGTTTAATTTATAAATTAGGCACAGTGAGAGAACATCTGAATTGCTAGCATCACTACTCTTGTGCTTTGGGGCCATTGTTTAGTAAAGTAAGGATTACTTGAATACAAGCACTGTGGTGCTGTGACAGTTGATCCTCATAACCCAGACAACTACTAAGTGCCTAACAGGTGGGTAGCATGTACAGCCAGAGAAGGCGATGGCACCCCACTCCAGTACTCTTGCCTGGAAAATCCCTTGGACAGAGAAGCTTGATAGGCTGCAGTCCATGGGGTCGCTAAGAGTTGGATACAACTGAGCGACTTCACTTTCACTTTTCCCTTTGATGCATCGGAAAAGGAAATGGCAACCCGCTCCAGTGTTCTTGCCTGGAGAATCCCAGGGACAGGGGAGCCTGGTGGGCTTCCGTCTATGGGGTCACACAGAGTCAGACACGACTGAAGTGACTTAGCAGCATGTACAGCATGGATACACTGGACAAAGAGATGATTCATATCTAAGGCAAGATGGAGAGGATGGTGTGAGATTTCATCATGCTACTCAGAACAGCAATTGAATTGCTTATTTCTGGAATTTTCCTTGCAATGTGTTTGGACTCCTTTCCCTCAGGAAAGTAAATCTGTGGATAAGGGGGCACTACTGTACTCTTTAAACCTTCATTTATTTTTAGCAAGTAATTAATATATAGTATAGGGGAACTAGGTAGTTCAGAGATTGACACACTTTTTCTGTAAAAGTTAGAGCAGATATTTTGGGCTTCGTGGGCCAAAATGCAAACTCAAAGATACTGTTTAGTTATATAATGAGAAATTTCTATAAATCTTTATTGAAAAGTTTTAAAGTACAAGTAATTGAATATAGTTTTCTTTAATACAGGTTTGCTAATGAGAAGAATGGAATTAATTTGGGAGAGTTAGATAATGCTTCACTTAATTTGGGTTCAGTTGTTACTCATTATCATTAAACTTGATTGTAAATGTTCATCTGTGTTGATCTCTAATGAGGTTTCCTCTTTGAAATGTCTTTTCAGAGATTGGTGCTACCAATAACAGGTATCCGTCCACCAGAATATGATTTTAATTGGGATATTGATTACTAGGAAGTCATTTGTAAAATTCTGTTAGATTTCTCCTGTTGATATTTGTCTTTTAGCATGTTGTTACAATGCAGATTAATCACTTTCAATCAAAGGGTTTCACCTTCAATGAAGGTCCAATCACTTCAGATTGCACAGTTGAATGAATTTAAGAATATGTAAATTTCTCTTATACTTTGCTCAGAGTTTAAAAACACTACTGAAACTATCCTTTGAGCTCAGAAAATGTATCTGTTGCAAATTTTTATGGGAATGGTGACCTCACTTGTTTTAAACTTTGACTGTTTAGGAAGTGAATAAAGCATTATTCACTTAACATTAAAAACGTTCAACATTGCAGGTGTTTCCAACCGGCTTTAGTTGTCATCAGAATATTTTAAGCTTTACTACTGTGTAAGTTTTGCATATAAGCGGTATTTTACCCTATAATTTTATTAAGATACATTATCATGTTTGTAAGCAAAAGTTCCAAAGCCATTTTAATATTTTGTAATAATGATTGAGGCTAGCTCTTTTCCTTTAGAAAAAATTTGTGCTCATACCTGAGCTCAGAAGATGAAAATAAAACATTATCAACATGATCTGCTCTGTAGTGGCAAGTCAGGATATTTGGCTTCTGTTTTGGAACAGAAGATGGCTAAATCCATGAAAGCAAATGAAATATATATCTTTTGGCACTATCGGTAAATAAGACATGATTAATTCAAATATTTTCCACAGAGTACCTGCTGATGAATAACTATAAGCTTGCAAGACCTTACATATTTTACATTTTCACAGGTTTTGTTAATTTGTCCAATAAGCCCTTTTCTGTTCTACACATATTTTTTGCCACCATCACTTGTAATATTCTTCAGCAGATTCTACTTCAGGTTATACTGACTTGGTATTTTCTCAAGTTTGAAAATACTGTTTCCTGTTGTGGTTTCACATAGACCTTCTTAGAGGCTAATTCTGTAGTCGCTTCAAATTCTGTATTGACTGCTCAAACAACTGGGCAGTGATCACTACAGTGATCACTAGATGACTTTGTCTCCTCTAGAGTCAAGGAAACCCAGTAAAAACCATTTGTCTTGTTTTTTAATTGAATTTTTTTTTTTAATTAAAAAATTTTTTTGGCCGTACCAAGCAGCATGTGGGATCTTACTTGCACCAGGGATCAAATCTGCACCCCTTGCATTGGAAGTGGGGAGTCTTAACCACTGAATCACCAGGAACATTCCCTTTGTTGACTGTTGATGTTGTTTCCAATCTCAACTTGGTTGAATGACCATTCTCACCAAAAACCTCAGTCTTTTTTTTTTTTTTTTTTTAAAGTATTCATTTATTTGGCTATACCAGGTCTTAGTTGTGGCATGCAGGATCTAGTTCCTGAGCAGGGATTGAATCCCTGCCCCCTACATTGGTAGCACCGGGTCCTAGACAGTGGACCACCAGGGAAGTCCCAAAGCTAATAATCTTGAACAAGTTTATTTTCTCTGGATGCATTTCTTTGACTACTGTGTAATCCAACACTTTGACTACTTTCTGTGTAATCAAGCACAATTTAATTAACTTATGAATAGTAAATAGGTTTTCTTGCTAGGCTGATCAATGAGCCACTCACTCACCTACTTTATTTGCAGTTGCATTTTTTGTTTTATGAAAAAATTCCACTACAGTATAAATTTTCTAATTTTTCTGATTGTGGCTTTCCTGTCAGTTTGGGAGTTGTGGTGAGCGCTGTCTAGTAACATCTGTGTATATTGTATTCTTCAGCATAGTGTCGGAGAAGGCAATGGCAACCCACTCCTGTACTCTTGCCTGGAAAATCCCATGGATGGAGGAGCCTGGAAGGCTGCAGTCCGTGGGGTCGCTGAGGGTCGGGCACGACCGAGCGACTTCACTTTCACTTTTCACTCTCATGCGTTTGAGAAGGAAATGGCAACCCACTCCAGTGTTCTTGCCTGGAGACTCCCAGGGACGGCGGAGCCTGGTGGGCTGCCGTCTGTGGGGTCGCACAGAGTCAGACACGACTGAAGCAACTTAGCAGCAGCAGCAGCAGCAGCATAGTGTAGCGTTATTGCATAGTAAAGACAAGGCTATGCCATTTAATTTGATGACAAAACACACTCCCCTGTGCCTTAATGTGTGGCATTTGAAGTGCACTTTTCTTGTTTTGACATGACGGGTTATGTACTCATAAATAAAATTGTCACGGTGCAGCAGCATTTGTGACAATCAAAATGCTGTTGGCTGTATCTGTATCACTGCAGTTTCTAGTGTACCATGCATGATGCAGCAGTATGAAGCAGTAAGGGCACTGCACATAGTCTCTGTTGCAACTACTCATTTTACCATTACAGCATTAAAGTAGCCACAGACAAGTCATAAATAAACATGACTGTGTTCCATTAAAATTTTATCTTACAGATACTGAAATTTGAATTTCATATATATCTATAGTTTATTTATTTATTTGGCTGTGTCAGGTCTTAGTTTCAGGTCTTGGTGGCTCGGCAGCATGTGGGATCTTAGTTCCCCAACCAGGGATCAAACCTTTGTCCCCTGCATTGTAGGGCAGATTTTTAACCACTGGACCACCAGGGAAGTTCCTGAATTTTATATATCTTTTCATGTGTCACAAATGTTCTTTCGTATTTATGTATTTCCCTTGCCAGTTTTTCATTTTTCATTCCTTCCTGCAGTGGTACTTTTGTCTAAGATATTTTCCTTCAGTCTACAGAACCTTTTTGTGCAGCACCCTCTTTCAGATTTTGTTTGCCTGAAAGCATATATTTTTTGAAAGTTTTTTTGGCTAGGTGTAGATTTCTAAATTGGCTTTTTTTTTTCATTGTGTCTTTGCTTTCTGCACTTCCAAGTTGTCATTCCACTGTTTTCTGACTTCCTTTATTTCTTTTTTCTAGCATTATTGAGTTGTAATGGATGTGTAACCTTGTGTAAATTTAAGGTATATGGTATAATTTTGATATATGTATTGCAAACTGATTATCATAATAAAGTTTGTTAACTCATCCTTCATCTCACATAATTACCATATTGTGGTAACATTTAACATTTACTTAGTAATTTTTGAGTATTACAATACATTGTTGTTAACTGTAATCACTGTGTTGTACATTAGGTCCCCATTCGTATTCCTCTTGTAACTGGAAGTTCGTACCCTTTGACCACATCTCTTCATTTCTCCCATCCTACCTCCCCTCACTGCCAGTCCCTGGCAACCACCAGTCTACGCTCTAGTTTCTTTTTTCTTTTTTTTTTTTAACCATCTTAACCATTTTAATTTTATTTTTTTATTTTACGCTCTAGTTTCTATGACTTTTAGATTCCATATATAAGTGAGATCATACAGTATTTGTGTTTCTCTAACTTATTTCACTTAGCATTATGGTCTTAGGGTTCATCCATACTGTCCCAAGCGGCAGGATTCCCCCCTGCCCCTTTTCTTAAATGGCTGAGTTATATTCCACTGTGTGTATTTAGACACACACACACTCTCTTCCTTATTTTCTTTTGACCAGTCAGCCATCAGTACTGTTACTGCTTATTGTTCGGTGGCTAATTTGTGTCCTGTTCTTTGTGACCCCATGGACTGTAGCATACCAGGCTTCCCTGTCCTTCACCATCTCCCAGAGTTTGCTCAAACTTACGTACATTGAGTCGGTGATGCTATCCAATCATCTAATCCTCTTTCATCCCCTTCTCCTCTTACCCTCGATCTTTCCCAGCATCAGAGTCTTTTCCAGTGAATCGACTCTTCACATCAGATGGCCAGGGTGTTGGAGCTTGGGCTTCAGCATCAGTCCTTCCAATGAATGTTGAGGGTTGGTTTCCTTTAGGATTGACTAGTTTGAGCTCCTTGCTGATAGTTAGGGACTTTGGGAATGTCATGTACACACTGCTGTATTTAAAATGGATAACCAATGTTCATGTCTTTTAGTGTCTTGATATCTTGTGTCTATTTATCACTTGATAATACTCCATTGCTTAGATGTATCAAAATTTGCTCATCCATCACCTATTGAAAGACATCTTGGTTGCTTCCAAGTTTTGGCAGTTATGAATAAGGTTGTTATATAAATATTCATGTATGGGTTTTTATGTGGGCATAAGTTTTGAACTGATTGGGTTTTAAATACCAAGGAACACAATTGCTGGATTATATGGGAAGAGTATGTTTAATTTTGTAAGAGACTGCCAACTGTCTTTCAGAGTGGCTGTATCATTTTGCATTCCCTCCAGCAACCGAGTTCTGTTTGTACTATATCCTCATCAGCATTTGGTGTTTGTCCTTGTTTTTTATCTAATAGATATGTAGTGAAATCTCATTGTTTTAATTTGAAATTTCTGTGATGTGTAATGTTGAAAATATTTTCATATGCTTATTTGCCATCTGTATATGTTCCTTAGCGAGATATCTGTTTCTTAGTGAGATGTCTGTTCAGATATTTTGCCCATTTTTAAATTAAGGTTATTTTCTTACTGCTGAGCTTTAAGAGGTCTTTGTATATTTTTGATAAGTCTTTTATCAGATGTATCTTGCACAAATATTTTCTCTACTCTGTGGCTTGTCTTTTCATTTTCTTGGCAGTGTCTTCCATAGAGGATGTATTTAATTTTAACAAAGTCCACCTGATCAGTTCTTTTGTGCTTTGGCATTGTATCTGAAAAGTTATCAGCAAATCCAAGGTCATTTGAAAGTTTTCCTGTGTTACATTCTAGGAGTTTTGTGGGTTTATGTTTTATTTTAGATCTGTGATACATTTTGAGTTAATTTTTGTGAAGGGTGTAAGGCCTGTGTCTAGATTCCTTTTTCTGCACAGTTAATTTGCAGCACCCTATTTTTTCACTTAATGCATACTTTCCATATTGTTAAAGAGTATCCTCATTCTTTTTCTTTAGTTATTAATTTTTGCACATTTCAGTTTTATTGCTAAGTAATTTTTATTGTTATTTCAAACACAGGTGTACTTGCTTTTATTTTCTAAATAGATATATGTATGTGGGGGTACTGTTTAATTTATTGCTGTTAATTTGTACCAGCACCTAACTGGATTCTGTTACCATTGAAATAATCTTCCAGCTGATTCTTTATAGATTTCCAAGTAAATCATATCACTGAAAATCCTGATAGTTTTCTGATTTTTGCACTTTTATTTCTCCTATTTTAATTATATTGACTGGTACATGCAGAATAATGTAAAAAACTTTTAATAGTAAAGAATATCCTTTTTTCTGACTTTTGCTGAGAATGCTTGTGAGCACTTAGCAAAGATTGTTGGGTTTTGGGTTAGACATAATATGCTTTACTATACTATTGAAGTATCTTGTTTTAAAAAAAAAAATAGTCAAGAATGAATGTTGAATTCTGTTGCATGCCTTTTTTAGGATCTTTGAGGATGATCATCTGATTTTTTACTCCCAGTTCTATTAATCATTAAATGATTTGATAAATAAATAAACCTGGTGGTGGATGGTTATTATTTAGAACCAGGTAAGGAAGGTGGAGAAGGGTCTAGACTTGCCCACTTGTTTGAACTAAGACTGCCTGGAATTGAACCAACCTCACACATGTAGAAAAATAGTCCAATCTGATGGACTGGGCAATTTTCAGGCCAAGATGAGTCTAATCTGAGATGAGTATATATATATATATATATTTTAAATATTTATTTATTTGGCTGCACTGGGTCTTAGTTGTAGCTCAGGCTCAGTTGCAACATGTGAGCTCTTAATTGGCAGCATGCAGTTAGTTGTGGCATGTGGGATCTAGTTCCCTGATCAGGGATCGAATCCATCCCCCCTGCATGGGGAGCGCGGAGTCTCAACCACTGGACCACCAGGGACACCCTGAGATGAGTATATTATCTTAACAGAGAATTACAAAGTTAATACTAGGCATTGTTTACTGAGTGATTGACATGTGCCCTGCTCTGTGCTAAGTGCAAGTAAAAATTATATACAGTACAATATATTAATATATATTAGTATCTCCACTCCACTAGTTACTAGATATGTGACCTGATGGAAATTTCTAAAATTCTTTTTATTAATCTTCCTCTTTGTAATAGAGGTTTGATAATAATACCTACCTCATAGGTGGTTTTAATAATTAAATGAGTTAAGGGGATTCCCTGGCAGTCCAGTGATTAGGACTCCATGCTTGCACTGTCTTGAGGCTCCAGGTGGAATTCCTAGTTGGGCAACTAAGATCCTGCAAAGTTGCACAGTGTGGCCAATAAATAAACAAAATTAAATGAGTTAATAGATGTAGAAAATGTAGAAACAGTGCCTGGAACATAGTAAGCAGTTGGTAAGTGAGAGCTGCTGCTCCTGTCTTTATTCCTTACAGCACCCCCATGAGGTAAGTTTTACTCAGCCAGTTTCTCTCTCTCTCATTTTATGTACGTATGTATGTATCAGTTCAGTTGCTTAGTTGTCTCTTTGCGACCCCGTGGACTGCCCCACACCAGGCTTCCCTGTCCATCACCAACTCCTGTAACTTGTTCAAACTCATGTCCATCAAGTCGGTGATGCCATCCAACCATCTCATCCTTTGTCATCCTCTTTTGCCTTCAGTCTTTCCCAGCATCAGGGTCTTTTCAGATGAGTCAGTTCTTTGCATCAGGTGGCCAGAGTATTGGAGTTTCAGCTTTAGCATCCCTGCTTCCAATGAATATTGAGGACTGACTTCCTTTAGGATTGACTGGTTGGATCTCCTTGCAGTCTAAGGGACTCTCAAAAAGTCTTCTTCAACACCACAGTTCAAAAGCATCAATTCTTCGACACTCAGCTTTGTTTATAGTCCATCTCTCACATCCATACATGACTGCTGGAAAAACCATAGCTTTGACTAGACAGAAATTTGTTGGCAAAGTGATGTCTCTGCTTTTTAATATGCTGTCTAGGTTTATTGTAGTTTTTCTTCCAAGGAGCAAGTGTCTTTTAATTTCATGGCTGCAGTCACCATCTGCAGTGATGTTGGAGCCCAAGAAAATAGTCTGTCACTGTTGCCATTGTTTCCCTATCTGTTTGCCATGAAGTGATGGGACTGGATGCCATGATCTAGTTTTTTGAATGTTGAGTTTTAAGCCAACTTTTTCACACCCCTCTTTCACTTTCATCAAGAGGCTCTTTAGTTCTTCTTTGCTTTCTGCCATAAGGGTGATGTCATCTGCATATCGGAGGTTATTAATATTTCTCCTGGCAATCTTGATTCCATGTATATATATACATTTTTTTTTTTTTTTACTATGCTATTGAAGTATCTGTCTTGTTAAAAAAATAGTCAAGAATGGATGTTGAATTCTGTTGTATGCCTCTGTGTGTGTGTGTGTAAACTAAGGCTTGCAGAGAGTTTGAGTCTAGGGTTACACAGATTCCTGGTTCTTTAGCTTATTAAGTCTGTCTGCCTTAATTTTGCCCTGGCTCCCAAAGCAGGATACTTGGATGTTCAGAGGTTTTCCAGGAAATTGTTTGGTTAGAGGACCAGATAGATCCCTGCTACTGGAGTTTGGACAGATACAGCCTTTAGTAAGATACTGGCCATAACAGAAACTGAATATACTTCTAGAACAAGAACTTCAGCATTAGAGTTGGCATACTTTGGCATTTGGGCTGAATGAAATAGGTTGGAGTCTAGACCATTCAGGATTCAACTGAGTCTGAGGATTGAGGGCTTTAAATAGTAATCAAGTCAGAGTTGTCCCTGGGAGTTAAGGATTCCCTGATTCTCTGGGTTTTGAAAGTGGCAGTAGCCAGCTATAAGTATGATTAAAGCGGAAACTGGGAACAAGGCCATCATTAGTTAACTTCATTTCTAAGTTACCAGTATCTACTTTCTTCTCATGATACCAGATTGGCTGTGCCCTGATATCAGCTGGATTCGTGAGCTGCTGAACTCATGGTATAGATGCCCTTTGCAATAACAAGTTTAACTTGTGTCCTGATGGCTGGCAACTTAAATGACCTGCCTATCTGGATTCCTGACTTCTGGCTTACTTTTGATCCTTCAAATCCTAATTTAGATTCTTTACTACCTTCTCATTACTGATATAATGCTTGCTCCTTTTTTTTTTAATTTCTCATTTATAAAAATAACTCACATATATAGGTTTAAAAGTCAAACATGCTATAAAATTTATAAAGGAACATTAGTTCCTTACTACTAGTCCCCCGCTACTCAAAAGTAATGTCTTGCAGCTGTTTTAGAAATGGAGAGAAAGTGAGTCTTAGGTTACTTCCTGTGCTATTTCTAGCATAAAGCCACACATTAGGTGAGCCCTACCCCCAGACTGAATCACATATTTATTTAAACCATTTTTTTTTTTTTTTAAAGTTTATTTATTTGCTGCACTGGGTCTTAGTTGCGGGCATGAGGGATCGTCCACAACTTGGGATCTGTAGTTTAAGCTTTTGAACTCTTGGTTGCGGCATGTGGGATCTAGTTCCCAGGCCAGGGATCAAACCCAGGCCTCCTGCATTGGGAGCTCTGAGTCTTATCCACTGGACCACCAGGGGAGTCCCGTAAACCATTTTTTTTGTTACTGTTCCTAGGATTGAAGTAATCATACTTCTCAATTCAAAGCTCTTTATATTATTTTGCCTATACTAGACCTTTTCTTTTGATGGTTGATATGTTTATATGTATCCATTTCTTTTTATTCTCATTCCCATTTTTCTCCCTCTCTTATTATCCCTTGGGCAACCATTCTAGCAACTTTATGAATATCCATTGGTAGGTACTTTTTTTTTTCAATGATTAAAAAATTTTTTTTCAATAGTTACAGACACAGCTTTCTTTCTGAACCATTTGAGAGTAAGTTGCCAATCTCTGCTGTCCCACCATTCCTCGGAATATTTTAGAATTTATTTCCTACGAACTGGATCCTTCTACATAATCATAATTGTCAACAGTAACAAAATTAAGATTGAGACATTACTGGCATCTAATCCTCAAGCTCCATTCTATTTTGTGAATTTTGTGAATCTTGATGTTATTCTTCGTAGTGGAAGGATCCAGTCATAATCATGTGTTGCTTTTAGTAGTTGCCCGTCTCTTATAATCTCTTGCAGACTGTAATCATTCCTTAGTCTTTAGCATGCCCTTTATAGGTTTGACAGTATTCTATTTGTAGAATATCCTTCAGTTTGAGTTAGGAAAGTTTCCTCATGTTTATTTAAGGTGGCACATGGTTTTGATCTGTCTCATTACTGATGATGTCCACTTTGGTTACTTACAAGAGATCTGGTAACTTAGAAGGGTTCTATAAAGTTTTACCCTTCCCTTTTAATTAATAAGTATTTTGTTGGAAGCTATTACGAAACTGCATACATTCTCACTTCCTTTTGTTATTCAGTTGCTAAGTCGTGTCCAACTCTTTGCGACCCTGGAACATACCAGGCTTCCTTGTATCTCCCGGGGTTTGCTCAGACTCATGGTCATTGAGTCAGTGATGTCATTAACCCCCTCATCTTCTGTCTCCCCATTCTGCTGTTGCCCTCAATCTTTCCCATCAGGGTCTTTTCCAAAGAGATGGCTCTTCACAGCAGGTGGCCAAAGTATTGGAGTTTCATCATCAGTCCTTCGAATGAATAGTCAGGGTTGATTTTCTTTAGGATTGATGGGTTTGATCTCCTTGATCTCCAAGGAACTCTCAATAGTCTTATCCAGCACCACAGTTCAAAAGCATCAGTTCTTTGGCACTCAGCCCTTCTTAGGGTCCAACTCTCACATCCATACATGACTACTGGAAAAAACCATAGCTTTGACTATACAGGCCTTTGTCGACAAAGGAGTGTCTCTGCTTTTTAATATGCTGTCTAGGTTGGTCATAGCTTTTCTTCCAAGGAGCAAGCATCTTTTAGTTTCATAGCTGCAATCACTGTCTGCAGAGAATTTGGACCCAAGAAAATAAAATCTGCCACTGTTTCCACTTTTCCCCTATTTTCCATGAAGTAATGGGACCCCAGAAGTCATGATCTTAGTTTTTAGAATGTTGAGTTTTAAGCCAGCTTTTTCACTCTCTTTCACCCTCATCAAGAGGCTCTTTAGTTCCTCTTTGCTTTCTGCCATTAGAGTGGTATCATCTGCATATGTGATGTTGTTGATATTTTTCCCACCAATCTTGATTCTAGCTTGTGATTCATCCAGCCTGGCATTTCACATGATGTACTTTTCATGTAAGTTAAATAATAAGCAGGGTGACAATATACAGCCTTGATTTATTCCTTCCCCAATTTTGAACCAGTCTCAATTCCTACTCAACTTTGAATTTATTAATATTTATGTCTGTATGGACTCATAGTTTTGTGTTTTATTCAGTGGGTAATGGTATGCATTCAGATAAAACATGCATTTATATGCATGCATATTACAATGATATAAATGATACTATTTAATTTTATTTTAATATATAGCAGCATATTAAAGTATTAAAATGGAATGTGAATCCAGAAGGTCATATTCTAGAATATTCAGAATCTGAATATCTGGTTGGTAGTGAGTAGAACTCCACCATAGTTAGATAGATGGAGTTCCAAAAATTTCATCATACAAAATATGAGCCTAGTGTTATTTCTCTCTGGCCTGTGAGAGTCGCTCAGTTGTTTCCAACTCTGCGACCCCATGGACTATACAGTCCATGAAATTGTCCAGGCCAGAATACTGGAGTGGGTAGCCTTTCCCTTCTCCAGAGGATCTTCCCAACCCAGGGATCAAACCCAGGTCTCCCACATTGCAGGTGGATTCTTTACTAGCTGAGCCACGAGAGACACCTCTAGCTGGCCTGGAGTTAAAAAAATCCAGCTGCTTGATGCTGATCTGATCAGATCATGACTGCAGTTTGGTGCCACCTGGTGGCATTTGTCCACTTCAGGCTAAATATAAACAGAGACAATTTGGCTGGCTAGAACTTCTGGTGTCGGCCCCAGTTTTAGGTGTGGATAGCTGTTGCCAGGTTCTTTGACAAAATCTTAGAAGACTGGGCCAGGCAAATACTGAGAATGAGAAGACTGTTTTCTGCCTCCTTGCTTTCTGAGACAGATGGCCTGGTTTTCTCTTCCAGGCCTCACTGTTGTCTTTTTTAGGGCAGAGGTGAATGGTAGGTGAATATATTTACTGTAGTATCAGTGGTTTTAATTTTCTCTTTTAATATCTATACTTTCTGATAAGTTGACATGTATGAAATGAGGCAAGTGAGTAGGTAATTTATGTAGAAACTTTTCCAGCACTGCAAAAGATTCTTTCAAGTAGTATTTATTTAAGGCCTATTCTCAGGACTTGTTCTGGCTATGTAAAAGAATTCTCTCTTCCAAAGCAAGTCATGGTGTCTTCAACTTTTCTATTTTAATTCTATTATGTATTATTGCCACTCTTGAATTATTTTCAAATTTCTGTTGATTATTCACCACAAACAATTTTCTTTTTGTATCTTCGATGCAAATTAATGGAGAATGAATCACAATCCTTAGTTTATAGCCATTGTTGTCACTGGTTTGTGCAAATTTTACTTCTCTTGCCATATCTTTCCTTTTATCTCCAAACTCCACTTTCATTTGGCAGCTGTTCTACTTTACTTAAAGTTCTTGTTCCTATAAAATGTGTTTTCTTCATGTATATGTACTTTATGTATTCTTTATGTTAATTTTTTTCCTCCTAAGTAGTTTGTTTTAATGATCCATCCATGCTGCATGCTATGTGTACACCTAATTGCTTCAGTTAATATTGTAGTATGCTTCAGCTTCATGCTTCTCAGTTGTGTCAGACTCTTTGGTTCCCCAGGGACTGTAGCCCACCAGGCTCCTCTGTCCATGAACTTTTTCCAGGCAAGAATACTGGAGTGGGTTGCCATTTCCTCCTCCAGGGGATCTTCCTGATCCAGGGATTGGATTTGTGTTTCTTGCATTGGCAGGCAGATTCTTTACCAGTGAGCCATCTGAGAAGCCCAAATATATATTTATTTATCTGGCTGGGCCAGTTCTTAGCTGTGGCATGTGGGACTCTTAGTTGCAGCATGTGGGATCTAGTTCTCTGACCAGAGATCAAACACAGGTTCCCTGCATCGGGAGCATGGAGTCTTAGCCACTGGACCATCAGGGACGTCCCCATTATAGTATGAGTCCATCATAATTTGGCTGTTCATTTTCAGAGATAATCATCCAGATTGACTTTTTACTTTGTGATCGATACTGCTATAGTGAACATCCAAATATGGGTCTTGTTGCATACCTTTTTGAGAATTTCTTTGGAATATAGAACAAGGAGCAGAATTGCTGGATTATAAGGGATGCCAACTTTACTGAAGAGCGTAGGATTTTTCTCTAGCAAATAGAATAGGGAAAAAATGAATCTGCACTCTTAAGTAGCAGTACATGATGTTTCTTTTATTTTTGCCAACACTTAACAATATGCAGCTTTCTTGTTTTGGCCAATCTATAAACATATATACTCTTAGTCTCTTAAAGGCATTTTTTGTCTTAAATTGCATTTTATCAGATTGCTTCTCAACTTTTAGCATGTGTTTTCTTAGTACATTATTCTATCCTTTTGTTTTTTCCAGTATTTTTTAATCTTATAGATAACAAATTGTTGGATTTTGAAATAGATTGAGAGTTTAAAATAAGCATGATAATTTTGGGGGGGTATAGAGTACTTTATTGATGGTACTCAAGAAGGTAGGGCTCTCTAAGCCCTCCCCTTCCTCAGGGCGTCTGGGACGGAATCTGGGATGGAAATTGTGTGGACGATCATAATATTTTTAAGGAAATAAAGGATTGAAATAGTATTGTTGCCTGGTTCTATCTGTCTATTATAGTTGTATGTATTTTTCAGGTGATTGTTTCATGAGCAGCTTTTTTCTGAGGTTTTTAGCTACTATGTTTGTTAGTTCTCAGCTATTAAAACTATTTTGGGGAATGGAAATAATGAAAGTCCAGGTCCAAGTCTGTGTACATTTCTAGAGAAAGAATGGGCCCTAGGCACCATAAAATCAGTGTTAGTCATTCCTGTTTGCTGCTACACAACAACATTGGGCAGGGTTTTACTTTGAGACTTACAGGGAAAAGTGGAAGGAAGCCTTAGATTATAGTATATCTTTCCTGGGGATCTGGGGGAGGAATGGGAGAAAGGCTTGGAAGAGTGAATGCTGAGGGGAAGGTAATCACCTTGTATGCATTTTTGTCAGTGCCTTACAGTAGCAAGGCTTTTGCGCTGTCCTGACTTTACACTGAAGACACTTGCAAAGTGAGATTAAACTGTAGATTTATTTGGAGAAAGGGACAGGTGGTCATTATCCCAAAGCATAAATAGGGGAGAACTAAGAATGAAAACGTAAAACCTCTCACCATCCTGTTGTTTCATCACTGCTTCCATTAGGCAGTCTTTTTCTCCCAGGTAGCACTCAGCAAAGCACTATTTTCTAAAGTTTTGGGTTTTCCCCCCCTACTCTTATCAAAGTGATGTGTATATATATAGTTGGTGGGTGTGGTTTTTTTTTTTTTTTTTTTTTTTTGTGGTAACTTTATACACATTGAACATAACTTCCCTATTTCCCCTCCCCGCCATTCCCTGGCAGCCACCATTCTATTCTCTGCTTCTGGGAGTTTGACTATTTTAGATACCTCATATAGTAGGATCATGCAGTATTTGTCCTTCTGTGACTGACTGACTTCACGTAGTTCAGTGCCATCCATGTTGTCACAAGTGGTGGGATTTCCTTCTTTTTTAAGGATGAATAATATTCTGTTGTATATATATACCACATTTTCTTTTGTTCATTAGTCTGTTGATGGATATTTGAGTTATTGGGATATTTTGTCTGTTGCGAATAATTATGTACATAGTTAAAAAAAATGCTCCTAGATTTATGATAGCAGTTAAAGAAAGTGAAAGTTAAGTCGCTCAGTTGTGTCTGACTCTTTGTGACCCCATGGACTGTAGCCCACCAGGCTCCTCCATCCATCAGATTTTCCAGGCAAGAATACTGGAGTGGATTGTCATCTTCTCCAGGGTATCTTCCCGACCCAGGGATTGAACCCAGGTCTCCCGCATTGCAGGCAGACGCTTTAACCTCTGAGCCACCAGGGAAGCCCCATGATAGCGGTTAAATAGCAGTTAAATATGATATTGTTAAATAGCAGTACACTGCTTTACCTATCTCTCCCACATTTTCTTTCTTCAGTCTTGTTTTCTTATATGGTTTTTTCCTCCAGATTTCTAAATGGTGTGCTAATACTATAAATGACTGTGAACTTTTAATATTTTCTTTTGAATTGTTGTTATAGAACCTGTTAGTCATCTTATACCACTGCCCCTTATCACCATTTCCCCTTCCTTTGTCTTTCCTAATATGGTTATAGCAATATCTAGTTTACTTTTCATTTGATGCATACATATTCCTTATTTTTAATACAGCTGACCCTCTGCATCTGTGGGCTCCACATCAGCAGATTGATCTAACCAAAGATTGAAAATATTCAGGAAAAAAACAATTCCAGAAAGTTCTAAAAAGCAAAACTAGAGTTTGCCATGTACTGGCAATGGTTTACATTGTATTAGGCATTTTAAGTAATCTAGAGATGATTTAAAGTATATGGGAGGATGTGTGTGGGTTAATGCAAATACTATGTCATTTTATATAAGGAACTTGAGGATTCTCAGATTTTGGAATTCATGGGGGTCCTGAAACCAGTCCCCCCCATGGATACCGAGGGACGGCTCTACGTGTAAGTATTATGTTAACTGTGTCCCCAGTGTGTAGTATGATTACATTTCCTTTCTTAGAAATTCTGTAATTTTTCCTGGACTTAATAGTTGTCTTGCCTTTCCATTTTAGTTGGTTTCCTTTGGCACTCTTCCATTTATGATTCCAAATTCTCTAATATTGTATTATTGTAAAACCACCTTGAATACTATTTTCTACATGGTCAAATAAATTATTCTTGGTTTCATTTTAAATCTTTTATAATGTATTATACTTATCTTGGGGAAGATCCCTTGGAGGAAGGCATTGCAAACCATTCCAGTATTCTTGCCTGGAGAATCCCATGGACAGAGGAACCTGGTGGGTGGCAGTCCATAGGGTTGCACAGAGTCGGACAGGACTGAAGTGAGTTAGCATGCACGAATGCACACCTCTAAGATGTTTACCTTAGAGGCTTCTGTCTGGAAACTCTAGTCCTTTAGTCCTGGGAAATTTTATTAACTTCTTTAATTCTCTTTTTGACATTTTCTTTGCTCTCTTTCTGAAACTCCTGTATTACTTGCCTGATGAGTTAGATTAATTCTTTAATTTTTATACTCTTATTTTCTACATTTTTGTCTGCTCAATGATTTTCTCAGCTTTAATCTTCACAGTTTTATGAATTGTTTTTTTTAAATTTTATCATTTAAAAAACTTTATTACTGAAACTGTAACCAAAAAGGTGGAGATAGAATCTTAAAACTGTGATGCACCTATCATTCAGTTTAGTGATTAACTTTTTACCAATATTTCATTTCTCTGTAGTTTCTGAGAGCAGATTTAGATATCATGCCATGTTACCCATAAATAACTGAATATGCATCTCTAACTATGATTGTCTTATTAACTGGGGGACTTTGTTTTTCTGAGTATTCCCATTCATGTTACTGTTTTGGGAAACAAAAATTATCTGAAGATATTAATTACAGTGTTGTTTTTCTTTTCATTTATCTATCTTAGTTGCTTTTTACTTTTTCTTCTAATTTTGCCTCATTCTGGAGGTTTTCTTCAAATTTCTAGTTTTCTTTTGCTCTTGGTTTATATTTACAAGTGAGTCACTAAGAAGCTGCAAGTAGGAAACTGAATGTACCTTGTTGATTTGTGGGACTCAACAAATTTAGATTAGAGCATTAGCCTTTTTATGGGGAACCCACAAGCATCAGTATCTGTAGGCCTTTTCTCTTAGTAGTTTCTCTGGAGAAGAATCCTCTTCCACCTGAGAAAGAGAAGACTAGTGTTTGGATTGGGTAGATGAATGAAACAAGCCTGTGGTTTTAGTGTTCAGTTATAGAATTTTATTTAATCTCGTTTTTCAATAAATCTTAATTCTGTTGTCAGCTAGAGGTTCTCTTGTTTAACCTTCCCATAGTACAAACCTTTTGCCTTATAAGGGTAGTCACCTGACTGAAGAGCTAGAGGAAGAGATTTAACTGTTTTTTTTAAACCTTTCATCCTTTTT
Organism: Bubalus bubalis; assembly: GCF_019923935.1. Classification (NCBI taxonomy): domain Eukaryota; kingdom Metazoa; phylum Chordata; class Mammalia; order Artiodactyla; family Bovidae; genus Bubalus; species Bubalus bubalis. Next base: position 136,922,949 of record NC_059159.1, read on the forward strand.
TTCCAGCCCCATCTCACACCTTGACTTTCAAACTGTTTGGATCCTAAGCCTTTACAGGTTTACCTGTACACAAGAGTTTGCTTCAGCCCCTCATTCTGCACCGCTCCCCTCCCCCCGCCCCCACCGCCCCATTAGGTTTCAGCCTTCTACCAGTCCGCTAACTTCATCTTTTTCATATTGCAAAATTCTCTCAATATCTGGTCTACTGTCCTCTTCCATTTTCTTTATCCTTTTGAGGCTATATGTATTTTTATTCTTCTTAGGAACTTTTTGTTAGGGTTTTAGAATTTTAAGTTCTTTCTTTTGTGTTCAAACCACAGTTAGTATTGACTTAAATTATTTTAGGTTACAAAGTGTTGTTTCCTGTGATAATATACTTGAAAGTCACATTAGGCATTTTTTATTTATTTTTTGGCATTTTTTAATTTATAAGGTAATAATATTTAGCTTTGAGAAACAACTCAGCTAGCTGATTAGACTGATAAGATTGTGAGCCTTTTATGCTTTATGCAAAAGATTGACTAATTGTTGAAAGTCACGCAAGCTATTTTGCTTGTAATATACAGTGACTTAAGGAATTGTTGGGAGTAGCTATTTTCATTTTTTACATGTAAGTTAGGAAGCCTTGGGTTGTATTCTGTTTTCTAGTACTATAAGGCTAAGACACTTTTTAAGGCACTAATTATGCTCATTTGAATTTTTTTTTGAACTCATGGAATAATTGCGTTTATAATAAAAGCTAACCTATTTTTTCTTGAACTTTTCTTGCATTTTTATTGCACGTAAAATAGGCACTTTCACATACCTAAGTACATTATTGAGTGATATAAATAATAGTTTTGATGTAGTTTCCTGAAGTTTCAGAATCCTCTTAGGAAGGCTAAATTAGATTTAGAAAGATGGCTTAGCATTATCATGAGATAGTGCTCTTTATTCTATAAAATGCCTTCTTACTGTTCTGTTACCAGGGGAACAGGTGAAGGCAATAATTATATTTTGTTAAGCTTAGGTTTTTGGAAATTGATGATCTGTGATAATACAGTATAAATGTTAAGTTTCTAATTATAATCATTACTAAATGATTGCATTCCACTCTGGACTATGCCATGTAATAGTCTGTTTTCTTTACATTTCAGTTTATGGAAGAGTTCATTTTATTGTCTTTTAAAAATACACTGTAAGTTATGGTTTCTGTATTTGGGAGCAGAAATGCAAATACTTTGAAAACCATGTAGCCTTTGTAAATTCTTACTTCGAAAATGTTCATTATCCATCAGTATATGTAATTGCTACTGTAATTTATTTTTGTGTGTTTTATCTCTTGGTAGATTAATATCTGCCCTAAGTTGACACACTGGGATCCTCATGAAAACAGCAGAACCAGGAATGACAATTTATGTTTAAATTTGTTTAGGCTCATTGCCTAAGTTTAATTTAGAATTCCTGCCCTACCTGATAGTTTTACACCCTTGAGAATATCCTTGTTTTAACATGGAAGGTCATTATATTTTCAGAGTGCCCACAGAATGACTTGTGTAAATTATTAAAACAGACTCATAAAATCGTAAGACTGGGATAGATTTGTAGATACTGTTTTTCTTAGAACTAGGATTTTTTCCCCTGTGCTTGTGTGTGACACAGGAGACCTTGTTTTCTTGTTTTGTTTCACAGGATGATTTTTGTAGTCAAGAAAACACAATTTGATTATTCAGAAATAAATTTAGTGTCTAGCATATAATCCTTGTGGTGGGAGTTCAAGCTATTTTATTTTAATATTGCATTTTAGGAACACACATTTTCCAAGTAATTTTTTGAAAGGAAATTTTCTTAATTGGGCTTAACACTTCCTGACATGTCAAATATTGGTACATAAGTCCCTTTTTCTCCTGACATCTTAGCCTTTGGTGTAAGTTTGTATTTTATTGCCTTCTGAGTCCTAGTTGTTCAGCTGCTCAGTTATGTCCAACTTTTTGTGACCCCATGGACTGCAGCACTCCAGGCTTCCCTGTCCTTCACTGTCACTGGAGTTTGCTCAAACTCATGTCCATTGAGTCGGTGATGATATCCAACCATCTCATCCTCTGTTGCCCCCTTCTCTTTTTGCCCTCAATCTTTCCCAGCATCAGGGTCTTTTACAGTGAGTTGTCTCTTCACATCAGGTGACCAAATATTAGAGCTTCAGCATCAGTCTTAGTGGCTTCGCTCTAACCTTTTTCTATGATTAATTAGCTTGCAAACAATAAGTACCATTTTGAGAGCGTGAGGATGCAACACCTTGTTATGTTGGCATGGCATAATATTCCATAGCACTGTTCGAATCACTTTTTGTCAAAGTAAAATCTTTGCTGCCGGTATCTTTTCGAATAAATGAGTTCCTCCTTGTCATTTGTTCACTGTTGAGAAATCATGTGTGTTTGAAATCAGAGTTTCACAGATCCATGATTGTATAACATCAGATACCCATTTTTTTACTTGTTTGTCATGTCTGACACCTACTTTTTTTTCCTTGGGGTGGTCTGGTAAAGAATATGAGTTAACTCAGTGTTACAAAGTATTCTTCAGTAATTAAATAATTCAAGATAAGATCTAGATTTCCTCCTCTGCAGTTTTAGTGAGGATCTGTTTTCTTTCTTTTTTTTTAAATTTAAATTAATTAATTTATTTTAATTGGAGGCTAATTACTTGATAATATTGTAGTGGTTTTTGCCAAACATTGACATGAATCAGCCACGGGTGCACATGTGTTCCCCATCCAGAACCCCTCTCCCAGAAGATCTATTTTTCTGTACCTGAGAAATTACTGATTTTGAAAAAAGATGACATAAATTATTTGACAGTAAAATATGAATTAGTGAAGAAAGGGTTTTAAATCTTTTCATTCTTTTGTTTCAAAGGAGGTATCCTTTGTTGATATGCTTTTATCTTTGGTAATAGAATGCTGTGCTTGTCATTTGATAAGAGAAGCAGAGCCAAGAATTACCAATTTGTTCCTTTTTCTCTTTTGTCATTGCCACTATTAAAATTTAGATTTTTCCCCCCTCCTTTCTGGTAAGTTAATTTAACCCCCTTCAGCTGTCATGCATACCCTTATCAAATACCTCCTCGCTCCTTCTATTAGCCTCCTACTCAAGAAACTTGTATTTAGTTAGGTAGGAATGCAGAAGATAGTATATAGGCAGAATATTGTTAGATTCCTTTTCTTGTTTTGATAAAGTTGATTCTTGGCATGTATTTCTCTGCTTGGCTGACTTATATGTTGTATTGTGTACTTTCATTTCCCACTGGCATACATAGAAAAATATCCTGTATTTGTAAAAGTTGCTGACTCATTTTGCATATAGGAGTGGCTTTCTATCTCAATTTCTCAGTCTTGGAGAGTTCATGAAAAGGCTGCTAAGAATGTATTTCTCTGTTTTGGCTTGTTCATGTCCTTTACCTGTTTTACTGTAGATAGTTTTATCTTTATGCTTTATGCATAAGTCTATATATTTTTGTCAGAAGTTATATATATCTGCCCCAGTTTGTGCTTTTGCTTTTATCCATATTTATGGTATATTTGCTGTATTATATGGAATTAATTTTCATATTATAAAATTCATCAGGGTTTTTAACTTTTGGTGTCATGATGGAATTAAAGTTTTTCATGAAAAATTTAGAAAGAATATAATCAATCTTTTTGGCCGTGTAGCTTGGAATCTTCATTCCTCCAACCAAGGATTGAACCCTGGCCTTGCCAGTGAGAATGCTGAATCCCAACCAGTGCACCGCCAGGGAATTCCCTATAACTGATCTTTATTTTTTATCTTACAGTACCATTTTAGGATTGTTTACATATAATCATTTTTTACTTGTCTAGGTATGCTCTCCTAGTTCAGCATCAAAACTGGTTAGTAATTTTATCTGCCATTGTTTACATATGTAAATATATGAGGTGCTAAAAGATACCTTGTTAATAAAAGGCAGAGAGAGCTGAGAGGAAAAATCCCTTAGCAGTAGAATGCCGTTTCTTGTGACTGAAAGCATTTTTTTGTTGTTGTTGTTTTGTTTTTAGCTTTGAGCTCGTGTTCAGATCAGGAACCCAGGATGTCTTATCCTGGCTGCCAAGAGTTTCATCATTCTTAAGTTAGCCATAACAAATCATTCATGGATGACCTGTAACACATAGTTATATAGTAGGAACTCTGTGAGAGGCCAAAATGCTACATGATTGGTAACAACAGTTAAATCTTTTTTTTTTTTTTAAGTTGTTGTCAAATTAATACATGTAAGTAGTGTGAAGAGTCTGATAATCCTACAACAGCTGCACTGTCCATTTCCTACCCTTGAACACTTCTCCCCAAAGAAAGCTACTTTGAATCTTCTCAACCTTATCTTCTGGCATTTGCCCCCATATTTCTAAATGTGCTTTTATTGCTACTTATTTACCAACAGTTTTCTAAATTGGTATATATTCGCACAAGCACTGTGTGAGAGTTACTGTACTTCTGTATCATTGCCTTGCCAGTCTCTTTCATTTGAGGTATTGTGTTTTAAGCTTGCATTTCTCTAATGACTAATGGGGTTGAATATCTTTTTTTATTTTATCCTTGGCATTTGGATATTCTCTTTTATGGTATACCTGTTTAAGTCTTTTGCCCATTTTTATTCATTTTCCTTTTTCTTATTAATTTTCAGGACTTATTTATATAATTTGGATACAAATCATTTGTTGGATATATGTATTGTGAATTTTCTTCTGCTTGTGCTTGTTCAGTCTTGATGTCTTTTGATGAACCAGAAGTTCTTAGTTTTAATGGAGTCAAATTTAACAGTATTTTCTTTTGTGGTTCATGCTTTTTGTGTCTTATTTGAGAACTTTTATCTTCTCCAGTATCATGAAGATATTCTGTGTGTGTGTGATAACATATATTTAAATTTACAGTTAAGTGGCATTGTAAGTGCATTCATGTTGTTGAGTAACCATCACCAACATCTATCTCCAGAATGTGACCATCTTAAACTGAACCATGAAATAAAATAATAACTCTCCCCCCCACCCCTCTTTCTAGCTCCTGGCAACCACCATTCTGCTTTCTGTCCCTGAATTATTAACTGTTCTAGGGAACTTATATAAGTAGAGTCATATAGTATGTGTCCTTCTATGACTGGTCTAACTTGGGATTCCCTGCTGGCTCAGACAGTAAAGAGTCTGCCTGCAATGCCGGAGACCCGGGTTTGATCCCTGGGTCGGAAAGATCCCCTGGAGAAGGAAATGGCAACCCATTCCAATATTCTTGCCTGGAAAATCCCATGGATGGAGGAGTCTGGCAGGCTATAGTCCATGGGGTTGCAAAGAGTTAGACACGACTGAGCGACTTCACTTTAACTGAGCATAATATCTTTAAGGGTTCTCCATGTTCATAGCATGTGTTAGAATTTTCTTCCTTTTAGAAACTAAATAAATATTTCATTCTATGTATATACCACATTTTATCTACTTGTCTTTTGTCTGATTTTTAATCCTATTGTTGAGTTGTATGTAGTTCACTATATATTCTGGATATTAATTCCTTATCAGATATATGATTTGAAGATAATTTCTCCTATTCTGTGGATTGCCTTTTCACTCTGTTGATAGTGTCATTTGATGGATAAATATTTTAAATTTTGATGTAGCCCAGTTTATATTTTTTTCCTTCTGTTACTATACTTCTGTTGTCACCTACATGTCACCGTATAGAAATCATTACCAAAGCCAGTGTCATGAAGCTTTTCCTGTTTTCTTCTTTTATAAATTTAGGTGTTATATTTAGGTCTTTGATCCATTTTGAGTTAATATTTGTATATGGTGTAAGGTAAGGGTCAGTTTCATTCTCTTCTATGTGTATGTCCAGTTTTTCTATCATTTGTTGAAAAGACTGTGCCTTCCCCATTGACTATCTCGGCAGCCTTGTCAAAAATTATTTGATCACATATGTGAGGGTTTATTTCTGGGCTTTCTAGAATTATAGTCCATTAGTGTCTTTGCTTTATGCCTTTGTCACGTTGTTTGATTACTGTAGCTTTTTATTAAGTTTTCATATCAGGAAGTGTCAGACCTCCAAACTTTGTTCTTGGAAAAGATGATTTTGGCTATTCGGAGTCAATTGAGATCCCGTTTGACTTTTAGAATGAATTTTTCTGTTTCCCCAAAAGTTATAATTGGGATTTTGCTAAGGATTGCATTGAATCTGTAGATCACTTTGGGTAGTATTGAATATATTAACAACATTAAGTCTTCAAACCCGTGGACATGGGTTGTCGGGACATTTGTTTGTGTCATCTTTAATTTCTTTGAGTCATGTTTTGTAGTTATTAGTGTGAAAATCTTTCACCTTTGGTTAAGTTTATGCCTAAGTATTTTATTCTTTATATATATATGTGTGTGTGTGTATAATATATGTAAATACTTTATTATAGAAATACCTGTAACGATAGAGCATCCTTTGTCAACAAGGGGGCTTCCATGATGGCTCAGCAGTAAATAAATAAAAAGAGTATTTATTTTATTTCTTCCTTTCTTTTTGTTTTGGCTGCGCCATGCGGCGCATGAGATCTTAGTTCCCTGACCAGGAGTCAAACAGTGCCTCTTGCAGTGGAAGTGTCAAGTCCTAACCACTGGACCACCAGAGAATTCCATATGCCTAAAGATTTTATTCTTGCTGATATGGTTGTAAACAGAATTATTTTCTTAACTTTCCTCTTTGAATCCGTTGCCCCCCCTCCCCCTCCTTTTTTTTTTTTTTTTTTTTTTTTTTAAGTTTTTTGGCCTTGCCACAAGGCATGGGATCTTGGGTTCTCTGACCAGGGATCGAACCTGAGTCCTCTGCATTGGAAGTGCAGAGTCTTAACCACTGGATTGCTAGGGAGCTCCCAGTCTTATAATCTAGTAGTGTATTTTGGGAATGATAAGGCTTTACTTTCTAAGCAGAGAGGAACATTTTTATATTACTCTGTTAAAAAAAAATAAGACTATCAGCATTAATACTGAGAGTTACTTCTCCTTAACTGTCAGAGGTTTACTTTTAAGAGTCCAGGAAACTTCCTGGCAGTCCAGAAGTTAGGACTGTATGCTTTCACTGCAGGGCACAGGTTTGATCCCTGGTCCAGGAACTAGGGTCCCACATGCCACACAGTGCAACCCCCAAAAAAGAGTCCAGTAAAAGCACCATGGGTTTACTGCTATTTATTATTTCATCTTTAGAATAATTACAGTAAATATTATAGTAATTGTAAATTCACTTTTTATATTGAGATTTATAATCAGTAAAGGGGCTTCCATTGTGGCTCAGCGGTAAAGAATCTGCCTGCCAATGCAGGAGGTGTGGATTCAGTTCAATCCCTGAATTGAAATATCCTCTGGAGAAGGAATGGCAACCCACTCTAGTTTTCTTGCCTGGGAAATCCAATGGACAAGGAGCCTGGTGGGCTGCGGTCCATGGGGTCACAAAGAATTGGACATGACTTAGCAACTAAACAACAACAAATAAAGACATAATTTCTTGATTTTAAAAGTCTGTGGCATATATTAATAGCATCACTGGGTATATGTTTTTCACATACTATTAATGGACAATTTAAATTCATTCTGGTAATTGACAGATTTTTGAAACTTTCAACAAGTTAATAAGAAAATGTTTAGATTGCTTTTGCTGTCATGTTGGAAACATATCTTACAGCAGATGTGAGCTGATGACATAGCAGAAAAACTCAGTAGTGGGAGTGTCCTCATTTCACACTATCTTCAGGCACTAATCCAAAAGCAGCAGCAACTCTGCATTTGCAGTCAACTGACTTACTACCAAATATAGTTAGGTTTAGAACTGTAAACTTTTTCCTCACTTATTTAATAGTATGTTAATAACAAGGTAACAGAATAATTAGAATATGTTTCACTCTTCATATTTGTTTTTTGTTATGTTATAGCTGAAATTCCCTCTGTATGGAAATCAGATCAGATCAGATCAGTCGCTCAGTCGTGTCCGACTCTTTGCGACCCCATGAATCGCAGCACTCCAGGCCTCCCTGTCCCTCACCAACTCCCGGAATTCACTCAGACTCACGTCCATCGAGTCAGTGATGCCATCCAGCCATCTCATTCTCTGTCGTCCCCTTCTCCTCCTGCCCCCAATCCCTCCCAGCATCAGAGTCTTTTCCAATGAGTCAACTCTTCGCATGAGGTGGCCAAAGTACTGGAGTTTCAGCTTTAGCATCATTCCTTCCAAAGAAATCCCAGGGCTGATCTCCTTCAGAATGGACTGGTTGGAATAGGGGGTAACAAAATTAATGTTGCACATTGGGGTTGGCAAAATTTTGTCCCAAGCAGATGTATACTTCATATAGTAATGTTATCTAAATTGTTTTTTGGTGTTGTGCATTGTAGGGTTTCTTTTTCTTTGCCCAGAAGTTTTTGGTTTTTGTAATGTGTCACATTTGGGGTGAATAAAGAACCCGGGAAAAGTTATAATGAGAGCACATCAAATTAAAAAGCAGACAAGAGGAGCTAAGGAGTGTGATAAAGAATGGACAGAAAAGAGAGAGCATGAGGAGACAATGGAATTGGTGAAGCCCAGGAAATAGATGTGAAGAGCCTACTCATTGGATAAGTCCTAATACTGGGAAAGATTGAGGGCAGAAGAACGGGGCAATGGGATAAGATGGTTGGATGGCATCATTGACTCAGTGGACCTGAGTTTGAGCAAACTCTGGGAGGTAGTGAAGGACAGGGAAGCCTGGCATGTCACAGTTCATGCGGTCACAGAGAGTCGGACACAACTTAGTGGCTGAATAACAACAACAGAAAATAGATCTTGAAACAAAATGATAAACATGGAGAGATGCTTCTTGGTAGTCAGAAATATGGACTGGAAATAATATATTCCTCAGTTAAAAGTCATCTGCGTTTGTGGGTGTATGTACATCTCACCTTTTGATTTTACAACTGAGTAATGAAATGAAATGATACATATGAAACATTTAGTTCAGTGACTGCCATTTAGTACATACTTTGTAATGATGATTTATTAGCAGTTCCAGCTAGTGTCACCCATTTCCTCAATCCAGAAAACACCAAAAGAGTCATCCTTATCCTGTTTTTCCCTTTCTTTCAATCCCAGAATCAAATCAATTACTAGATCTCATTGATTATATTTCTAGATGTCTTGAAAGTCCTTGAGGACTTCCCTTGTGGACCAGTGGTTTAAAATCTGCTGGCCAATGCGGGGGACTCATGTTTGATCCCTGGTCTGGGACGATTCCACGTACTGCAGAGCAGCTAAGCCTGTGCACCACAGCTACTGAGCCTGTGCTCTGCAGCAAGAGAATCCACCACAATGAGAAGCCCGTGCACCACAATCAGGGAGTAGCCCTTGCTCGCAGCAACTAGAGAAAGCTGGCATCCAGCAACAAAGACCCAGTGCAACCAAAAATAAATAAATAATATTTTTAAAAAATAGAACTTCCATGGTGGTCCCCAGGGTAAAACTCTGCTTCCAATGCAGGAGTGTGAATTTGATCCCTGGTTGGGGAACCGCAGCCAAAAAAACCCAAAAAATTCAGTCTTGTTATTTTCACTCCTACTGTCTCTGCCTTTTCTCTCATGCATAAACCTTTCTGCATTCTTTTCCCTCTGCCTTTAAGGTAGAGATTGCTTAAAGGTGAAAGCTCAAAAGAAATAATTCAAAATATTAGTTGATGTGTAGAGGAAATAGAGAAACCCAATTAAAATATTAAGTAATTGACATTTGTTAATTATATTTAAGTAAAAAGTAATTAGGATTGGTGAAGCTCTAAGAAACTGGTTCCATAAAATTCAGGTTGGGAAGCATCTCTCGAGTTGACTTTTCTAAAGCTGGTAGTGTTAGAATCAAAAGGCAGGTAAGTAAAAGAGATAAAACAAAGTGAAAATGAGTAGTCTGTTAAAGACACTTTTTATAAAAAAAAGATTTCATGACATAACCCTTAACAGTTTAATTTGCAAACAAACCCTTACATATCTCTTATTATATGTTAGTGAAAGTGAAAGTCACTTAGTCGTGTCAGACTCATTATGACCACAAGGACTATATCAGTTCAATTCAGTTTAATTGCTCAGTCGTGTCTGACTCTTTGTGACCCCATGAATCGCAGAACGCCAGGCCTCCCTGTCCATCACCAACTCCCGGAGTTTACCCAAACTCATGTCCATCGAGTCAGTGGTGCCATCCAGCCATCTTAACCTCTGTCGTCCCCTTCTCCTCCTGCCCCCAATCCCTCCCAGCATCAGGGTCTTTTCCAATGAGTCAACCCTTTGCATGAGGTGGACAAAGTATTGGAGTTTCAGCTTCAACATCAGTCCTTCCAATGAACAGCCAGGACCGATCTCCTTTAGAATGGACTGGTTGGATCTCCTTGCAGTCCAAGGGACTCTCAAGAGTCTTTTCCAACACCACAGTTCAAAAGCATCAATTCTTTGGCGCTTTCTTCACAGTCCAACTCTCACATCCATACATGACCACTGGAAAAACCATAGCCTTGACTAGACGGACCTTTGTTGGCAAAGTAATGTCTCTGCTTTTGAATATACTATCTAGGTTGGTCATAGCTTTGCTTCCAAGGAGTAAGCGTCTTTTAATTTCATGGCTGCAATCACCATCTGCAGTGATTTTGGAGCCCCCAAAAATAAAGTCTGACACTGTTTCCATGGTTTCCCCATCTATTTCCCATGTAGTGATGGGACAAGATGCCATGATCTTCGTTTTCTGAATGTTGAGCTTTAAGCCAACTTGTTCACTGTCCTCTTTCACTTTCATCAAGAGGCTCTTTAGCTCCTCTTCATATTCTGCCATAAGGGTGGTGACATCTGCATATCTGAGGTTATTGATATTTCTCCTGGCAATCTTGATTCCAGCTTGTGCTTCTTCCAGCCCAGTGTTTCTCACGATGTACTCTGCATATAAGTTAAATAAGCAGGGTGACAATATACAGCTTTGACGTACTCCTTTTCCTATTTGAGGTATGACCTAAATCAAATCCCTTATGACTACACAGTGGAAGTGAGAAGTAGATTTAAGGGACTAGATCTGATAGCGTGCCTGAACTATGGACGGAGGTTCGTGACATTGTACGGGGGACAGGGATCAAGACCATCCCCATGGAAAAGAAATGCAAAAAAGCAGATTGGCTGTTTGAGGAGGCCTTACAAATAGCTGTGAAAAGGACTATATAGTCCATGGAATTTTCCAGGCCAGAATACTGGAGTGGGTAGCCTTTCCCTTCTCCAGGGAATCTTCCCAACCTAGGGTTCAAACCCAGGTCTCCCGCATTGCAGGCGGATTCTTTACCAGCTGAGCCACAAAGGGAAGCCCTATTATATGTTAAGCACTGTTCTAATGCATTTTACAAGCATTTACTCACTCCTCATACCAAGCCATTTAATAAATATTATAATCTTTATTTTATTATTTTTTTTTTTTGCATTTCTTTTCCATGGGGATGGTCTTGATCCCTGTCTCCTGTACAGTGTCACGAACCTCCGTCCATAGTTCATCAGGCACTCTATCAGATCTAGTCCCTTAAATCTATTTCTTAATTCCACTGTATAATCATAAGGGATTTGATTTAGGTCATACCTGAATGGTCTAGTGGTTTTCCCTACTTCAATTTAAGTCTGAATTTGGCAACAAGGAGTTCATGATCTGAGCCGCAGTCAGCTCCTGGTCTTGTTTTTGCTGACATATAGAGCTTCTCCATCTTTGGCTGCAAAGAATATAATCAGTCTGATTTCGGTGTTGACCATCTGGTGATGTCCATGAGTAGAGTCTTCTCTTGTGTTGGAAGAGGGTGTTTGCTAGGACCAGTGCATTTTCTTGGTAAAACTCTATATTAGCCTTTGCCCTGCTTCATTCCTTATTCCAAGGCCAAATTTGCCTGTTACTCCAGGTGTTTCTTGACTTCGTACTTTTGCATTCCAGTCCCCTATAATGAAGAGAACATCTTTTTTGTGTGTTAGTTCTAAAAGGTCTTGTAGGTCTTCATAGAACCGTTCAGCTTCAGCTTCTTCAGTGTTACTGGTTGGGGCATAGGCTTGGATTACTGTGATATTGAATGGTTTGCCTTGGAAACGAACAGAGATCATTCTGTCGTTTTTGAGATTGCATCCAAGTACTGCATTTGGGACTCTTGTTGACTACGATGGCTGCTCCATTTCTTCTGAGGGATTCCTGCCCGCAGTAGTATATATAATGGTCATCTGAGTTAAATTCACCCATTCGAGTCCATTTTAGTTCGCTGATTCCTAGAATGTCGACATTCACTCTTGCCATCTCTTGTTTGACCACTTCCAGTTTGCTTTGAAAATTGAAAAGCAGAGACATTACGTTGCCAACAAAGGTCCATCTAGTCAAGGCTATGGTTTTTCCTGTGGTCGTGTATGGATGTGAGAGTTGGACTGTGAAGAAGGCTGAGCGCCAAAGAATTGATGCTTTTGAACTGTGGTGTTGGAAAAGACTCTTGAGAGTCCCTTGGACTGCAAGGAGATCCAACCAGTCCATTCTGAAGGAGATCAGCCCTGGGATTTCTTTGGAAGGAATGATGCTAAAGCTGAAACTCCAGTACTTTGGCCACCTCATGCGAAGAGTTGACTCATTGGAAAAGACTCTGATGCTGGGAGGGATTGGGGGCAGGAGGAGAAGGGGACGACAGAGGATGAGATGGCTGGATGGCATCACTGACTCAATGGACGTGAGTCTGAGTGAACTCGGGGAGTTGGTGATGGACAGGGAGGCCTGGTGTTCGGTGTTCTGTGATTCATGGGGTCGCAAAGAGTCGGACACGACTGAGCGACTGAACTGAACTGATAAACTTTATTTTATTCATGAGGAAATTGGAGACACAAATAACTTACTTCGAAAAACACCTAGTAAGTGGGAGAGCCAGGATTCAAACCCGGGTGGTCTAGCTTCTTGAGCAGATGTTCTTTACTATTCTTCCATGCTGTTGCATTGGTGAATTTCATACATTCTTTATAAATATTCATACTGCCATACTTAGTTACTCTGGAAGAATTTCTTTTAATATAGTAGTAGTCTAGGAAAACATTTTGGGGGACCTCAAGATTTTGACTAACAGTACTAAATTTTATAATTTTTAGAAAGGATAATCTAATTTCTCATAGAAATATTATGATAAGGAGGCTAGATTTTCAAGCACCAGAGTTCCAGTCTTTTATAAAAATTTTTATAATCCTGTTTTATTCAAACATGCATTATATAACTGAGTGTGTGCTGTGTGCGCTTAGTTGCTCAGTCGTGTCTGACTCCTTGTGACCCCATGGACTACAGCCTTCCAGGCTCTTCTGTCCTTGGGAATTATCCAGGCAGGAATACTAGAGTGGGTTGATACGCCTTCCTCCAGGAGATCTTTCCAACCCAGGGATTGAACCCAGATCTCCCACATTGCAGGTGGTTTCTTTACTGTCTGAGTCACCAGGGAACCCCATATAACTATATAATAAATACTAAAGCTTTCTAAAGTATATACAGATCTGGGAGATGAAACAGATAAAATGAAAAAGAAAAGAAACCACTTCTAACTTATGTCTCTTTTATCCCATTCAATTCATCTTTTACAGTGCTGTCCTAGAGTCATTTTTCTAGAATACACATCTGGCCTTTTCTCTCTGTATGTATGGAAACCAACTGCAGTATTCTTGCCTGGAAAATTCGATGGACAGAGGAGCCTGGCAGACTATGCCCATAGGGTCGCATAGAGTCAGACACGATTGAATTACTGAGCATGCGTGTACAGCTTTCCCCTGAAACCCCTAAACATGGCCTCAGCCTGCCTTCATCCAGTCTCCTGTAGTCAGTCCACCAGCATCTCACTGCTGCACCTGCGGCTCCTCCTTCTGTGCATCAGTGCCTTCTTGCTGTTTCCTCTGCTCTCATCCACTCAGGGAATTCCTTAAGACAACACCTAGCCATAGTACCAGTATGTTGTAGGCTTTCAAAGTATACAGTTTATTGGATTTTTTAAAATTCACAAGGTCATACAGCCATCATCACCATCTAACTCCAGTTTATTTCATCAACTCCAAAAGAAATCTCATATCCATTAGCAGTCAGGCTCAATTCTACCCTACCACCCATAACTGCCTTTTATTATTCCTGGATACACTTCAGAATACTGTATTGCATTTAGTTGTCATGTCTTCTTTATAGTTTCCTCCAGTATTTGATGATTTCTCCGTCTTTCTTTGTTTTTCATGACAGTTTTGAAAAGAACTGGTCAGATATTTTGTAGGATGTCCCTCCATTTGGGTTTGTTTAATGTTTTTCTCATGATTAGAAGGGTTCTGGGTTTTGGGGTAAGAGCATCACCAAGATGGGCTGCATTTCTCATCACATCTTATCAGGAGGTCATGATTTCAATGACTTGACACTAGTGATGTTAATCTTATTCACTTGATTAAGGTGTTTTCTGCCAGGTTTCTCTACTGTAAAGTTAGTATTTCTTCCTTGCCCTACTCTATTCCTAGAAAGTGAGTCATTCAGTCCAGCCCACACTCCAGGGGGAGGGGAACTAAACTCCACCTCCTTAATGGGATATACCTATATATATTATCTGGAGTGCTGCTGTAAGAAAGATTTGTCCCTTCCCTAATATTTTTTCACTCAATAATTTATACCAGCATGCACTCATTTATATTTATTTTTTACCTTGGTTTATCACCCAGTACTATAAATTGCTTTACATTTGGCCAGTAGGGGCTCTTTCAGGTTGGCTTCTATGGTGTTTGTTTTTGCTTTTTGTTTGGCATGCCTCCACTGTTAACATTTCCTTACTTTCAGGCACTGTAAGATGCTCCATGCTCATGCTGTATTTCACTCTCCCAGATCTAGTATCAAGTATTCCTCCAAATAGCCTTGATTCTTTTTATTAGAAAATGGTATTTTAGGAACTGCGTATTCTTGTTGCTATTAGGTTGTGACTGCATTTGGACTCCAGGTTCATTTATTTTTGGCTGTGCTGGGCTTTCTCACCTTGCGGCAAGCAGGGACTATTCTCTAATTGAGATGCACAGACTTCTTGTGGCAGTGACTTCTCTCATTGCAGAGCACGGGCTCTAGTAGTTGTGGCGCACGGTCTTATTTGGGGCTTCCCAGGTGGCACTAATGGTAAAGAATCTGCCTGCCAGTGCAGGAGTCATGGGTTCAATCCCTGGGTCAGGAAGATGGCCTGGAGAAGGAAATGGCAACCCACTTCAGTATTCTTGCCAGGAGAATCCCATGGACAGAGGATCCTGGCAGGCTGCAGTCCATGGAGTCACAAAGAGTTGGATACAACTGAGCACAGCACAGTACAGCACAGGCTTACTTGCCCTGCAGCATGTGGGATCTACCTGGACTGGGGATTGAACTGGTGTCCCCTGCATTACAAATAATGGCAGATTCTTAAACCACTGGGCCACCAGGAAACCCCCCCAGGAAACCTGCCCCCTTTTTAAAAATAAGCAGCTTTTTTTGTGATTTTAATGTACATATACTGTTCACCCATTTAAAGTACACAATTCAGCTGTTTCTAGTATATTCATAAAATTTTGCAACCATAACCATAAACAATTTTAGAGCATTTTCCTCATCCCAAAAGTTCATGCGTCTATTTCCTCCCAGTTTACCCTAGGCAACCACTAATCTCTCGTTTCATAAATATGTGGTCTTTTGTGACTGTCTTACTTCATAGCTAATGTTTTTGTGGTTCATCTACATTGTAGTATGTGTCAGTACTTCATTCCTCTTTTCCCCTGCAGGGAAGCTGAGTCCTAACAACTGGACCACCAGGGAACTTCTGTACATCATTCCTTTTAATTGTCATATAATATTCTAGTGTATGGATATATAATGCCTTTGTACATTCATTCCTCAGGTAATGGACACTTGGGGTTGTTCTACATTTTGTCTGTTATGCTGCTATGTACATTTCTGTACAAGTTCTTATGTAGTTCATTTCTTGGTCATATACCTGGTAGCGGACTTGCTATGGCACAAGTTTATTCTTTCAAGGAACTGCTAGATTGTTTTTCAAAGTGCTGCATTAGCAGAATCCTCTGGTGTATGTAAAAGGATTTAACTTCACTCCTTTGCATGTGGATATCTAGTTGTCTCAGCATAATTTGTTGACAAGGCCTTTTCCCCATTGAATTGTCCTTATGTTAATACCAAACTGTCTTGATCACTATAGATGTGTAGTATACTGGAGTTGGGAAGTATGAGTTCTCTCACTTTGTTCTTCTTTTTCAAGATTGTGTTAGCTATTCTGGATCCCCCAAGTACCAATTTTGCCATTTCTGTAAAGGAGGTAGTGAAAAAGTTGACTTAAAATTCAACATTGAAAAAATTAAGATCATGGCATCCAGTCCCATCACTTCATGGCAAATAGATAATAGATGGGGAAACAATGGAAACAGTGACAGACTTTATTTTCTTGGGCTCCAGCATCACTGCAGATGGTGACTGTAGCCATGAAATTAAAAGATGTGCTTGCTCCTTGAAAGAGAGGCTGTGACCAACCTAGATAGCATATAAAAAGCAGAGACATTACTTTGCTGACAAAGGTCCGCCTAGTCAAAGCTATGGTTTTTCCAGTAGTCACATATGGATGTGAGAGTTGGACTACAAAGAAAGCTGAGTGCTGAAGACTCGATGCTTTTGAACTGTGGTGCTGGAAAAGACTCTAGAGAGTCCCTTGGACTGCAAGAGATGAAACCAGTCAATCCCTAAAGGAAATCAACCCTGAATATTCATTGGAAGGACTGATTTTGAAGCTGAAACTCCAATACTTTGGCCACCTGATGTGACGAACTGACCCACTGGAAAAGACTCTGATGCTGGGAAAGATTGAAGACTAGAGAAGAAGGGATGACAGAGGATGAGATGGTTGGATGGCATCACTGACTTATTGGACATGAGTTTGAGCAAGCTCTGGGAGTTGGTGATGGACCGGAAGCCTAGTGTGCTGCAGTCCATGGGGTTGCAAATAGTCAGACACAACTGAGCAACTGAACTGAAAAGAAGGTAGCAGAGATTTCCATACAGTGATGTTGAATGTGTAGATCAACTTGGGCAGGATTACCATCTTAAGAATATTAAATCTTGCAATCCATGAACATGTGTATGTGTGTATTTGCTCAGGCGTCTCCAGCCCTTTGTGACCCCATGGACTGTAGCCCGCCAAGCTCCTCTGTCCATGGAATTTTCCAGGCAAGAATACTGGAGTGGGTTGCCATTTTCTTCTTTGAGGGAACTTCCCGACCCAGGCATCAAATTCATGTCTCTTGGGTCGCCTGCATTGGCAGGCAGATTCTTTATCACTGTGCCATCTGGGAACCTACATGAACATGGATATCTAATATTTACTTAAGTCTTTAATTTCTTTTAAAAATGTTTTGTACTTTTTAGAGTGTGAGTTTTGCACACATTTTTGTTAAAGATTTTTTTCTTTTTTATGTGAACCATTTTTAAAGTCTTTATTCTGGGTTTTTTGTTTGTTTTTTGTTTTTAAGTAGTTTGGGTTTTTTGGCCATGAGGCACATGGGATCTTACCTCCTCCACCAGGGATTGAACCCACACCCCCTGCATTGGAGGGTGAAGTTTTAACCACTGGACTGCCAGGGAAGTCCCAAGTTTTATACTTCTTGTTATTAAATTCATTCCTAAGTATTTATTATTTTTGTTGCTATTATAAATAGAATTTTCTTAATTTGATTTTGTTCAGGGATGCTCTATAGAAATATAATTGATGCTGATATTATAAATTTCATCTTGCAGCTTTACTGATTTGCTATTCTAATATATTTAGTGGATTCTTTTGATTTTCCTGTATACAGGATTATGTAGTTTACAAATAGAAATAACTTTGCTTCTTACTTTCTAACCAAGATGCCTTTTATTTCATTTGCTTGCCAGTTGCCCTGGCTAGCATCTCCAATACAGTGTTAAATACACGTGATGAGAGTGGACATTCCTGTATAATTTCTGAAATTCCTTAACCATTAAGTATAATATTAGTTACAGTTTTGTTTACTAGATATCCTTTGTTAAAGCAAGGAATTTCCCTTGTATTTCTAGTTCGTTGGGTAATAAGTCATGAAGGGGTGTTGAAGTTTTGGAGTTATTTTCTATAATCAACATCATATAACTATACAGTTCAATTATTTATTGGTATACAAATTACTTCTTTGTGTTCTTTAGTAGATTTATAATTATTATGCTATGTATTTTTTTAATTTAATTTATTTATTTTTGGCTTTGATGGCTCTTCACATCCAAATCACATTGGGATTTTCTCTAGTTGTGGGGAGTGGGGACTACTCTCTAGTTGCTATGTGCATTGCAGTATCTTCTCTTGTTGTGGAGCACAGGCTCTAGGGCATGTTGCCTTCAATAGTTGGGGCCAGTGGGCTAAGTAGTTGTAGCTCCCAGGCTCTAGAGCACAGGCTCAATAGTTGTGGCATATAGACTTAATTTCTTCATGCTGTGTGGGATCTTCTCAGATCAGGGATCAAACTCATGTCTCCTGCATTGGCAGGCAGATTCTTTACCACTGAGCCACCAGGGAAGCCCTGTTTTTTAAATTGGGAGGAAAAAGTTATAAACAAAAGGAACATTTATTATATCTTCTGTATCTGTCCTGTACTTGTACTATATATTTATTTGTGCTCTTTCTTCATCTTGTTTCACATAGTAGTCAGTGTCCTTTCCTTTCAGCCTAAAGGACTCCCTTTAGTATTTCTTGCAGATGACGTCTGCTAGTCATCATCTGCTAGTTCTCAGTTTTTGTTTACCTAGGAATGTTTTAATTTGCCTGTTTGAGTTTTGAGGAATAGTTTTGCCGGATATAGAATTCTCAATTGACAGATTTTGTTCTTTGTGCTTTGAATGTTATTCCACTGCTGTCTGGCTTCCTAGTTTCTGGTGAGATAGCGTCTGTCAAGGGATTTCTGTTTGATGGATCGTTTCTTTCTTGCTGCTTTTAAGATTCATTCTTTAGTTTTAAACAGTTTGATTATGATATATAGATAGATAGATGTGTATCTCTGAGTTTTTCTCTTGGGAGTTTGTTGAGCTTTTGATTGTTAGAGTCATTGTTTTAATCAAATGTGGCAAATTTTTGGCCATTATTTCATTAAATGCTCTTTTTGCCTCTTTTGTTTCCTCTTCTGAGACTCTTAATATGTATATATTGATAAGCTGGTGTCCCATAGGTCTCTGTTAGTTGCTTTTTATTTCTCTTAACTCAGACTGGTTAATCTAAACAGAGCTTGCTTCAGTTTCACTGATTCTTTTTTCTGTTTCATCAAATCTGCTGTTCAGCCTATCTAGCAGATTTTTAAACTTTCAGTTACTGTATTTTGCACTTTGTGGTTTATATTTGGTTCTTTTCCTCCAAAGCTTTTTTTTTGCTTGTTTTTTACAGTTTCTTCATGCTGATATGCTGAAAGATTTTCCATATACATTTCCTTATTTCTTTAGCCACGGTTTCTTTTAATCTTTGGAATATATTTAATACAGCTGATTTAAAGTCTTTTTCTAATAAATAAAATATTTTGACCTTCCAGTTTCTGTTGGTTGCTGTTTTTACCCTTTGTATGTGCCATAACTTTCTTTTCATGTTTTGTAATATTTTGTTGAAAACTGGATGCTTAAATAATATATTGTGGCAACAGGATTTTGGTTGTTGTTGTTTGTTGTAGTTGCTTCCTTACGTAATGACTTTTCTGACCTAATTCTGAAATGTCTGTGTTCTTGGTTGTGTGTGGCCAGTAAAGTCTTCACTTGGTTAGCTTAGTGGTCACCCAGTGATTGGGCAGAAGTTTCCCTTATTAAATAAAATGCAATTATATTCCTGGAATCAACAGACCTCCTTGGGCATTTTAGAGGAGCTCTGTGTGCATTTTTTGGGGGCATGCCTTTAACACTCAGCTAGGTAGTTGCAAATTCAGTCTAGCCCTCACTTCCTGCTCGTGCAGATCTCAGGTTCACCAGAGATGCTAGTTGAAGGCATGTGCATAGCTGAGGCATATTCATGGCCCTATACATTGGCCTGATCTTCTAGTTAGAAATTGGTCAGAGATTTTCAGAGCCATACAGACATTTCATATCCCACCCTTTCCTATTAAAATAGTTGTTTAGTCTGTTTGACCTGCTGAGTCCCTGGTGGCTCAGATGGTAAAGAATGCACCTGCAATGTAGGAGACCTGGGTTTGATCCCTGGGTTGGGACGATCTTCTGGAGATCTTTTAACTAGAGCAAGTTAAAATACCACAGAGTTTACTATGAAAACCAGTTCAGCTATTTTCCTTGAATAGATCCTCCCTGAATTGCTACAAGCCTCACATGATTTTCTAGATTTTGAAGAAGTTGATTCTTACAATTTTTGCTATTTTTCTCATTGCTTTTATTGAAGACAGAAGTTTTGAGCATCCTAACTGCCATTTTCACTGCTGTCCTCAGCTTTACTCTCAGCTTGTCCTTTCATTCCCGTCCTCATTCCCTTTTACTGGTACGGTTAGATGAGACTTTGTTTGGATTTACTCATATTTGAAATGTGGGATTCTACTGAGGACATTCACTGTGACTGTATTTACAATAGCAAAAGAGTGCAAAACCACCAATATGTTCCAAAATAAGGAAATAGGTTTTTTAAAATGGTTCATCTATATATCCATATGATAGAAACATCTTGCAAATACTAACGATCATAATGATATGTACAGATGTATGTATGTATGTATGTACATACAGATGGAAAGAAACAGTATAAACACAATAATTGATATAATTATGATATAATACAGATGGAAAGAAACAGTATAAACACAATAATTGAAAATAAGCTTTGTAAAGAGATAAGCATACTTGAGCATGAAAAACTCCTGGAAGAGCCGTATCAAAATAATAGCATTTGTTACTCCTTGGTGGTAGTTAAATGGTGTTAAGTAAAAGAAATTATCTTTGTTCTATATTATACCATAGGTCATATTAATTATTAATATAAAATGCAGCCATTAATGTGACACATATTAAACTTTTTCATTCATGTTTATTCAATTAAAAATTATATAACTGTTGAGCATTGGCAATTTAACACAAATTTTTGTAAATATTTAAGGAGATAGTTGTAAAAACATGCTAATAACCCTAGCATTGGGGCTAACAAAATATATATGAACTATTTTAATCTCCAGAGTTTATGGTGTAGAAAGATGTTCAGTTTCATTGGAGTATATTAGGGTGAATTGTTAGGCAGATAAGTAACCTGTAGTCTTACTTATTAGCATTTCATTTTTTTTTCTTTTTAGGCGCATATTAAATTTCCTATTGACTACCCATATTCACCACCTACCTTCAGATTCTTGACCAAAATGTGGCACCCCAACATTTATGAGGTAAGAGATGTCTATCATGAATTTCTTTGAAGATTTGATTTTTTGATACTGTCCTTTAAAATACCTCCATAGCTCAGTATACTGTGGCAACAAAGAACTATTTGTGGCTTTTATTATACCAGTGTATATTATGGTTGGGGCTTTCCAGGTGTCTCAGTGGTAAAGAATCCTCCTGCCAGGACAGGGGACTCAGGAGCCACAAGTTCGATCTCTGGGTTGGGAAGTTCCCCTGCAGTAGGAAATGGCAATCCACTCCAGTATTCCTGCCTGGAGAATTCCATGGACAGAGGAACCTGCCGGTCTACTGTCCATGGGGTTGCAAAGAGCTGGACATGACTGAGCACACACTGTTCCATATTACGGTTAATTTAAGATTGAGACTTTAAACCTTTGCTGCTCATTGTTAAGATTATAATTCCTATGTGTTAGCATTTACATTTTTTAAAATTTAGTAAAGTTATACAAATTTATTTGTGTACCTGTTCCCTAGCTTCACAGACTCTAGCTTCACGATTTATCACTTTGATCAGAGATTCAGCTTGTGGGCGAAGGGAGTGGGAATCATTTGTACTGGTCTCCTTTAAGGAATTGCTGCATACCAGTTGAATCTCTTCTGAAATAAATTCAAGGTTAGGGTCTTCTGTTGGACAAGTGCACATGCCTGGGAAAACAATTTCTAGCTTTTTTGATGAAATGTACTTAGCTTTGTGCTAAGTTTTAAGGATCCTGAAATGATTCCTTATGTTTCTTGGGGTATATGTCAAGGCCCACTGATAAATCCTTTGAGTTTACTCCTTTACCATTCTGTAGTCTGTTTCATTACAGTAGGGCTCTGAAGTTGTAGCTGAGGCCCAAGCATTAAATTTGTTTTTTAAAATTTGCAACTTTAGTAATATAGTTTTGGGGGTTTTTTTTTGGTCACGTGTATATTGGCAAGCTCCTGTGCTCCAGATATAGAGCTATAAGGCCTTTATTTATTCTATAGTGCTGAATTTTGGATCTCAGTCTATATAAAGAACACCTTGGAGCAGCATTATTGTTTTTCACAATCTGCTTTTTTCTGTAAGTCATTATCTTCATTTTTCTTTTCTTAAAACAGGACAAAGAGTGCTCAAAAGGTGATAGATTGTAGCATTTCCAGAAATAAGCTCCTAGAATATTGTTTTCTTTAGTATCTTTAGTATTTGACATAACCATAATACAAACAACATTGAATGTGTTTTACCATTCTGTATAACAAAGTTATCCTGTTGTAGGAGAGAGACTATAGAAACATTTCACTCACTGTTTCATAAGTTAAAACTGAGTTCAGTTAATACTGAAATATTTTTGTATCTGTCTCCATTTTAATAATAAGAAATTCTTGCCTTCAAAACTAGGTGGTATATATAGGTTTTAGATAATAAAAGAGAAATGAAAACAACATTGAATGTGTCATACTGTTCTATGTAACAAATATACACCTTGTCTTGCCACTGAGAATGCATTCATGTTAGAGCCATACACTTGCCTGTTTCCATCTCATTTATCTAATTCTCAAACTTTTGTCAAAAAAGAAAAAAAAGCATGATAAAGGAACCAAAGCTTTTTCAGAAGAAAGTGTAGGTAGATATAGTCCCCTTTCCATTGCTTTTTCACCACTTAGGTAGGCAATCTGGAGAAGGCAATAGCACCCCACTCCAGTACTCTTGCCTAGAAAATCCCATGGATGGAGGAGCTTGGTAAGCTGCAGTCTATGGGGTCGCTAAGAGTCGGACCTGACTGAGCGACTTCACTTTCATTTTTCACTTTCATGCATTGGAGAAGGAAATGGTAACCCACTCCAGTATTCTTGCCTGGAGAATCCCAGGGACGGGGGAGCCTGGTGGGCCGCCGTCTATGGGGTCACACAGAGTCGGACACGACTGAAGCGACTTAGCAGCAGCAGCAGCAGGTAGGCAGTCTAGTTCTGTCTCTTTAAGATTTAGCATTGGATCATTATTTTTAGAAATATTTTTCATATTCATAAAAATTTTAGCAGTAAAATAATATATGCATATCTTACGAATATGCAGTTGTTTACCATGCCGTATAAGTTGTTTGTAAACAAGTGTTAGGATAGTTAAGTATTAAATTTGATGTAATCAAATGAGTCACAAGAGACTTTCCTCACATTCGTTAATTTACTTTGCTACATTCTGGAAAGGTATCAGAATTGAACTTGGGGACCCAAGTATGTATTTGTGATTTTAGACATTAGGGCTCATGGTTCTTAGCCAAAGGGATGGTATATTCTTGGAGATTGCTCTCTACTCATCTATCTGTGTTGTCACCTAGAAACACAACAGACCTCATTGTCAAATTGTTCTAGTCACCAAATTGTTTACTACAGAATTATTTTTAATAGAACTGGGGTTGAAATGGAATAGTGACAACAATATCAACAGCAACAAAACAATACTAAAGCAAAAGCCTACTCAAATGCTAAAATATATGAATTGATGAGTTTTTTATGTATCAACTTTGTGAGCATTAAAAATATCGTAAGGACTATTTTTGGTAGAAAATAGTTTATCAAGTTTTTAAAAACTAGAGCTTTGGTACAGTTTTGTTAAATACATTCACAGATATTACTGTAGCCCCCAAATTTATAAATAAACTGCTGTGTTATCAATTGCAACATTTCTTTTATCATTGCCACATTTTTGAAATTTATGAATACCAAGGGGAAACTTGGAGAACAAAAGAAATTTAATATGAACTTGTCATCAATGACCATGCTGCACAGTTGACTCCTTTTTACTTTATGTAGTATGTTGAGTGATCTCAATAACAGTTTGCCTGGTTACATGTGTTGTGTGTGTTCAGAAGTAGATAACCAGTGAAGCCCATTTGCTTCACAAATCATGTATTCAAATGAAGTTTTTGTACACAAACTCTTCAGTATGAACTTCACAGCTATGGCAACTCAAAATCTCACTGCTCTTTGTATTTATTATTCATTTTACTTCTCAGAACTGCCTTTCTCAAAGCTTAGAACTTCTCCTTCCCCCCTCCTTTTTTTTTTTTTTTTTTTAAGATATATTTATTTTTGGCCGTGGTGGGTCTTTGTTGTTGCACATAGGCTTTCTCTAGTTGCAACAGGCAGTGGCTACTTTTTGTTGTGATGCTCAGGCTCCTGACTGGAGTGGCTTCTCGAGCTTCAGTAGTTGTGGCTTGCAGGCTCTAGTGCACGGGCTCAGTAGTTGCGGTTTATGGGCTTAGTTGCTTCACAGCATGTGGAATTTTCCCGGCCTGGGGATCAAACCCTTGTCACCTCCTCATAACTTGCAAATATTTCCTCTCATATGTATCGATTGTTTTTTTTCCCATTTTCTTTGATAATGTCCTTTGCACAAAAGTGCTTAATTTTGATGGAGAGATCTAGTTTATCTTGTTTATGTATGCTTTGGGTGTCATACCTAAAAGTCCATTGCTAAATCCAAAGTCATGAAGATTTTAAACACACACATAGACAGAAACAGACACACTTTTATAAAAAGACTTTATGATTTAGGCTCTTGGATCTTTGTTCCATTTTGAGTTAATTTTGTATATGGTATGAGGTAGGAGTTCAACTTCATTCTTTTGGAAATCCAGTCCCAGCATCA
Organism: Bubalus bubalis; assembly: GCF_019923935.1. Classification (NCBI taxonomy): domain Eukaryota; kingdom Metazoa; phylum Chordata; class Mammalia; order Artiodactyla; family Bovidae; genus Bubalus; species Bubalus bubalis. Next base: position 136,948,020 of record NC_059159.1, read on the forward strand.
TTTGCTAAAGAGACTGTTCTTTCCCCATTGGATGAGCTTACCATCTTATCAGAAATCAATTGGCCATGTTGTATGAATCTGTGTAGACTCTCATTTCTGTTGCCTTGATCTATATATCTGTCATGCCAATCCTAAACTGTCTTATTCTCTGTAGCTCTATAGTAAGTTTTGAACTCAGGAAGTATGAATCCTTCAACTTTATTATTATTTTCCAAGATTGTTTTGGCTTTTGTGAGTCCCTTAAATTTCCTTATAAATTTTATGGGCAGTTTGTCAGTTTCTACAAAAAGGGAAGCTAGGGTTTTGATTGGGATTGGATTGAATCTGTAGATCATACTGGGGAATATTGCCAACATTGTCTTCCTACCCATGAATATAGACTGTTTTTCTTTTTTTTTTAAGGTCGTCTTTAATTTCTTTGAGTAGTGTTTTGTAATTTTCTTTGTACAGGACTTTCACCTCCCTGGTTAGATTTATTGCTAGATATTTTATTCTTTTAGAGGCCATTGTAAATGGAATTTTTTGCTTAACTTGTTTTTTAGATTGTTCATCACCAGTGTATAAAAATGAAACTGATTTAAAATTTTTTGTTTTATTTATTTTTGCCATGCTACAAGGCTTGTGAGATCTTAGTTCCCTTACCAGGGATTGAACCCGGGTCCTGGGCAGTGAAAGTGCAGAGGCCTAACCTTTGTCCATGGGATTTTTCAGGCAAGAGTACTGGAGTGGGTTGCCACGCCCTCCTCCAGAGATGCCACCACTGGAATTTCAAAAATCCCAAAATGAACTGATTTGAGTGTTGATCTTGTATCCTGCAACTTTGTTGAATTGATTATCTCTAGTAGTTTTCTTGTGAGTTCTTTGGAATTTTCTTTGACTTTTACAATAGAAATGGATTTACTTCTTCCTTTTCAATTTGTACACTTTCAGAATTTTTCTTACTTGCTCTGGCTACTACTTCCAGTGCATTGTAAATAGCAGTGGTAAAAGTGGGTGCCCTTTGTCTTATTTCTGATCTTAGGAAAGTTTTCACCATTGAGGATGTTAGCTGTGGGTTGGTTTTTTGTTTTCTTAAATTTATCTTCTTAATATAACTCCTTTTTACAGTTTTAAGATAGCTGGGAAGTATGGTTTTCTGAGTGTTTTTATTATGAGTAAGTGTTGGGTCTTGTCAAGTGCTTTGCCTGAATCAGTTGAGATACCCATCTTTTATTTTTTAATGGAAACAAGGGCATTTTCTTTATTCTTAACCATATTTTTATTCCAAGTTAAATCCAGCAGGTGAAACTGATTGCTCTCTTCCAGTGATCTGGGCTCAAAAGACAAACACAACTGCTGACGTCTTCATTGAATTCACTGATGATGAGACTTTTGCTGGAACTGTCCATCCTGCTGTTGCTCTTTTAGGGTGGTTGTAAAATTGCTGCTGTTGTTTAGTCACTGAGTTGTGTCCGACTCTTGCGACCCCATGGACTGTAGCCCTCCAGGCTCCTCTGTCCATGAGATTTTTCAGGCAAGAATACTGGAGTGAGTTACCATGCCCTCCTCCAGAGATGCTCATCTTTTGATATGTCATTTCTATGTACATATCTGTTTATATCATTTCACTACTCAGAAATTTTACTTAACACACACACTAAACTGTGAACAAAGTAACATATTCCTCTGTTCTATTTTTCATTCAAACTGTGTTCTTCACTCCTGTGGTAGGTAGAATAATGCTCCCACAGAGATGTCTGCATTGTAATCCCTGAAATCTGTGATATGCACCTTCACATGTTAAGAAGACTTAGGCTTGCTTATCAGGTGACCTTGAACTGAGATTATTCTGGATAATCTAGGTGGTCCCAGTGTAATCACAAGTTCCATTAAAGTAGGGGTCCCCAATCCCTGGGCCTTTTAGGAACCAGGCCACAGAGCAGGAGGTGGGTGAGCAAGCCCCCACGTGATGGGCAAGCAAGCCAAGCTTCATCTGTATTTACAGCTGTTCCCCATTGCTCACATTATTGCTCAAGCATTAGATTCTCATAGGAGTGCAAAGCCTACTGTGGTCGAGTCATTCCAAAATCACCCTTCACCCCCACCCCTTTGAAATTGAAGTCATTCAGTCATGTCCGACTCTTTGCAACCCCATGGACTTTAGCCTGCCAGGATCCTCTGCCCATGGGATTTTCCAGGCAAGAATACTGGAGTGGGTTGCCATTTCGTTCTCCAGGAGATCTTCCCAACCCAGGGATTGAACCCAGGTCTCTTGCATTGTAGGGAGACACTTTACCATCTGAGCCACCAGGGAAGCCTAAATATTTCTTTGAACCCCTTTTTTTGAGGGGGAGGGTGGCGGCAAGAATACTGGTGTGGGTTGCTATTCCCTTCTCCAGGAGATCTTCCCCACCCAGGGATTGAACCCGGGTTTCCTGCATTGTAGGCAGACGCTTTACCGTTGGAACCACCAGGGAAGTTTCCCCACCCCTGGTCATGGAAAATTGTCTTCCGCCAAACCAGTCCCACATGTCAAAAAAGTTGGGGACCACTGCCTTAAAGTGGCGGAGAAGACAATGGCACCCCACTCCAGTACTCTTGCCTGGCAAATCTCATGGACGGAGGAGCCTGGTAGGCTGCAGTCGGACACGACTGAGCGACTTCACTTTCACTTTTCACTTTCATGCATTGGAGAAGGAAATGGCAACCCACTCCAATGTTCTTGCCTGGAGAATCCCAGGGACAGGGGGAGCCTGGTGGGCTGCCGTCTATGGGGTCACACAGAGTCGGACACGACTGAAGTGACTTAGCAGCAGCAGCAGCCTTAAAGTGGAAGAGGTAGGGTAGGAAGAAAATCAGAGTGAGAAGGAGATGTGACTTTAGAAGAAAGGCTCCAAAAATGCAGCATTGCTTCCTTTTGAGGATTAGAGGAAGAGGGCCAAGAACAAAAGAATGTGGGTGGCCTTTAGAAGCCAGAAAGGGCAAGGAAAGGGATTCTTTCCTGGAGCCTCCAGTAAGGAATGTGTTGCTACCCACACAGTTGACTTTAACCCTGTGGAGAGCAGTGTCAAGCTTAGACCTACAAGACTGTAAAATAATAAATTGGTGTTATTTTCAGCCAATTTTGTGGTAATTGGTGTAATAGTACAAAATAAATATAACTACCCAAACATATTTCTAATGTTGATTTATTTTTTCAGGCAATCTCATGTCTAAATTTCCTTTAGGTTATTAAAATTGAAATCATTATTGAAAGCTTCTTCAACCTTTAAGCCTTTCATTTTTCTTCCAAAGCACCTCCTAGGTGTCCTCTCCAAATATGTCTAGTTTCTCTCTCCTCGTTTCTATAGTGTTGTTTTTTTTTTAACTTTTTCATGTTACTAACATTAATACAAAGTTTTGGAATATAGTATTTGACATTGATGTTATTGAAATTTTATTCTCCTTTTTAAAATGTTCTGTTATCTTGGTGTGTGTGTGCATGTATGTAAATTTGGGTTTATTTATAAGATTTATTTTACTTTATATGATTATATCTCTCTTTTTAAACATTTGAATCTTTTATTTTAAACCAATAGGCTACTACATCTTTCTCAGTCTTTTCTGTTAACAGTCTCTATTGCATATGAGAGAGTCCATGTGTGTTTTAACTTAGCACTTGTGAATTAGATCCTATAATTTAAATTTATGAACCAGAATATTATACATAGTGGTGAGTTCTTCTATCCATATACCAAGGGAGTTATATATAATTGTTAGGAGGCATGTATCAGTTTATATAAACCATACTTATTGAAGCCAGTCATTGATATTAAAGGTGATGATTATAGCTTCTCTGTAGACAGGTTATAGGCAGATTTTCTTTTTTTAAAAAATTGGGGTATATTTGCTTCACAATATTGTGTTAATTTCTGCTGCACAATGAAGTGAATCAGCTATATATAAACATATATTCCCTCCCTCTTGGACCTCCCTTCCTTTTTCCACACCCTCTACCCCCATCCCACCCATCTAGGTCGCCATAGAGCACCCGGCTAAGCTTCCTGCACTATTACAGCAGGTTCCCACTAGTGATCTATTTTACACATGGTAGGGTATCTATGTCAGTTCCAATCTCTCAATTCATTCCTCCCTTCCCCCACCCATGTTCACACATCCATTTTCTTCATCTGTCTCTGTTCCTGCCCTGCAAATATGTACAATTTTTCTACGTTCCACATATATGCATTAATATGTGGTATTTTTCTCTGACTTCATTCTTTGTGACAATCTCTAAATCCATCCACATCTCTACAAATGACCCAGTTTCATTCTTTTTTTATGACCAAATAATATTCCATTGTGTGTGTGTGTGTGTGTGTGTGTGTGTGTGTGTGTGTGTGTATATATGGTGGTGGTGTTTAGTCACTAAGTCATGTCTAACTCTTGCGACCTCATGGACCCACCAGATTCCTCTGTCCATGGGGTTTTTCAGGCAAGAATACTGGAGTGGGTTGCCATTTCCCTTTCCCGATCCAGGGATCAAACCGGTGTTTCCTACATTGACAAGTGGATTCTTTACCACTGAGCCACTTATATATATATATATATATATACACACCACATCTTTTTAAATCCATTTATCTGTTGATGGACATCTAGTTTGCTTGCATGTTGTGACTATTGTAAATAGTGTGCTGCAGTGAACATTGGGGTGCCTGTGTCTTTTTGAATTATGGTGTTCTCAGGGTATTTGCCCAGTAGTGGGGTTGCTGGGTCGTATGGTAGTTCTATTTTCAGTTTTTTTAAGGACCCTCCATACTGTTCTCTATAGTGGCTGTATCAATTTAGATTCCCACCAATTGTGCCAAAGTGTTCCCTTTTTCTCCACACCCTTTTTAGCATTTATTATTTGTAGATTTTTTGATGATGGTTGTTCTGACTGGTGTGAAGTGATACCTCATTGCAGTTTTGATCTGAATTTCTCTAATAATTAGTGATGTTGAGCATCTTTTCATGTGCCTCTTGGCCATTTGTATGTCTTTTTGAGAGAAATGTCTATTTAGGTCTTCTGCCCATTTTTTGATTGGGTTGTTTAGGGTTTGGTTTTCTTTTGATACTGAGCTACATGAGCTGTTTGTATATTTTGGAGTAATCCCTTGTCAGTTGCTTTGTTTGCATATATTTTCTCCCATTCTCAAGGTTGTCTTTTCATCTTGTTTATGGTTTCCTTTGCTCTGTGAAAGCTTTTAAGTTCAATTAGATTTGTTTAGTTTTTGTTTCATTATTCTAGGGAGTGGATACAAAAAAATCTTCCTGTGATTTGTATCAAAGAGTGTTCTTCCTATGTTTTCCTTTAAGAGTTTTATAGTGTACCATCTTACATTTAGGTCTATAATCCGTTTTGAGTTTATTTTTGTGAATGGTGTTAGTGTTCTAATTACATTCTTTTACATGTAGCTATCTGGTTTTTCCAGGGGCATTTACCGAAAAGACTGTCTTTGTTATATATTCTTATCTCCTTTGTCATAGATTACGTGACCCTGACCATAGGTACATGGGTTTATCTCTGGGCTTTCTCTCCTGTTCATTGATCTATAGGTCTATTTTTGTGCCAGTACCATACTGTCTTGATTACTGTAACCTTGTAGTATAGTCTGAAATCAGGGAGCCTGATTCCTCCAACTTCGCTTTTCTTTCTCAAAATTGCTTTGACTATTTGGGATCTATTTTGTTTCCATACAAATTGTAAAGTTTTTGTTTTAATTCTGTGAAAAATGCCATTGGTAATTTGATAGGGATTACATTGAATTTGTAAATTGTTTTAGGGTAGTATAATCATTTTCTCAGTATTGATTCTTTCTATCCAAGAACATGGTATATCTTTCCATCTGTTTGTGTTGTCTTTGATTTCTTTCATCAGTGTCTTCTTGTTTTCTGAGTACAGGTCTTTTGCCTCCTTAGGTAGGTTTATTTCTAGTTATTTTATTCTTTTTTGTTGCGATGGTAAACGGAATTGTTTTCTTAATTTCTCTTTCTGATCTTTCATTATTAGTGTTATAGGAATACAAGAGATTTCTGTGCATTAATTTTATATCCTGCAACTTTACCAAATTCATTGATTAGCTCTAGTAGTTTTCTGGTGGCATCTTTAGGATTTTCTATGTAGAGTATCATGTGATTTGCAAACAGTGACAATTTTACTTCTTCTTTTCCAATTTGGATTCCTTTTATTTATTTATTTTTTCTAATTGCTGTGGCTCGGGCTTCCAAAACTGTGTTGAATAATAGTGGCAAAGAGTGAACATTCTTGTCTTGTTCCTGATCTTAGAAGAAATGCTTTTAGTTCTTCACCAGTGAGAATGGTGTTTGCTGTAGGTTTGTCATATATGCTGTCTCCAGGCAGTTTTAGGCAAAAGTAAGAAAAGTATTTTGGAGATTGGTCAAAATGAATATTTGTAATATAAAAATGCTTAATTCTTCTTTATCATTGGATCTAAACATGAATAAAAAGGAGTTTACTTCCCAGCGGTAAGAAAACATGTTTTCTAGGAATAAAAGAAATTTCAGCAGAATTGTTTTTTTATATCATACTTTTGAGTATTTACTGAATGTGTTATTTATGTCTTGTAGAATGGAGATGTATGCATTTCAATTCTTCATCCACCTGTAGATGACCCACAGAGTGGAGAACTGCCCTCTGAAAGGTGGAATCCTACTCAAAATGTCAGGTAAGGAATTACATAAGGAATAATCTGGTTTCTAGGTGGCTCTTAACATTGGATATAATCTTTTAACAAGTACAAAAGAATCCTTTCTATATATGATTGCTTTGTTTTATGCTAGAGCTTTATGTAGCATGCATGCATCATTTTGAAGAGTTGTATTTATGGACTAATAATCCATATGTTGCTCATCTCTGTTCACTTTGGAAGAATTATTCTACTCTTAGTTCTTCTTCCTCTTGCATTATCTGAGTTCCACCCTGCTGCTTTAGATTTCATGACTTCTGTGTTTGAATTGGTTGCTTCTGTATTCTAGGACACTTACTACTTTTTGCTGAAAAGTCGTAGTCTTTACACTTTTTTTTTATCCATTCATCAGTTGATAGGACATTTCAGTTGTTTCCACTCATTGGCTATTATAAATAATGCTACTGTGAACGTTGTGTGCAAGTTGTTATGTGCACATATGTTTTCATTTCTTTGGAGTTATTCCTGGAAATGGAATTGTGGGGTCATAATTCAGTGTTTAACTTTTCAAGGAACTGCCATGTTTTCCAACATGCCTGCACTAAATTTTTAGTGCATTCCCACCAGCAGTGTGTGAGAATTCAAATTTCTCCAGATCTTTGCTAGCACTTGTTATTTTCCATGTTTCTTATTATAACTATCCCAGAAGGTTGACTGGGTATTCTTATTTTAGTTTTATCATCAGTGTGTTTCTTTTAAAATAACTTTTAAAAACTTATAATGATTTTAGACTATCAGAAAAATTATGAAGTACAGATAGTACCCATGTTCCCCACACCTGCCAGTTTTCTTTGTTACTAACATCTAACATTAGTTTGGCTCATGTATTACAATTAGTGAACTTGTAGTAGTACATTATGATTGATCAAAGTCCATATTCTTTCATGTTTCCTTAATTTTTACCTAATGTCATTTTTTCTGCTCTAAGATCCTACACATTATAGATAGCACATTACATTTAATAGATGTTTCTTCTTAGACAACTGCAACAGTTTCTTCAACTTTTCCTTGGTTTTGATGACCTTGACAATTTTGAAGGGTGTTTTATAGAATGTCCCCCAACTGGGATTTTGTTTGATGCTTTTTTCTGCTTATTATACTGGAGTTATGAGTGTTGGGAGAAATTAAGGTAAAGTACTTTTTCCTCCTGTCATATCAAGGGTACATACTATCAGCATGACTTATCACTCTTGATGGTAACATTCATCACCTGGCTGAGACTTGTTTTTAGTATTTCTCCACTGTAAAATTCCTCATTTCCTACTTTCTGTTCTGTATAAAGGAAGTTAAAGGTGCAGCCCACACTAAGGAGTGGGGAATTATATCCCCAGGAGGCTGGGATATCTGTTTAAGTCATTTCAGGTTCTTCTGTATAGGAAATTAATCTACTCTCCCAATTGTTAATCTTTTTTAATGATCTGGAAGCTAGTAATTCAATTAGAATCTCCATTTTTGTCAAAAGCAAAGAATTGGAAGCTTCCTGATGTATGCAAGCCTCTCTTACCTGTTTCTTCAAGTTATGTATTTGCTTCCCACTCTCTGTAATGAGTATACCTAAAAGACTGTTCAAGATATATGAGATACTTTTGATTATGCTAATTACTCACTAGGTACTTTGTTCTATCCAGTATACAGGATTGGGAAAAATGGGTATATTTTGGATTTCACCACATCTTGCAAGTATATTTTCTTAATCAGAAAAAAATGGCTTCCCTTTTTAATTCAACTAAATGTGTTGATACACCTCACCTTGACAAGCATCATGCCTATGAATAATTCTCAGATCAGGCATTAAGACTTGCCATAAGTTTATAATGTCTATGAAATAAAGAATCATTACACATTTCCTATACTTTCTGCTTTGCTTTAATGGGATTCTCCCTTGGGGTTGAAGCATTTCTCAACAGTATTCAGAGATGGAATTACTGAGTTTGTTTTAGTGCAGATGTAATTCCAGCAGCCCCAATCTATACATAACTGAGTGTATTATACTCCACCAATAGCAAAATACTCTTAAAAAAATCACTCTATGCTTTTAACAAAATTATTTATGAGGAAGGAAAAACATCTCTATTTGTAAATTTCTCTTTGTTTTGCACTTCTGATGTTTCATCCCCACTAGGCAAAGCACCATAGAAATACTTGGGATGTTTGGGAAATATGCATTTCTTGTGAAGGGCAATCCTGAAAAGGGAAGCTGGAAAGAACTGACGTGATATTTTATATTATCTCCAGGGTCGCATGTATATTAGTTTCAAGACCATTGCTTTACACAGGATCTTTTAGGATCATTAGGAAAATTAGTATATTTCTGCCTCATCCCCTCGTATCTAAGCATCATACCACTGTTAGCTGAGTATTTGTACCTTTAGCTCATACATACATTATTGAATTTTCAGCATCAAATAATACACTGACACTTGGATATAAAAGAAAAGGAAATCTTCTGCTTCCCCCTTCTAGCTTTTAAGTATTATTGTTTCTGTATTGTCAGGGTTATAAAACTTACAGTCTGTACTATACGGTGACATAATCCCAGTTTTTTAAATTCTTATTCCTGTTGTTAGATCAGATCACTATTAGCAGCTCATTATTTTACTTCCTTTGGTCTATTAATTGGCTGAAATTTGTTCATTAGTAATTTCTCAAGGGATTGGTCCTAGGAGCCGTATTTCATTCCCTGAATTCTCACACATGCAAAATACTATGTGCATGTGTATGTGTGTATATTAGAGTATACTAGTGTATTTGCCATTATATTTCAAATGACAGATTTTGACTAGATGTAAGATTTCAGGATCATGCTTTCTTTCCTTGAGGATATTATTGGCATTACTCTGTGGTTGCTGTGGAAAAGTTTGGCTACCCTTTTTCTCATCTCTTTCGAGAAAAGGATTTAAATATTTGGGAAGATTTGTTGAAAAATTGGACCAAAACTGCAGAGTTGTTCTTTAAGTGATTTTGGTGCTTGTTTTTCAGGGCTAGCTTTAACCCTAGACTAGAAGAAGGAGTTCTGAGGTGTTGGTGATTCTTGCTTTTGGAGGCTGAATGTTGAATTGGATGCTTCCCATACCACCCCACCCACCCTTTGAGAAAGCAAGCCTTCTTTCTTTCTCTTTTTTTTGTGTGGCTTAAACAGTAGAAATTTATTTTTTCACACTTTTGGACATGCACCACCCTTATGGCAGGAAGTGAAGAGGAACTAAAAAGCCTCTTGATGAAAGTGAAAGAGGAGAGTGAAAAAGTTGGCTTAAAGCTCAACATTCAGAAAACTAAGATCATGGCATCTAGTCCCATCACTACATGGGAAATAGATGGGGAAACAGTGTCAGACTTTATTTTGGGGGGCTCCAAAAATCACTGCAGATGGTGATTGCAGCCATGAAATTAAAAGACACTTACTCCTTGGAAGGAAAGTTATGACCAACCTAGATAGCATATTCAAAAGCAGAGACATTACTCTGCCAACAAAGGTCCGTCTAGTCAAGGCTATGGTTTTTCCAGTGGTCATGTATGGATGTGACAGTTAGACTGTGAAGAAAGCTGAGCACCAAAGAATTGATGCTTTTGAACTGTGGTGTTGGAGAAGACTCTTGAGAGTCCCTTGGACTGCAAGGAGATCCAACCAGTCCATTCTAAAGGAGATTGGTCCTGGGTGTTTTTTGGAAGGAATGATGCTAAAGCTGAAACTCCAGTACTTTGGCCACCTCATGCGAAGAGTTGACTCATTGAAAAAGACTCTGAACCACTATGAGGTACCATTTCACACCAGTCAGAATGGCTGTGATCCAAAAGTCTACAAGCAATAAATGCTGGAGAGGGTGTAGAGCAAAGGGAACCCTCTTACAGTGTTGGTGGGAATACAAACTAGTACAGCCACTATGGAGAACAGTGTGGAGATTCCTTAAAAAACTGGAAATAGTCCCACTGCTGGGCATACACACTGAGGAAACCAGAATTGAAAGAGACACGTGTACCCCAATGTTCATCACAGCACTGTTTATAATAGCCAGGTCATGGAAGCAACCTATATGTCCATCAGTAGATGAATGGATAAGAAAGCTGTGGTACATATATACAATGGAGTATTACTCAGCCATTAAAAAGAATACATTTGAATCAGATCTAATGCGGTGGATGAAACTGGAGCCTATTATACAGAGTGAAGTAAGCCAGAAAGAAAAACACCAATACAGTATACTAACGCATATATATGGAATTTAGAAAGATGGTAACAATAACCCTGTGTATGAGACAGCAAAAGAGACACTGATGTATAGAACAGTCTTTTGGACTCTGTGGGAGAGGAAGAGGGTGGGATGATTTGAGAGAATGGCATTGAAACATGTATAATATCATATATGAAACGAGTTGCCAGTCCAGGTTTGATGCACGATACTGGATGCTTGGGGTTGGTGCACTGGGATGACCCAGAGGAATGGTACGGGGAGGGATGAGGGTTCAGGATGGGGAACACGTTGTATACCTGTGGCGGATTCATGTTGATATATGGCAAAACCAATACAATATTGTAAAGTTAAAAAATAAAATAAATTTTAAAAAAAGAAAATTAAGCAAAAAAAAAAAAAAAAGACTCTGCTGCTGGGAGGGATTGGGGGCAGGAGGAGAAGGGGATGACAGAGGATGAGATGGCTGGATGGCATCACTGACTCGGACGTGAGTCTGAGTGAACTCCGGGAGTTGGTGATGGACAGGGAGGCCTGGAGTGCTGAGATTGATGGGGTCACGAAGAGTCGGACACGACTGAGCTACTGAACTGAACTGAAGGTGTTGGCAAGGTTGGTTTCTTCTGAGGCTTCTGTTCTCAGTTTATCTCCATATGGTCTTCCCTCTGTTCATATCTGTGTCCTAATTGCCCCTTCTTAATAAGGGCATTAGTCATATTGGATTAAGACCTGTTCTGAGGACCTTATTTTAACTTGATTATCTCTCTAGAGACTCTGCTCCACATATAGTTTGAAGTACTGGGGATTAAAACTACAGCATAGAATCTGAAGCCTTCCCATTCTTCAGATGCAAAGCCCAAAACAAGATTTTTCTCATTGTGCTGCCTAGATGGAAAACCTATTACCATTGCCCATAGCAATTCAAATTTTTTGCCTTTACTACTGTGCAAATATACAAAGACTGTATTTGCCTTGTCTCAGCTTAAAATATTATAAACTTTTTTTTTCCCCCCCAAAAGAAAGGCCTGTTTGGGGAGCTCCCTGGTGGTCCACGGGTTAGGACTCAGCGCTTCAATACGTTAGCAGGGTTCAATCCCTGGTCAGGGAACTAAGATCCTGCAAACCACGCAGCGTGGCCAAAAGAAAGAAGAGAAGGGCCTGTCATTTAATTCAGTCCTTTGAGGGCAAGAACTCCTTTCGTATTACTCTGCACTCAAACTACCTTAACTACTTTGGGTACCAGCATCAGTATTTTTTCTCTCTGAACCCTGAGGTAACCTGAGCCCCAGTTTAGAACTGGGACTTCACATCAGAGATTGCTTTCCTTGCCTTTATGCTTTGTTATTTAGAGGCTTTACAGGCAAACCTTCGTTATCTTCAGATTGTCCCCTTGGTCGTTACCCACTGCTCCAAAAGGTATTTGCATTGGAAGTCATTAGTGGACTTCTCGGACCTTTTTGTTTCTTCATTCCATGTAATTATTGGATGATTCTTCAATGTAGTGATCTTGGAGTGGGCAAGTAATGGGAGAGTTTTGGTGTTTGTGTATTTCTAGAGAGGTCATAGTGTTTTGTATGACTTGTAGAACCTCATCTGGAACTCCTGGTGATGCCCAGAACTCTGAAAAGTCAGAAAAGCACTACCTAATGTGAAACACGTCACATTTGTCAGTGTGTTATTTGTTTTAATACAAAGCAGTTCCTTAAGATAGTAAATTGTATGTATTTCTCATAGGTTATTTATGGCACTGAAATATCAAGAGGCAAGATATGAGGTACCAAAGGTTATTGTTGATATCTGCTTGTTGCTAAATTATCTAAAGTCAGCACTTGTCTGCCTCAGGATTCTAAGCTCCATATCGAGTTTATGGCTGTAGCAAGATAGCAGTGGAGGCAGCAAAAGGTTCATTTCAGCCTGTTGTAGGGTCTTGACTGCTGAATGGCTCTGTTATCCGAAAGTGGTTCCATGTTCACATGTGTTTGGACTTCTTCATGACCATGTGCACTAGTCTTTGATTTAGCACCTCAGTGAACATCCTCAGAAGATAAAGTTGTGCAGGCTTTTGTAACCTGAGGAAGAAGAAGGAATTCCAGTTACCTTTGCAAGCCTAAGTCGATTTATTAACAAGACCTGCTGAGTAGTGAGAGTTGGCTAAAGGAGAAAGCAAGGAAACTGTGCTGTGCTACAGTTGTAGGCATCCAGAGCATCAGCCAACTCGTTTCCACTAAGAGCTCAGGAGTCTCCTCCTCTTAGAGGAAGCCAGCATACCTTCTGGAAGAAGAGATCCACAGCCCTGTCCTCAGATGTTTAGAGGATGGGAGTTCCTTACAGAATTGGGAAGTTTTGGAGAAGTAGGCATTAGTCAACAAAAAATGAAATTGGGAGGGTTGGGACCCCTGATGCTGCCACATGTTTGTGATTAGGGGCCCTCGGCACCATGCCTCCTCTTCTCCATGGAAGAAACAAAGTGTGCCTTAATTTGTATTCTCTCAAGAACCAAATGAGAGCTTTCTGTGGGTGGGTGGGGGTTCTCTTAGACTTTGCAGTAGGATTCACAAGTGCTTTCTCTGAGGAACCACCCTCAGAACTACCTGCCATATCTACTGCAGGCTCTTGGATGGGAAAGTGGTCTTTGTTAAGGATTTGCTTTCCTCCGAAGGATAGAATAGTGTTTTCTCTGCCATGGGACCAGATTTATGGATCCACTCCAGAGGACACACGTCACGTACAAGGGTCTCTTAGGAGTAAGCTAGGATGTTCTCCTGTCTGTTCTTCTCTACAACCCACTGAAAGGGAAGGGAGCTAGTGGCACAAGTGCTGGACAGCTTAAACTGTCCAGTACATAGTCACAGTACATAGGAAAAATGAAATTATATTATTTGTAGATCATAGTGTATTAAACTGAAGATGCTCCTTTGGCCAGAAGTTACCATTCCAGAGGCTCAGGTTGTCCCAGGTCCTCCCCACCCATCTGCCTAAGGGGAATCACGATATACAACTTCTCTGTAACCCAGTCACAACATACTGGTTGGGAAACTTTGAATAGGATATTGCAAATGGAATTGCATCAGAATTCTTCCTTAGTGTTGAGTCCTTTGCTAGCACTTGGTTGTATGTCTACTGCTGTGGGTGGGTTGTTTTTATGAAGGTGTGGCGTTGTTGTTGTTGTTTGAAGGTGTACTAGATGAAGAAGATTAACTCCATCTGAACCAGTGGCATGGATTCCATGTACCCAAAATAAAAAGATGATTTTTGCTCTCCAGACAAAGGGAGGAAGTGAAAACATGCTGGATTAATAACTGTTATTAACAAATATTATCACAGTGTACTGTAGTTAGCACCTGGTGCTTCTGAAAGCATCATGGATTTCAATTTAGGGAGTCTATGGTACTGGAAGTGATTTTCTTTTCATAGAGATGGATGATTTACCATTTTTTAAATGGTACTTTCCAATTTGCTGTTTCAATATGGTATTTACATTGCAACATATAAAAAATCTACTTGGTGAACACTCCTGGGAGAAGTCTCCTTTTTAATTCTATATTAATTCTGTTAATATAATTCATCTGGACCTGTGTTGTCCAATAGCCACTGTTATATTGGATAACACAGATTATGTTTCCATCATCACAGAAAGTTGTGAAGGTACAGTACTGATCAGGACCATTAATCTATACCAAAGTTTGTCCTTATTCTGCTTATTTTTTAAACAGATTTTGTATATGTTTTCTTCTGAAACAATCCTTACAGAATTTTCTACCCGTATTTTTCTTTTGCTTCAAGGATATTGTCAGTCCATTTCCCATTTTTGGCAATGATGAGTTTCTTTGAATCTTCTTACTGTAACTACTGAAGAAATCCAGAAGGATGGGTTTGGGAGTTACAACAAGGAGTTAACCTAATAGAAAGGGGGGACATATTAATATATGTGATAGATGGATTTTAACTAGATGGGAAAGTTTTCTTTGAAAGTGCCTTTGTGGTAATCTTGTATAATCACGTAACAGAAACTCTTTACCCTTTTAAGGAGAAGGTTTCATCAAATCAAACATCTAATTGCCCGGTTCCCTCCCTTTATTTTTTGCTTGGAGTCAGGAGCAAAAGGCTATTTTGCAACAACACAATCTGTAACCTCGCACCAATGAGAAAAGGTAGAGAAATTTAATTTTTCATCCCATGTTTTTTAACTTCATGCACATAGCTTTTAGGGGAGAAAAAAGCATGAGAACTATTTCAGACATTTTTGGATCTTACTGAGTTTATTTTATCTAACAGAAACTTCATTCCCTGTAATTAAAGGTATCTAGTTTTATCTGTGGATGAAAAATTTTCACAGAATTTCTGAGCATCTAACTCTCACAGTTGAACATTCAGCATCTGACTTAGTGCCTCTGGTACAATAGTAAGTGCTTAGTAAGTATTTTTGAATAAGATTTCTATTATTAAGAAATTAGTTCTTCCATGTTAAGGCTGTTGCTTTTTCTCCATTCTCCTGCTTAATTCTTACTTGCTTCCCTTAGAAGTATGGGAAAGAAATACAATTGTATGTAATACTGGTTTTCAGATCTTCTAAGCAGCCATGATACAATATGGAGTCTAGCATCATTTTTACCCTTTGCTGTGAAAAGATTGCCTTCAAGCTAAGTATTTTTTGCTTCTGCTTTTTCCTTTTGCTCTTAACTAGAGTAATGGAAATAAAAACAAAAATAAACAAATGGGGCCTGATTAAACTTAAAAGCTTTTGCACAGCAAAGGAAACAGTAAACAAGATTAAAAGGCAACTTTCAGAATGGGAGAACATATTGCAGATGAAATAACTAACAAAGGATTAATCTCCAGAATATATAAGCAGCTCATACAGCTCAACATTAGGAAAACAGCCCAATCAAAAAATGGGCAGACCCAAACATTTCTCCAAAGAAGATATATAGATGGCCAATAAACACATGAAAAGATGTTCAACATCACTAATTATTAGAGAAATGCAAATC
This sequence comes from Bubalus bubalis, assembly GCF_019923935.1. Taxonomy (NCBI): domain Eukaryota; kingdom Metazoa; phylum Chordata; class Mammalia; order Artiodactyla; family Bovidae; genus Bubalus; species Bubalus bubalis. The sequence continues at coordinate 136,963,908 of NC_059159.1, forward strand.
AAAACTACAATGAGATCTCACCTCATACTGGTCAGAATGGCCATCATCCAAAAATTTACAAACAATAAATGCTGGAGAGAATGTAGAGAAGAGGGAACCTCCTATACTGTTGGTGGGAATGTAAAATGATATAGCCATTATGGAGAACAGTTTGGAGATTCCTTAAAAAACTAGGAATAGATCTACCATATGACCCAGCAACCCCCCTGCTGGGTATATACCCACCCCCCATCCCGAGAAAACCATAATTGAAAAAGACACATGTACCCGAGTGTTGATAGCAGCTCTGTTTACAGTAGCCAGGACACGGAAGCAACAGATGTCCATCGACAGATGAATGGATAACGAAGCTGTGGTACAGCTATACAAAGGAATATTATTCAGCCATAACAATGAATTTGAGTCAGTTCTAGTGAGGTATAACCTAGAGCCTGTTATACAGAATGAAGTCAGAAAGAAAAAAACAAATACAGCATTAACGCGTATATGGAATCTAAAAAAACAATGATGAACCTATTTGCAGGGAAGGAATGGAGACGCAGATGTAGAGAGTGGACTTGTAGACACAGTAGGGGAGGGAGAGATTAAGACTAATGGAGAAATTAGCATCAACATATATATATACTATAAGGCGTAAGGTGGATAGCTGGTGAGAAGTTACTGTGTAGCACAGGAAGCCCAGTGTGGCCCTCTGTGATGACCTAGAAGGGGAGATGGGAGGAGGAGAGGGAGCTAGGGAGGGAGGGAATGTAAGTATAATTATGGCTGATTTGCGTTGTTGTATGGCAGAAACCAGCACATCATTGTAAAAGTTAAAAATATATATATATACATACCCATATAAAAACTGTATGGCATTTAAAAAATAAGACACTGCAATAAAAAAAAAATTTTAAACCTTAAAAAAGAAAACTTTTCATTTTAAAAATGTTATTTGAAAAGCTTCCAGATGTCCGATTTTTGTAGATTGGAACATATTGCCAGTTAAGACAGTACCTTCTACAGAATTCATGTTTTGGCCTGCAAACCAACCTTCATGCTAAACTCAGATTCCCTCTGCGTTGTCTCCCAGATAGCAACTTATTCCTAGTCTAACCAATACTGGAAACAAAATTTTGATACTCCCCTAAAGCCTTAAATATTATAGTCTTAAATTTAAAACAAAAACTTTTGAATACTGTGAATGTGAATATTCATAGCTGACCCTTTTTTCCTGTTTCTAGGACTATCCTGTTAAGTGTAATCTCATTGCTTAATGAGCCCAACACCTTCTCCCCAGCCAATGTGGATGCTTCGGTTATGTTCAGGAAATGGAGGGACAGTAAAGGAAAAGACAAAGAGTATGCTGAAATCATTAGGTAAGGTGTTTTGTTTTGTCTTCTGTTCGCTTCAAATCTTCATACAAAATCAAAGTATATCCTGGAACCAAGGGCTTAAATTGAACTTAAATGTCGACTCTGTGTTTGCCAATTAGATTTATCGTTTGGGAAGAGATTTGTGCCTGAGCCTAATGATACTGGCTTTTGAGAGAACAGCAGATCTGATTTCCAGAACTTCCATGTTCTTTTTTTTTTTTTTTTACTTTACAATATTGTATTGGTTTTGCCATATATTGACTTGAATCTGCCATGGGTGTACATGTGAGAACTTCCATGTTCTGGCTAGTCGAGTTTGCAAACTCTTCCTCCTGATCAGTTTAGGGACACTGTTCTAGGCTTTCAACATGCCCTTTAAGTGTAGCAAACACCCAAGGTATTCCAGATGTCTATTCCAGATATTTTTGTTTTCAAATTTTTATTAATGAAATCCTATAAATTATTGATGTTTTTAACCACAGCAACATCTTCCAAGAATCATCCTCGCCTTCTCTAACTCCCTTACCCTACAATCGTTATCAGCAACTGTAGTACATGATTTAACAGAACGGAATAAGAATCAGGAGACTTGGAGTATACTCCTAGCTCTGCCATGCCTCACATGACCTTTTATAAGTTAACTTTATATATATAGTTAGTTATTTATTTATGTAGCTGCCCCGGGTCTTAGTTATGGCGTGCGGGATCTTTAGTTGCAGCCTGTGGGATCTTAGTTCCCAAACCAGGGATCAAACCCATGTCCCCTGCACTGAAAGTGTGAAGTCTTAGCTGCTAGACCACCAGGGAAGCCCCTATCAGTTAACTTTTGAGGGTCTTTAATTTTCCCATCTGTAGAAGGAAATAAAAAGGTAGATGGTATTAGGCTCAGCCATTCATTTCTAGTTATATCCTGCATAGAATAAAAGGTTTTCCTAACAGTACTTAAGGATTGGTAGAGCCCCAGGGACAATTCCAGCCCATTCTGTGTATATGAATTTTAGTAAGCACTAGAATTTATTTAAAAAGTCCCTCTCTATAAATCTAGTTGGCACAATACCATGTGATTTTTTTTTAAATGCATGTCATCTGACAGCTGAATAAGTTATCTGTAAATCACCTCCAGACCCTCTCTCTAATCCACAGTCATTTAATGAAATTGCAAGGATAGAATCTGGGCATCTGTATTTTGTTTTTACCAGCCACTTAGGTGACTGGTTTATACCAAAGATTGAAGATAACTAGTTCAGTGTGGAAGTGGACTGAGGATTGGAAAATGGGAATTCTTCATAAAATTGTCAGATGGAAGTCTGATGTTCATGGGAAGGGTTGGATGTCAGGCACAGTCTTTCCTTAAGGGAATTCATACTTCTGTTTGTAAACAAACAAATGACTGTGTAATAGGATAAGTGCAACTACAGAAACACAAACAAGATACAGTGGAAGGAATGTATAATATGTTCCTAGGAGAGTCTTAATCAAGAATTTTTCAGAGAGAGGGAAAAACATGTTTACTGAAACACAGGTGTATGACAGCATGACATGTCAAGAGAATCATAAATTCTAATTTGAGAATTGATGGGAAATTAAGAAAAGCATCAGGTCTTAAAAGACAGTGAAGTCAGAAGGAGGTGGCAGAGTGTCACTTAAAGACTGTGTGAAAGGATAATCCTATTTGAGTTCCAAAGGAAAGAGATTGACCAGCAGACCAGCTGAGATCTGAGGAGGCTGAGATGAAGACGAAACTGACGAAGTGACAAACAAGAATGAGAAAACAGATTTGAAAATATTTAGGACTTTGAAGTAAGGAGCTGAGAGAAGAAAGATGGGAGAAACTGGCCACAGAGGTGGACGGCGACAGACCAGACAGATGAAGACTTGCTGCGTTAGGATTCCATCAGCACGGAGAAGGGTATAGGGTTCAGAAGAGAAGTCTAGGCTGGACCCTGATGATTTGAGTGCTGTCAGTATGAAGGGTTAGAACCATGGGAATGGCTAAGGTGGTCCCAGGAGGAGATTGTGAGAAGAGAGATTCAAGCCTGAAAGCCTCAACACCAGCATGCAAGGCAGCAAGATCAACCGAGAGGAGTCTAATTAAAAGGAAGACGGGGAGAATAGTGGTTTGATGTTTTAAGTTTAGTTTCTCTAACCCGTTGAGGGATCAATTTTCATATTTATTGAAGGAAACAACCTTCATGCATTCATACAATCAGTATTTGTCACACAGCTGTGTATGACAGACTGCGCTCTAAGCAGCAAGGGAACAGAATTAACTAAGATAGACAAGGTCTTTGCTCACATTCAGGGGTGAAAATGACAGAAAGGTGAACAAGTGAGGAAGTAGGATAATATGAAGGAATGACAAGATAGCTCCTTTTCTGTCAGAACAAGCCTCCTCTCAGATGACATATGTTCCTAAGTTCATATGTGTAGGGCGGAACAACTGATCCACACAGAAAAACTAGGTGTGTTTGAAGGTACTAAAAAATACCCCAGAGTGGTCTGAATGTTTTGGAATTGGAGAAAGCAGTGAAGTGGTAGGCAGGTGGATCATGCAGGACTTTGAATTTAACATGAGATATTTGGATTTTACTCCGAGTAGGAGGATTATTGAGTTGTTGGGGCCTGCATTCTAGGTTTAGTGTGAGACCAACTGGAAAAAAGATGTGAGGTGATTTCCAGCTAACCAGTATTTGAGATCCATGGCTTCAAACACCCTTCAGAAGGGTCATTATTAAGTGTTCTTCAGACGGGTACCTGATGGGCTGGAACTTTTGGTGTAGTAGAGGGTATTTGTCAAAGATGCTTTTAAGTAGACAGGTTCTAAGGTTCAAAAACCCAAGTCACAAAGACGTTTGGATTATTTTGGCCAATTATAAATCCATGTTCCAGAGACTTACATAAACTATCCTGTCTTCAGGAAACAGGTGTCAGCCACTAAAGCCGAAGCAGAAAAGGATGGAGTGAAGGTCCCTACGACCCTGGCGGAATACTGCATCAAAACTAAAGTGCCTTCCAATGACAACAGCTCAGATTTGCTTTATGACGACTTGTACGACGATGACATTGATGATGAAGATGAGGAGGAGGAAGATGCCGACTGTTACGATGATGACGATTCTGGAAATGAGGAGTCGTGACGTGCTCCTTCAAGGCCCCTGTACTGCCCTGCCGTCTCAGGCCAAAGGGAGGGGAGCAAGTGGGGACCTAGCAGTGGCCCCTCAGCAAAAAGCTATCACGGGGGTGGGGAAAACAAACACGGCTCCTGCTGACTCCCCTTATGGATCTCAGTTTGCTCCTTTTTATGGACCTCTTAATGGAGAGAAAGTCATCCTCCACAGAATGTCTGAATTCTTGCATTCTTTACCCTTCCATCACTGTATTGATTCTTTTTTTTCCCCCTTTCTTTAAATCCAAACTCTTGCCTCACTTCGTCTCTACAAAGCGTTCACAGCAAAACACGTTTGGTCCGTTTTTAGATTCTTGAAGAATTAGTCTTTCACCAAGACGTTTAATGTGTTTAAAGCTGGGAACCCATTGGGAGTTCACAAGTGCTGCATATGCTGGGTAGCAAAAGAAAACAACCACAAAACCCCCAGAAAACAAACTTTTTTTTTAAGCAGATCTGCCAAGGTTTAGCTGCTCATTTACGTGTGTGTGCATTTGTTCAGCCCCATGATGGTGAGTTTTGTTTCTTAAGGCTGGGGTACAGTGGGCGTCAGGGACTTTGTTCTGAACCTGATGAGACATGTTCCTAAGGGCACAGAACCGTCAGCCTCCAGGAAATCCTCCTCACACAGAAGAGAGGAATCAGATTTTGTTTTTTGAAATTGGGATCTAAAGCCTGAAATAAATATTCATACTTTACATAGAACTGATTGCTATTTATTTTGAAGGCAGAGTTATTTTTGCCCCCCAGGGAGTGGGGAGAGAGTGGGGGGATTAGCGTGAGTGTGTGGAGACTTAGTGATGGGAACAAAGATTTAAAATCACTATGCCAGTTTTGGTTGATTGCTGCTGGGGGAAAGTCAAACTGCTGGTGAACACTGTTGGGAGAGAAAACATCTGTTTCATATATGTAACATGGCCTTTCCCTGAAAGATACACTCTCACGAGCATTTTTTTTTAAGTAGCGAGGTTTTAATTACTCAGTATTAATACTAGGTGCATGTGTTTAAGATTTTGGTTTTCATTGAGCTGCTTATACTGATAGTGGTAACTGTGGATATATGTGAGACCTGAGTGACTGGTTCCCGCTTTCCTCACTGGATGTGACCCCGACTTTTGTCTCCTTTTGATGTACTCGGGCTGCGGAGTGCAAGCAGAAGTTGTGCATGGAGCTTTCCCCTGAGCTGCTTTGTCTCTTCTGGCAGGGCCAGGGGAGTTGGCTGCAGGCAGTGTCCAGGCAACGCTACATCTTCCTGCCGCACAGTTGCTGCAGCTTTGATTTCCCTTGTGCCGATCGTGTGTTACTTCAATCAATATCAAGTTCCATCAGCCTTCACCAACCAGGGACTTCTGTACGTGGCGATGATTTTTGTTTTTTGTTGGGGCGGGCCAGTGCGTAAGAGGGCAGTGTTCTTTTCAGTGGGAAAAATACCGCTATAAACTTACTTCAGATCCCTGTGCGCTAGCATCAACTCCTTTTCTTCAGATCGTACAGCTCGGAAAGAACGAAAGGGTTGATGAGGGACAGGGGTAGGATGGATCCTAGGACAGAGTAAGTGATGCTTAGGTCCTTAGTTCCTCCTTCCTTTCTGATCTCAGGGTTTTCATTCTCTCTTCAGACTCTCCAAACATTTGCTGACTAATTCCCAGCAGCCCTCTTTGGAATCTTAGGTTTGGTCTAGTATTAAATCGGGAACATTAAACGTGCTAAGGTTTATATGGGACAATGTTGAGCCTGGTCCCAGAATCTGTCCATACTCCACGGGGCTACCTGCACCTCTGAATCAACAACTGTGGTCAGATTCAGAAAACAAAGCAGCTCTCTTGTGATGAATAGTGATGCTGAAAGTAGCTTTTTACGCCCCACATGTACTCTCACCCTCCACTACTAGACACACACACACACACACCCCCCCCACCCCCCCCCCCCCGTTTACAGCCAGTAGCTTGGTCTTACTCTTGGAACCCTAAAACTAAGCCTTTCCCCTTCCTGCTGAAGCATTTCTCTCCCAGGGCAGGCTAGACACTTTGGCATTGTGGGAGGTGCTGTCCCATTAGGCCCTGTGGCCTCTGTTGCACATTGACTCAGGGAGCCAGAGAGCCAGGTGGAGGTTGTACCTCTCAGCCCTTTGGGGTTTACTTCTGAGGGCTGGGTTTGCCTCTGATGAGAGTACAATCAATTCCAGAAAAGACTGGGGTGTGTGTTGATTTGCTAGAATTGCTAGAAGGTGGACGTTCGGATAGCTCTGACTTGTAAACCCAGGTGCTGGTTCCAGAGCTCTGTCCTGAGAACACCAGACACAGGAGACCTTGAGCCTTTGGGAGTGGAGATCACGGGCTCAGGCCACAAACTTGGGAGTACAGTTGTGCTGTTTGGTGTAACATGAATTCAGAAACCACCCTGCAATTTGAGGTTCCTTCAGATTCTAGCGGAGGCCTCCGGATGCTGTTCAGGTCTGTGTATTTTGAGGCTGGGTGGACAAAGTGTATCATCGTGATTTTGTTGTTGCTTCTCACAGTCTTCCCCACTTTCATTTCACATCATTCCAGAGTTCTTTTCTGTTAGCCAAACTTTTTTGTAGTCCCTTCTTCTTTCCCGGTAATTATTTGCTTCTTTATTTGCTGGTTTCCTTATGTTTGGAAAATACATAGTAAGTGATTGAAGGGGAAAAATGTGTAGTTCTCCACTGAAAATTAACCCTCCAGCCCACCCCACCCCCATCCTGATTTTAAAAAAAAGGTTTACATTTACAAAGATTCAGATGCAATTTTCAACTCTTCTGAAACCAGCAGGACACACCTGACTTTAATAGTTTTCTTAGCTGAAATTGTAGATGTTTTTCTTCAGTTTAACTTATGAGAAAAGATTATCTGATGCATTTTGTGTTCAACTTCCCCTTTAGTGGTTTATTTTTGTCTTTTTCTGCCCATCTGTCTACTAATAAAATGTGAAATAAAATATACCTGTATTGCTACTTCCCCATGGAATGACCCTTTTCTTTTTTGTGTGTTAAAAGGTGGTCTTAATACTTCCTATGTTCCCAGATTATACACAGGACTCAGCTGAAAAATTAAAAAAAAAAAAAAAAAATCCTTACTAGTTTAAGAAAGGTTACTAAAGACAAAGCCGTTTGTTAACCTTAATTCTGAAATAGGGCACAATCTGCTGGTACAAGTAGGTTGGTGGACTGATGGACGGGTGCTCCACTGCCCTCCTTAGGCAAGTTTTTTGTTTTTCTTGTCGCTTGTCATCTTAACTTCCTGCTGTTAAAATCAGTGATTAGGAGGCAATAGGTGCCATGATAGTGATAAGTTTCAGTTTTGGACACTTAACGTTTTAAGCCAGCCAGCAGTGCTCAACATATCTGACGAATGACCGTTGATTTTAGAGGTCAAAAGCAGCGGAAATGAGGACTGTGCCCCCGGGCTGGTTCGCGTCCAGCCTGCTGACCTGAAACCAGACGCTATAATGTAATGCTCTGGGAAACACCTCAGGGCCCTGAACTAGCTGCCAGGTTGAACTACATCTATGCCTCGACAAGCATGGTGATTTGCCTCCTGGCAAGACACATGGATAGTTTTATGGCCCTGGTTCCTTCTGCACTGGTGGCCTGGAATCAAGAGGGAGGAGCTTAAGGGAAGTCAGACTCCTGGCCTCAGGTGAATAGTTCCTTGGGACCTTCTAGAGCAATTTAGCTCAGGACCCACTTACCTACTTCACAGCACCTTGACTCACTTGTTACAGCTATCATCAGTCAAGATGGCATTTGGCTGATGAAAAAAGCAAAGGACAGAGCTTAACTATTCAAACTCTCTCACAGGCCTAGAACTAAAGAACTAAGAACTAAAGAACTTAAGAACTCAGCTCTTAACTTTGGTTGGAAAAGAAATTACCCTGCTTGTCCCCTAGGGCTGTTACAGAGTTGCAAGCAAAGCAAAGGTAACAGGCAATGTCTGTGCGATGTCAGGGGAGTTAGCTACCTTGTCAGCTGTATCCTTTACCTTTGCTATCTCCCTGGATGCTGACTGGGGGCAAGAGAAGGGCCCAGCAAAGCAAGGAATACCCAAATACCCACTGAAGCCCTGATGACCTCTTACCAGAAGACATTGAGTTCTGCTTCAACCCTGTGAAGTCCAGGGTACCTGGCACTGTAATGAAGACACCTCTGCCCTGAGCCCTCCTTCAGTCACCATACAAGAGACCAAGCATGCTCTCAGAACTTTATTAGGTGGACTTTGGGCAAAAGAGAAAACCTCCGAAATAGTCACCCTCCTGGTTCAGGACAACTGGAATAGAGGAGCCTTTGCTGAAGATGTGCTCTCACCGAAATGAAAACATATCTGATTTTTTTTAAGGGGGGAGCTGACTGGCTGACTATCTGAGCGCAAATTCAGAATTAAGAATGGTCAGCCAGAGGAAGGCAAGTCTGGAGACAAAACCAGACGCCCCTGCTCTCTATGGAGACAAATAGGTGCCACTTTCATGTTGGGTGGGGGATATATCTCTGCTATTCCCAGATCAAGATTTGGAGGGAGGGGAACATGACAAATGACAGAAAGACCAGTTTCTCAAAAAGTGAGGGAGAAAGTAATTACACAGGGACAAAAACTCAAATAATGGTTACAAGGGAGCGAGATAAATCGTGATTCTTCATTGGTACCTGACCCTAGTACCCGAACTGCCCTAAGCCAGCCCCTCCAGACACTGCCTGTGCAGGGGGCTATGGAGAAGGCCTGAGGCAGAGGGGAGGGGGGCTTTTGCTACAGCAAGAAGGGGCTTCAGTGGGGAGAGTAGCAGCTGCTCCCCACTCCCCTAAGACTTTTATCACATTTACAAATAGATACATAAATACATTACATACAATAGCGAGTCTGGGAGGCAGGCTCCCCCACAGAGGCTCGGCTGACACAGTTACATGTCTCAGGAATTCTAGGAAAGGGTGCGGGGCTCCCAGAGAAACGGGCTCCATGTGTTTTCTCCTCCCCAGGGAAAACCGGCCCAGCCTGCCCTGCTCGCCCCGCTCAGGGTTCAGTTTGTCCAGTATGGAGAGTTGCCGTAGGCAGGTTTGGAGGCTTGCGTCTTGGGCTGCAGTGAGCTGGGCTGGTTGCGCTGACCGGAGCCGCTCTGAGGAGGAGGAGAGAAGGCGGTCAAGGCTGAAGCAGACCACCATCAACCCCCGCCTGGGAGCACAGGGCCACGTGGCCTCTGCCTCCGACAGCTCACCTGAGCATCCTGCGGAAGGTGGTGGTGCAGCAGCTGCGAGGGAGCCTGCTGGTGGGCGGGGAGGATGTGCAGGAACGGCGGGGGCGCGTACCCGGGCGCCGCTCCAGGGGCCAGGGGCCCAGTGGAGCCCAAGGCCGAGGGCAGGCCAAACGGGGGTGGAGTCCCTGCGTGAAATCCCTGCTTGTCAAACGTCTGCAGGGCAGAGAGACAACAGTGAGGGCCAGCCGGGCGGCAGCTGCCCCAGCCTGGCCCCTCAGCGCCAGGCCCCCCTCACCTGAGTCTTGTTGTAGACAGACCCGGTCATATCAGGGAGGCCAGAGGTGCTCGAAGTCGCCGACACTCCTGGAAGGGAAAGCGGTGGGTGGTTCCCATAGCAGCAGGGCCCAGCTCCAGTCTCCCCAACCTCCAGGGGCCCTCTGGGGTGGCCTCGCCTGAGGAGTCAGGGTGGCAGACAACTGCTTTGGGCCTCAATCCTGGATGTAAGGGGGTGATGGTACCTTTGCCAGGCCCAGAGCTTGCAGCCTTGTTCTGTGTCTGTGATGATCCACCATAGCCACCCTTGCTGTAGTCTCCGGCTGCGGTGCCCGGGGTCAGGTCGTCATAACCTAGCGTGGCGGGGACAAGAGGCGTGTGTGAGCTCGGTGAGCCAGTCCTGCCCATGCCTCTCTGGGCTGGGAGCACCCTCACCTGTGCCGTAGCTGTGCTGGCCGTAACCGCTGGCCTGCTGGAAAGGGGTGCCGGGGGTGCTGAGGCTCACACCATGCTGCTTGGCTGAGGCCGGAGGAACCTGGGGGAGGGACAAGCAGGAGGCATTAGTGGAGAACAGAGTGAGGGGAGCAGGTCGCCCCAGCTCAGCCTCGGGCAGCAGGTGGCACGACCACCAGGGATGTGTCTTTACTAGTGCCACACCCGCTAGGTCTCCAAGCAGATGAAACAGGAACCTTGCCCCCAGCCTTGACCCATTCTTCAAGGCCAGGTGAGCCCGAGTGGGGACCTGTCCCCCTCCCTGCTTCTGCTCCCCGGAGCTGGAGGAACACCCCCACCGATACTCACAAACATGGTGGGCCCATACTGGAAGGCACTGGGCACGCCTGTGTAGTAGGGGAGGCCAGTGTAGCTGTAGCCAGGCGGCAGGGCGGGACTCAGAAAGGGCTGCTGAGCTGTGTGGTGGGCCTGGGACTGGCTCTGCTGTGGCTGAGCCAGAGTGGTGGGGGGTGCAGGGGACGCAGAATCACCTCGGCCAAACTTGGTGACATCACCTAGGGGAACAGGGGCACTGATGCAGTCCCCACCCTTCATCCCAGCAGGAGGAAAAAGTCAGGCCCCTGCAAATAGGAACAGGGCTGGCTCAACAACAGAAGCTGGCAGGTCTCTGCAGCCCTTCCGTTTGTTTCCAGGCTCCTGGGATGGGCCACAGGCCAGTCCTTTGAGCAGCCCCTACTCCTAACCCCCTGAAGACGACTAACCTGAATACGGGTTATTAGTGAGGCTCCCATCTCGATTGGCGAGGGCTGGGGGTGTAGCGAAAGGGATCCCATAGTAATCCTAGGAGAGACCAGAGACTCGGTCAGCGGAATGGCCTCACCCACTCCTAGGACAGAGGGCCTTGCAGGCAGCTGGGTACTCCAGCGAAGGCCACGTTCCTGACTGGACCACCAGAGGGCAGCACTCGGAAAATTCAAAACAAACGGTGCCCTTCAGAGTTGTGGCAGCCACATAGCATGTAGACACACTGACCAGTCCCTCAGCCTTCAGGGGCAGAGCCACTGGATCCCAATCACACACATCTTCCTAGGCTGACGATGCTATGGATTTCTTGGGAGATTTCCTGGCAATGAAGCCAAAGTGGATCCAGAGGGTGTGGGTGCTTTTCTGGGACACTGCTGCCCACAAGGAAAGCAGGAGGGCTTCCCCTCGGCTCAGAGGCCCCAGGTGCAGTATGTCGAGGCCTGGCAAGCCCTGGGTAGTAAGGGGCAGGGCAGGCCTCCCCTTCTCCACGGGGCTTCACTGTGTCTCACCTCCGCACACACACTTCTCCCAGCTCTTCTGCAGCGTCAGGGCTGTTAGGGTAGAGGGCTGGTCTAGCTCAGGACTGACGTGTGCCTGCTGGTAATTGCTGCCCTGACCTGTTAAACCCTTGAGGCTCCGCCTCCTCCTCAGGTTTCTACTTATCCAGGTAACTTTCCTAGCTGTCCCTTAGAGTCCCTCTCACTGGAGAAGGCACTGGAATTCATTTGGCCCATGACCCTCACCAGCATCCACCTGTGACATAAAATGCCTGAGAGGAGGGCTGCTAGGGAAGCACAGCTGGCAGGGAGTCAAGTGGGGACCGGCCTGCAGGAAGCCCAGAGGGGCTGCTCCTTCACAGAGGAAAACCCCAAGGTGGAAACGAGCACAGACGCACCAGAGCCTAGGAAATGACCCCTATCTCCAAAGACAGGCTCACAAGTGATTTCTAAGGCACAAAAAGATGAACAGAGTATGAAGCAGGACGACCCCCGGGCCTGGAATCCCACCAAGTCACTCTGAGGGGCCCCACCAGGCACCACCACAGACTCGTCTTTCAGAACCAGCTCCCACATTCCACCTCTGAGGCCCCGGGGCTGCGAGGTTTCCTGAGTGTCAGGGGGACCTGGGCCGCGTTTCCTGGTTTCCCTGCAAAGCCTAGGGCTTAAGGCATCCCCAGAGACCCTGAGTTCTGTTTTACACCATAGAAATCTGCCAGTACGTCCTCAATACCTTCCTCGGTCCTCCAGGGATGTGAGCAGAAAGCCCCACAGGCCCTCGGGCAGTAGTATGGGTTTGCAGTGGCTGCTGGTTTGCACCCTGGGGAAGAGCAGCCCAGCTACAAGCCTCTGGAAATACTCCAGCAGATGAACGAGTCTCCCAAGAGAAGCAAGCTTCAGCCACTGGGCCCGGTGCCCACAGCTCCCTGAGCTCTCTGCGGTCAGCCCAGAGCGGGCAGCATTACTTGTGGAGGCCACCTCGCTGCCCTGCATGAGGAGGGGGCGGGGCGGGGGGCCCTCCACTCCAGTCTTCAGTCTGACAAAGGACACCTCACCTTCACTTGGGGAAAAGGAAAGCCTGTGCCCAACAGAGCTGGTATCAGTGTCCAAATAGCTATTACTCCCTGACAATGTGACAGATGCCCCAGACTGCTGAAAATGATCAGGAGTCTGCTAAACAGCAGACCAAGAAGGGAGCGGCAGGACAGGAGCCTGCAGGCTGTCCAGGCAGGGTGCATGCCTCCTTACGTCCCACTCCTGCACTGCGTCCTGTTCATGCGGCCACATCCCAGAGAAGGCCCAGTGCCTCGTCCTGGGAGCAAGGGCCAAAACAGGCAACACTGACCTCAGCAATCAGAGAGATCCCAGGGCCAGCAATCTTACAAACAGATGGCAGGCTAAACCTTGAAGGGCCCTTCAAGACTGTCTGTCTGCTCCAGCCACTTACTCCAAAGAACAACGCTGCCATCACTGATGGCCACTGCAGAAGCCAGACACTAGATGGATGGCACTTTGAAAGACAGGACTTTAGTAAAAGCATCGGGGCAGGCAAGTAACCCCATGTCCTGGTCGGTTGTTTTGTTTTTTAATGGGGGGAGGCTTAAGGGAAGAGAAGGACCCACATTTGCTAGAGGCACTGCCTACTGGGGCCCCAGGTGCCAAAGAACTTCAGGGTCCCCAGGCCACAGGCGCACCGGCAGCACCATCACAGCAGCTTTCCCGGCTGCGGTGCTGAGGGCGTCCTCAGGTGGGGTGTGTCCTGAAGGCCAGACAGCAGGTGGGGTGCGCGAGACTCAGAGCCTGAGGCCCCCCAGCCTCCCCCAAACCCCACTCACCATTGGCAGCCGTGACTGCAGCATCTGGAGCTCGTCATAGCCGTAAATCTGCGTGAGGACACAAAAGCTGTGAGAGACCACACGCCACCCCTGGGGAACCCGACCCACATGGGGCCAAAAACAAGGCTGGAAGCGGAGGACACGTGCAGGAAGGAGACGGGGACGAGCTGCTGTGGGCAGACGCCCTGCCTTGACTGAGTCCAGCTAGAGAAAGGCCCAGGGTCTAAGGGCAGAGCTGCCCTCAGGGGGAGCGGAGGCAACTCAAGACCCCCCAAGGCCAGCTGGGCTGAGGGGAGCCGGGTGCGCTCACCGGGTAGGCAGGAAGCAGTCCTCCAGGGCCCACGAGGTACTGGTTGTGCAGCAGGGGAGGCACCCCCTGGGGCAGGTTAGGGGGCGCTTTGCCTGGAGGGCAAAAGTCAAATGGAGTGACGTGGCCCCCACACGAGTACAATTCCTCAGCCACTGGGGCACAGCAGAACGCAGCAGACCGGGTAGCCCCAGGACAGGGACAGGCTGGGCCACAGGGGGTAAGCTGCTAGCAAACCACAGTCGGCTGGGCCCACACAGCCTGCCTAGGTCTGGCTGATGGGCAGTCACACAAAGTGACCAGGAGCAGCCCATGAGAGCTGCCCCGTCACCTCAGCTGCAGGGATGAGCAAGGACAGAAAAGAACGGAGCGCTCCAAGCAGAAAGGCTGCCGGGAATCCTGTCCAGGGAGCATCCTCCCCTGCAAAACCGATTTCACCATCAGCCAGGATCTGGCCCCCACCCCAATCCCAGCTCTGGAAGAACCAGGCCTCAGGAGGTCAGTGGGACAGAGAAGCCCATAGGGGCAGAGCCGGACACAGCTGTGCGCTTTCAATGCCTGTGAACCCCCATGGCTGCCCACCGGGGCCTCCTCCCAGGAAGCCAGGCTATACTCTTGACGGGGGGAGGAGGGCTGGCCAGGCCACGGGAACACACCTGAGGTCATCAAAGGCGCAGCCCTGGCGCTGCTGCTGGGGGCACTCCCGGGGGCACTGCCCAGGCACAGGCTGCTGACCGTGTTCATGCCGCTCGGCAAGCTGAGCCCTGAGGACACGGCGCTCGAGGCGGAAGTTGCTGCCGTTGAGAAGGTGGCCGAGGGCTGTAGGGAAGGGGCGCTGTCCACACTGGCGTGCTGGCAAAACAGAAAAGCCAGGGCACATGGATCTAGGGGCAGAGCAGAGAATGCACGAGGACTGGCCTGGGCTGTGGGCCCACGGCCTCAGGCTGACCTGTGTGCTCGCCCTGGCCCCTCACTGAAGCCATGGGGACACAAATGGTCAGCTGAGTATCAAGACCATCACAACTGAGATTTATGACCAAAAATCCTCCTAAAAATCACTCAAGTTGCTCATGCTCTGGTAACTGAAACAGGCACATAAACCTCAAGTAACCTTAGTTTATAGATGAACAGAGAATCTCAATAGGAGGTGAAAACCCACCTCATAAAATAGGAGGGTGGAGCCCGGGCCACAGCAGCCCAGCCCAAGGCAAGGCCTCCTGGGCACCTCTGACCTGAAGCCGCAGGTGGCCTTTGCTCCAGCATGTGAGGATATTCTGTAGGTCCTCAGGGTCTACACCAGGAAGGGCATGGCCCAGCCCTAAGCCTGCCTGAGAAGAGCCACCAAGGAAAGAAGGGCAAAGCAGAGCGAAAGCTTTGAAGAGCCTGAGAGCCAAGGGCCCCAACCCAGCTGCCAGTACCAAGGCGGCAGGAAGGGTTTCGAGGGTTGAGGGGAGGCTAGACGAGATATACCTGGTTGGGCAAAGTGAGGGCCGAAAACAGAAGAAAAGGCTCTGTAAGACTGAACGTGTGCACCACAAAGAAGCCGGGAAACTGACGCGAAGCTGAAGAACAGGAAAGACCAGGAGAAGGGACACCATGCACTGTCTTCCAGGGCCCAGACGACTGTGCAGGCCCCAGCCCCACAGGCTGCCCTGCCCGCCCAGGCACTAGCAACCAGATCCGGTTCAGCAAGTGCAGACTCCGAAAATTCTGGTCTCCTGGGGCTCCCCAGGACTTCTGCCCCTTCTACCGAGATGGAGAGACAGACCAGCCAGAGAAGGGCCCAGAGTGGGGCTGAGGCTGCCCACTACGCACACTTCACGATCCCCTGCACAGAGCCCAGCTTCCACCCAAGGACACCAGCCAGAGTCAGAAACAGCTCTGACCACTGCACTGTGATGTCACTGGCCACCCAACCTTTCAACCACAGGATTAAAAAAAAAACACTGGCAGTGTGGGGAGTGGGGGGAATCCATAGGCACTCAGGAGTCATCCAGAGAGCCTCTCCTGCCTTGAGTAGGCCCTGAAAGGGTCCCTGAATCTGCCCTTCCACCTCTCAAATCTGTGAAGAAGACAAGCTGCTGGCCCGCTTAGTCCATGTGATGGGGCCGTCACTCAGCTCTCCAGATGGGCCCAGGAGAGCACAGCTGACCACACCTTCCACAGACCATGAGGGGCAGGAGAAAAGACGAGATCCTTTACAAAGTGGGAGAGACCTGGCTCTGACAGATTATGATATACCTGACTATTTAAAAGTCAAAACGATTTCTAAAACAACAAACCTAGGAAAAATATTTGCACTTCCCATCACAAAGGGCTACTTACTAGTCTCCCAACTATAGAAATAAATACCACAGACTGGACAGAAAAATGTAAACATCTCAGCCAAAAGGAAATTTAATGGTTTACCAATGTATAAAATAGATGTTCAAGTTCTTTCAGTTAAACACTATACTGACAGGTCATTCTTCTATTAACACATTAGAAAAATACAAATATTTGGTAACATCATTTTAGGAGGCAGTGGAGAAAGAAGACACTTCACTGTTTGCCAATGAGAGGTAAGTGGGCTGAAATCACTACGCAGAGCCATGTGTGTAATATGACAAATGCCTGGCAATTCCACCGCGGAGTCTATCCTACAGACACAGCATGTGCAGAAGGCTGTACACCACTGTCTGCACAGCTACATCTCACGTTCTTGTGCTTTGCAGATACTGCGTTTCCTACAAAGTGAAGGTCCAAGGCAACTGGGGGGTCAAGCAAGTCTATTGGTGCCAATTTTCCAACAGCGCTGGCTTACTTTTCGTCTCTCTGTCACATTTTAGTAATTCTCACAATATTTCAAAAGTTTTCATATTTGTTATGATGATCAGTGACCTCTGATGTTACAAATGCAAAAAGATCACAACCTGCTCGAAGGCTCAGGTGATGGCCAGCATTTTTAGCCTAATGTATTTATTAACTAAGATACTTATATTGGGGGACTTCCCTGGCAGTCTGCTGGTGAAAACCCCAATGCTTCCACTGCAGGGGTCATGGGTTGGATCTCTGGTTGGGGAATTAAGATCCTGCATGCCACAGGATCAGTGAGTGAAAAAGAAAAATATGTTGTATTTTTTAGACGTAATGTTACTGCAGCGAGGCAAAAGGAAAAAAAGATGAATATGTTGTATTTTTTGGACATAATGTTATTGCACACATAATAGACTAGAGTGTGAACAAAACTTCTATGCACTAAAAAAATCAAAAGATTTCTGCGACCGACTCTCCCACATTATTCACTTTATAGCAGTGGTCTAGAACCAAACCCACAATATTTCTGGGATATCAAAACTGAAAATGGCCCTCAAGTTCCATAAGAGGAGGACTACTAAATAATCCAATGCAGCAGAGCTGTGAAAAAAGAACAAAGAACTCTGATCCAACACAGAAACCTCCTAAAGATACACTGTTGAGTGAGGGGAAAAGATATAGGGAACTATATAGAATGTTCCCATTTACATTACAGGACAAGGAAAAGAGCAGAAAGGAAAATGACCGTGTATGCATTTGATAGGTTAAGAAAACAAAGTCTAGAAGATCAAGAAAATAATAGGAAAAGGGGCAAAGCCAAGCAGAAAAGAGACAAAAACTCTTCAGTGTGTGTCTTTTACGTCTTTTGTTATTGAGTCTTGTGACTCAGTGACCACCTTAGCAACTGCAAGAGGCAGTTCTGCTGGCGGCCACTGGGACCGTATGACACAGTTCCTGCCAAGACAGACTGCAGCGGACCACGAGAGCAACAGCGCCCAGGATGGGAGGCCAGCACTCCAGGGCTCACAAAGGGGACATCGCAGGGCGCCCACTGGCCAAACACAAGGCATAGGTGGTGGGCAGGCAGCTTACTCCAAGGACAGAGACAGTCACACCAATCTCTGCTAGGAAGACAGTGATCTGTGTGTTTCAAGCAAAGAATTATGTATAAACTGATTTCACTTAAGCTAGAATAGGGATGCCACAATGTTGGCCAGATACTGAGGAAAGACAGGACTGAACCTTTTCCACCACTTCATTCTACAGCAAAAGATCTGACTTCTTCTTCAGAAGAAACTAATTTGCCAATTTCCCAACTCCCCCATTCACCTGGACCCAAAACTTCCCTCCCTGCTTGAAGACCACCTACTCCCACCTTGTGGAAGCCTGCTGTCTCCTGGAAGGGGGCACTTGGTTCTCTCCTGGCACCTTTCCTTCCATGTTCCAATCTCTCCCAGCTTTTGGAACTGTCTCCACCCGCTACGCAGCCTCATCCCACAGTGTAGACTGAGCCCCGAGACCATGCTCCCAGCTTCAAGCTTAGATGCCGAGACTTCCGTAACCACGATCTAGGGTCACCCTTAAACACATCGGGACCTCCCCAGCTGGCACCCCGCCCGCACTTCTATTCTTGCCTCTCCACGCTCCACACATGCTTCTGCAACAGGACCTTCCCAAAGCCCCCACCCCTGAGCTGGAGAAGACGGCCTGAGCTGGCGGGAGTGAAGGCCCCATGACGACACACACTGGATGCGGTAACACTGGCTGGACCATCTGTCCGTCTCAAAGACACACAGACTCTTCCTTTCCCTTCACACGCTCTCCCTACAATGGACTTCACAAAGTACCAGAGTGTTCTCCAGAAGCACTGCTCTTGATAAAACTGGACTTTTAGCACAGCCCAGTCCACGGGGTCACAGAGAGTCAGACATGACATGCAACAGGTGCCAAGCAGAAGTTAGCAACAAGTCGACTTTCCTCTAAAAAGCTTGCAAAGACCCCAGCATAAGAAGTCCCAGAAAATAAAACCAACCCTGCCAGGCAGAAAGGTCTCCTAGAATGAACAGTGAATTCTGGGAAACAAATTCACCACCCGACAGCCCTGCCCATCGTATCAGGTCTGGAGAACCGATTTCACCACAGAGGCACGAACCACATGTCCTCCGTGGGGCCTAGGAAATTATCCGTTCAAACCATGAACCTAGATGAGACATCACAGCCAAGTGATTAGAGTATCCGGATATTCGGATTCACAAACTACAGCCTCCCCCAACCCTGCCCAAGCCTAGGCCCCAAGCCAGCTAAGGAGGGAGTGGGTAGGGGAGCAGGAACACTTACTGTGTGGGATGTGCTGGCGGAGAGCGGCATGTGCGTGGAGGCGAGGCTGCTCTGGTGGCTGGAGAGGGAGCTGGAAGACAAGACGGCACCACGTGTCCACCATGGCCCTCTGTACCAGGGGCCACTCGGCCAGGCAGGCTATCCACGAGCTCGCCTTGTCCCCCCATGGGAAGGCCTGGCTGGACACCCTTCATTCTGCATCACCTCGGACAGGTGTTCTGTGGTTAGAAATGACCTAAAGGCTTGCTCACTCGCCATGAGGATCCAGGACATCCTTCCCTGGGAACCTACAGAGTCCGCTTCAGGCAGCTCTAACCATCTGCTCTGAGACTGTAAATGGTAAGAACAGGATTGTACTAAGAACAGCCAGCCTTGGAGACCCCCTTAAATCTGTGTGTGTGGGAAGAAAGTTCCTACGTCGGCCCCACACGCTGGAGCTTGAATGCCCATTAAATGTAGAATTCAAGAAGCCTGGCTTCTGCTCCAGGCTGCATGAGGCAAGAGGAGAATTCTGCTCAGAAGGTAGGTGAGGACGCACCAGTCCGGTCCTCCCATGACTGTGCTGACCACTCATCTTTGAACCCACAGCAAGTGCCACACAAGAGACCTGCTCAGAAATCCCCCAGCACTTTCACCCCATATCACAGTGATGGGGCCCAGAATGTGGGGCAGGGCTGAGGCATGGGGCCCCCTCCTGAGGGCTAAAGAGGAGCAGAAGCGACCCTCTGGCCCCACCCCATTCCCAAAGACCCAGGGCTGTGTGACAGCAGAGGCATTACAGGCGGCAAGACTTTCACACCGGGCGCCTGAGACCCCACCCCCGCCACACAGCATTACTGAGAAAGGCCAGGACGACAGGCAGGGGCAAGTGTGGGCTCTGTCCCTGGACACAGCCATCCAGAAGCTTCAGGACTTGGCCTTGGTGCCTCGGACTCGGGTCCCTGTTGTCCCCATACCTGCTGAGCTGAGAGAGGGGACTGCTGGACAGGTCCCCAGGCTGGGACAGGGAAGGCAGAGTGGCAGTGTGCTGGGATGCAGGGGGCAGAAGCGGAGCGCAGGAGGTGGTGCTGGGCAAGGAGGCCACAGATGGGAGGGCAGAAGGAGGGTCTGTTGTCTTTGGAGCTGGAACGGATGAAGTAGCTGTAAGAAACAGATCAGTTTAGCTCCAGAACCAACCGTGAGTATCGGAGGAATGCTCAAGTTTTGTGACAGGCTGGCCGGGCTGTGACACACAGTGGCGCCCCAGGGGACAACGCGTGAGCAGGCTGCGAGGCGGGCCCTGCCCGGGCTGCGGGGATGGTGGGAAGGAGGGCTGGAACGCAGGCCCCAGGCGAGGAGGGGGATACATCTTTACCATCACACACAGCCCCGATGTGGGGGTCAAATCCTCCCTGAGCTGCACCCAGACACGGAAAGAGGCTCAGAGACTGACAAATATGGTCACAACGTGAACACAAGGGACAGTGACCACGTGGTGGGGGGACCACCCAGGGGTTACGTCTGCTTCTATCAAATGAGTATCACAGCAGGCTGACCTCAGGAAAGTTCATTGCCAGTAGAGGGGAGGAAGGGGCTGAGAGTCCTCTCCAGGGTACATACAATGGAGAATCACACACACATAAAACCTGAGGAAGACATTCCTGCCTTCCACAGCTACTTCTAAAAGTGAGCATTTCTTCGCACACACTTCAACAGAACAGACCTCAGAGCACATAAATGCATGCATTAGGCTTTCAGAAGAATAAGAATGCAATCAATCAGCTGCAGAGAAGACTCAGTTTTAGTGCCATCCACACATACAACTCAGATATGTGCTTGGACATAAAGCATCATTGTCTTCTGCAGTTAAGAGGGGGCAGCACCTTGCTTCGGGAGGCCCTGAAAGTCCAGGCAACATGAGCTAGTCTCCGAAAGGGAGGACAGCTCGACAGCCAGCACCGGCAGTGACAGGGCAACACTGGGCATGGTCAGTTCTTAAGAGTGGTCCTCACACCCCTGAGGCTTTTCACTGACAGGCCTTCCCAAATGGTGCCTGTTCTTCCAGAAATCAGATAAAGACACCACAGATGTCCCTGGCCCAAAACTCACCTCCCTGGGTGTTGGATCACATCAATGACAGGTTCACAGAAAGTGTGTGGTGAATGTGAGTGTGACGGTGTGTGTGTGTGTGTGTGAGAGAGAGAGAGATGGCTGGAGAAGAGCGCATGGGAGACAAAAACCTATCTAAAATGCACACTGTTTTATGGACATCTCATATCTCATTATCTCACTTGACATCTCCAAATAAAATCTCTAAGTAAACCTCTGTGTGTTCTCGACCCCACACGTGGGCCAAAGAAACTTTCCACCACAGATTGAGTAATTCACACTTCCTGTGACATCTAGTGTTCTCAGATGTACCAACATTATTTGTTGCTCTGGCGGTCCCTCAACACCAAATCCAACTCTGGGTAAATCAATGTGTCATTTCAATTCCAACTGAGACCTATTCCTGGTCTGGCAAAATTCACAGCCACACTCCCAAAAATTTCTAAATAAAAAGAGGGTCTTTCTGGCTTCCATACCCAATAGATATTCAGTTGCTTCACTGAATGATCAATGAAAATCGGTTTCATTTTAGATTATGACCATAATCATTGATAAACAAGCCAAGAACAAAGGGAACAACTAATGGGAATTCACCTACACTAACTCCAGTGATCACTGAGCTGTACTAGATTTGGTGGGCTTTCCCTCCATTTCTCCCAAGTATTTATAGTGAGCAACATTTTCTCTCTCTCCTGAACCAGCACGCCAATTTCTGCTTTAAACATCTTTCACATTACTGAAGTGAAAGCCCTCTTAAACTTCCTGGAATCTGGGCCTCTGAGAAAAGCATATTTTAAATCCAACCTACACTCCACACTTGAGATGCAGTCTTAAGACAGCAGAATGATGCAAGACCCCCTTCGTGCTGTAGATGTATTTCTAGTAATACCGTCACCTACAGTCTGGTCACAGGGCCTCTCTAGCTCAGCTCTAAACTGAAAGAAATGTTGCCAATGATGAGTCAGAGATAGCTATCAGAAAAGATGGAAAAGGACTACTTTTGCAGAATTAGCCATTGGCCAATCATTTTCCCCACCACATCAGCTATGCTCTTTTTCTGTCTGTGGTTTCCACCAGCCACAACAAGAATAGTTAGCTCATATACTTACTGTCTACTGTCTGCTGACTTCGACTACCACCATGTCCATTCTATAAGAAAGAGAAAATAAAGTAAGTAAACCCTCCATTGAATGACAACCTAGGTTGGGATTTAACCACAAACATATGAAGATTATGAATTAAGCAAAGAACTATGATCTGTTTTATTTTGTTTCTTAAGAAAAGGAGAGGCAATACAACAAATTCTTAATAAATCCCAGCAAGCTGACCTTATTTACACCAAACTGGTTATTTAAGGAAGTAGTAAGAATAAAAAATAAGACCAAAAGCAC
Organism: Bubalus bubalis; assembly: GCF_019923935.1. Taxonomy (NCBI): domain Eukaryota; kingdom Metazoa; phylum Chordata; class Mammalia; order Artiodactyla; family Bovidae; genus Bubalus; species Bubalus bubalis. Next base: position 136,986,412 of record NC_059159.1, read on the forward strand.
AGGAAGCAATGAAACAGTCCTAAAAATTATTAAGCCATAGGCAGGACTTGGGAACTCTCACTATATTGAAATCACCACAAGCCTTTCTATCTCATGGACATTCTGTCTCCTGAGTACCCCACATACTAGAAAGTAAGTGTTTCCAAACTATAATGAAGATAACTTTCATACAAGGAATTATCCTATTTTATATGATTCAATTGGTCTGAGTTAACCATGAAGCACTTCCCTAGAACTTTCAAAGAGAAGGAGGCATCCTCACAAAGAAAACTTTACTTCCACAGATGGGGTGTGGAGACCTGGCAGAGAGATTGAGGGCTTCGCTGGTGGCTCAGTGGTAAAGAGCCACTCCTGCCAAGGCAGGAGATGCAGGTTTGAGTCGATCCAGGAAGACCCCACACAGTAGAGCAACTAAGCCCGTGTGCCACATTTACTGAGCCAGTGCTCTAGAGCCTGGGAGGCAACTACTCAAGTGCGTGTGCCAGAAGCCCGTGCTCACAAACAAGAGAAGCCCACAGTGAGAAGCCCGTGCATCCCAACTAGAGAACAGCCCCTGCTCACCACAACTAGAGAAAAGCCTCTGCAGCAGGGAAGACCCAGCACAGCCAATAAATAAAAAAATAAACTTACTATTGGAAAAAAAAACCAACCAGTGACTGACAGTGGAGCCTGCAGGGCTCAGACAGGTTCTGGATGGGACAAGGAAGCTGAGGAGATGATCTCAGAACAGAAATTCACTTTCTTTTCATAAAATCCTACATACATTTTATTCTTAAAACAATTTGAGATTATTTACAAGAAATGTAGACAATAAAACAGAACTGCTAGGGAAAAACAAAGCAAAACAAGAGCTAAAAGACTCAGAGAAGGGAAAATCAGTATAAAGGGCACATGGAGAGCAATCAAAGTTCTGTTGCTCTGCCTCCCTCTCAACGATGGTTCACTGTTCGGTAAATATACACACATGACATCAAGCATATTCCTCCAAGACAGCACAAAACCAACATACAAAGTCTTCTGAAAACTGTATCAGGGCTTCCCTAGCAGCTCAGTGGTAAAGTATCTACCTATCAATGCAGGAAACATGGGTTCAATCCCTGATCCAGGAAGATCCCACATGCCTTGGAGCAACTAACCCCATACCCCACAACTATTAATTAAGCCTGTGCTCTAGAGCCTGAGAGCCACAACTACTGAAGTCCCTGTGCCTTAGAGCCTATGCCCTGCAACAAGACAAGCTACCATGAGAAAATGGTACACCACAACTAGATAAAGTCCTTGCAGGAAGGAAGACCCAGAGAGCCAAAAAAACTCACTAGACAAAAAGAGAGGAAAAGAGGGATGAAACAGCTGCCATCACATCTTGGGAACACTTCATTTCACCTAGAAAATCATTTTAAAAATACAAACCCTGGACTACATGTAAAAACAGACAGCCATTGGGAATTTGTTGTATGATGCAGGAAGCTCAAACTGCTGCTCTGTGACAACCTAGAGGGGTGGGATGGGGTGGGAGGTGGGAGGGAGGTTCAAGTGGGAGGGGATACATGTGTATGTAAAAGTGAAGGTGTTAGTGGTTTAGTCCTGTCCAGCTCTTTGCAACCCCATGGGCTGTAGCCCTCCAGGCTCCTCTGTCCATGGAATTCTCCAGGCAAGAATACTAGAGTGGGTTGCCATTCCCTTCTCCAGAGGATCTTCCCGACCCAGACACTGAATGTGGGTCTCCTGCATTGCAGGCAGATTCTTTCCATCTGAGCCACCAGGAAAGCCCCAGGCTGACTCATGTTGATGTATGGCAGAAACCAACACAAAATTATAAAGCAATATACTCGAATTATAAATAATAAACCTTAAAAAAATACAAATATTCAAACAGTAAGGTCCTACTATATATCACACTGAACTATGTTCCATATCTTATAACCTACAATGGAAAAGAATCTGAAAAAGAATATATACATATAACTGAATCAGTTTGCTGTACATGTGAAACTAACACATTGTAAATTAACTACAATTAATTTAAATTAAATTAATTAAATAACTTCGAATTTAAAACTATTAAAAACAAACAAAAATTTCACAAGCAATGGACAAACTGACACAATAAAGAAGCCACGTTATTCGGGATGAAGGAAATTCTAGGCAGAAGCATGCTGGAGACAAAAATACCACCAAATGGTCAAAAGACATCAGAAATCTGGTTCGATTAGCTGAGCAAGAGTTGAACAGTGATATGGACAAGAACAAGAGGTCAAGTTAGAGCTGGAACTGAGATGTTGTGCAGATGACAGAGATTTAACGAAATGGTCTGATTTATGTCTTACACACTGAAGACCAGCACTTTCCAAGGGAACAGAATATTTTGCAATAGTGGAAATACTGTCTGTCTGTACTTGGTCGTGTACTATAGTGACTGACCAACCATATCTAGACAGACAACATTTAAATTGTGGTGTGTCAGAGAAGCTGAACTTTTAATTGTATATTTAATTTAAACTACCACATGTGGCTAGTGGTTACCATGCTGGAAATCACAAAAATAAACTTCTTACAGAATATATATTGAAAATACACAGCTTTTTAAAAAGGTGTCAACCCAGAAAGAGAAATACAGGTGGAAAATGAGAGCAATAAGATTTTATACAGTAGAAAGCAGATGCCAGATAGTAACTGACTTAGCTGACCTGGTAAAGCCAAAGCCTAAGCAAGTAGTTGAGAAAACCAGAAAACCACTCAACTTATATCCAAGAACCATACCAAGCAACTCAGTACTAATATATATCACATAACTTTGGAACCGGGTGTTGAGGCAGGGCTAAATGTTAGAGAATTTTTTAAACTCTGCACAGCAGGGTGAACGCCCCCTTCCACCTTCTCCCACAAGCTCTAAACTTCATCAATGAATATTTAACGGCAGCCTTCTCTTCACATTAGGCTTTTAAGACACTGACAGACAGGTATAGGTCCTACAGGGAAGAGACTGGAAGAAGAGCCCCTGAAGAATGCAAACAAACCCAACAGGAAAGGCCCATAGGGCTGATGCAGGAGCTCCCACCCCTACAGAAATGGCCAACCACACTGTCCCTCACTGAAGCCCATGTCCAACAACCTACCCCTATAGACAGTTTTACTGTTAAGTGGGCACAATGGATTCATCAGACATTTGAGGAAAACATCCAACATGAAAGATGGAAAAGAAAGGGAGGAAAAAACTCTTAAGTCAATACATGCAAATATTTCCTCACAATCTTAGAAGGAAACTTAAGGAAAAAAAATGTATCCAAATGTCTACTATGCCAATTCAACTGTTTCTATTATGTCCATGTTCTGGCCACTCTGAAGTAGCTCTCATTAGTAGTGCTTGAATGTCTGCCTTACAGGACAGTCAAACACTAGACTAGAGTCCCCACCACCCACCGAAGCCACTGCACAACTCAGGGTGTATCCTGACACTATCCGTATACCAGGCATCTGGGTCCATTCACACAATCCCTGTGTACGGGTGCGTGAAACACAGGTTTCAAACGAGATGGCCACAAACTATATGGATTCCTCTCAAAAGGTTAGCCGATTTCTAAAATGAAATTTTCTAAAAGGAAATTTCCCAAACTACATCTTGAGCTCCAACTGGAATCTCCTGTAAGAATAAACCTGAAAGACCACTTGCCGTGACGGTTCCTGGAGCTGACTCCGACGAACTCACAGAGCTTTGGTATGCGATCCTGTTATGCACAGAACTCTGGTCGTAGGAGGAAGACGTTGTTACTGGACTAGTGGAGCTCAAAGAGGAGCTGGTCAGACTGGACGAGGTAATGACGGAAGTTGTGTAGGTGGAGTTCTGTACTGCACTGGTCATTGGTAGGGAGGTATTCAAAGAATCACTACAGAGAATAAAAGACATGAGACATAAATCTGTGTCACTTCACTGTTTTCATGAGGCAGAACAATTTCATCTCTTGTCATATTTTAAATTAAATAAACACATCTATAACTATAAAATTTATACTGCTGCATCATTTATATCATGCAAATGAAGATTAAAAGAACAATTAATCCCTCCTCCCAAATTAGAGCAACCTAATTTAACTGACAGTTCAAAACTGGGAAGAATATGCAAAAGACTGTATACTGTCACCCTGCTAATTTAACTTATATACAGAAGACATCACGCAAAACAACGGGTCAGACAAAGCTCAAGCTGGAATCAAGATTGCTGGGAGAGATATCAACAACCTCAGATATGCAGATAATATCACCCTAAGGGCAGAACATGAAGAGGAACTTAAGACCCTCTTGAGTGAAAAAGGAGAGTGAAAAACCTGGCATAAAACTCAACATTCAAAAAACTTTGAACATTCAAAAAGACACAGCATCCGGTCCCATCACTTCGTGGCAAACAGAAAGGGGAAAAGTGGAAACAGTGGCAGATTTTCTTTTCCTGGGTTCTAAAAATCACTGCGGACAGTGACCTCAGCCACGAAATTAAAAGATACATGCTTCTTGGAAGAAAAGCTATGAAAAACCTAGACAGCATATTAAAAGCAGAGATATCACTGCCAACAAAGGTCCATATAGTCAAAGCTATGGTTTTTCCAGTAGTCATGTATGGATGTGAGAGTTGGACCATAAAGAAGACTGAGCACCAAAGAACTGATGCTTTTGAACTGTGGTGTTGAAGACTATTCTGAGTCCCTTGGACTGCAAGGAGATCAAACCATTCATTCAATCCTAAAAGAAATCAACTCTGAATATTCTATTGCATGGACTAATGCTGAAGCTCCAATACTTTGGCCACCCAATGCAAAAAGCTGACTCACTGGAAAAGACCCTGATGCTGGGAAAGACTGAAGGCAAAAGAAGGAAGCAGCAGAGGATGAGATGGTTAGATAGCATCACTGACTCAATGGACATGAATGTGAGCAAACTCTGGGAGACAGTGAAGGACAAAGAAGTCTCGCATACTGCAGCCCATGGGTTGCAGAGTCGGACACGACTTAGCAACTGAACAACAAGTTTAACTAATAGGCAGCGTGACATTATTAAGAATTCTTAAGAAACTTTAAGGAATCTAAATGTCCTGAGTCTGTCCTTAGAAAGGGAACTCAAGCAAATATCAGATTTTGGCTCTAGAAGGTAAAAAATGTAGTAAAATAAATTCTAAAATTTGAGATTTTAGAATTTCAAGATTCCTCTTGAATCTTGATTCCTCTATTTATAAAATATTCCAGTGAAAGAAAATAAGTGTTAGCAAAGATGTATACACACTGAATCCCTCATAGATTACTGGTAGGAATGTAAGTATTTCAGCCACTAGGGCGAAAGTCTGATAGATCCTCAAATGGTTAAATACAAGAGTTATCAAAGGATCCAGCAATTCCCAGGTACAGCTCCAAAGCAAATGAAAGCACACAAAACTTAACTGAATTTTCACATCAGTATGATTCATAACAGCCAAAAAGTGGATGTAACCCAAATATCTAATGACTGGATAAACCAAATGTGATGTACCTGCACAATGAAATACTATTTGGAAAACAAAATGCACACACACTATAAAACGGATGAACCTTGAAAACACTATGCTAAATGAAAGAAGTCAGAAACATAAGGCCACTTATTGCATTTTCCTAGTTATATGCAATCCCACAACAGGCAAATCAGGAGACAAATTAATGGTTTTTCAAGGGATGGAGTGAGGGGGAAAGCTGGGCATGACTGCTAACAGGCACAGGATTTCTTTTTAGGGGGATGGAAGACACATTCTAGAGTTAGCCACTGGTGATGGTGATACAAACCCATCACTATAGGGTTTATTTTCGCCACCAGGTGATTTCTTAGACTCTACTGTGTTTTACTTTGCAAAGAAGTTAATCAAAACTAGAAAGAGAAGTGGGAAACCGTATACCTTAAAGATTTTGAATACAAGCTAATGGGAATCTGGCTACTATTTTCACTGCTTGCAGCTGATCCAAATTCAGAGAGAGAAGGTTCTGATCCAAATTCCAAGGCGCCAAACTGGACATTTAATCCTGTAACATCTGCTGATCCAGGCATTTCCACTGCAGAAGCTGGGATCTGTAAAAGCAAAACCATGATGTTAGCAACGGAAGTGAGAGATTCCCAGCCCCAAAGGTCTGCAGAGCTAACAAGCACTGGGTTCCCAGGGCCCTGTGGGGAGGCCTGAGGAACAAGGAGTGAAAGGCAGGAAAAAGAAATAGGATTTTTTTTTTTAAAGAGAAAGGAACAGAGCCAAGAAAAATTAAAAAGTTAACGGAATGGTCAGTTCCACCAAATGCTTCTTAGGATTGGGGATGGAAGTTGGGGGGAAAGGGAGGGGGAGGGTGTGACACGGGATTGTGGTGATGGATGAGTGAGGAAGAGGGGCCTCTGATGAAAGCATCGCCTGGTCAAGGAACCACTCCTACCTCTACAGAACAGAGCTAAGTAAGTGCAGAAGAACACCAGATTCTCTTCACTAAACGCACAAGATCATCAGGTTTCCTGAGCAAGATCTGTAATTTGAATGGACAGTCCTGTCTCTTAGCACAAACCCGTTAGTCACTCAGAAGTGACCGATGCTCATAAATCAAGAGACTATGTACTTGAATATACCCCATGAACTAAGTGTTAAAATGCATCCACCTTTGGCACTATGACTTCCTGATAAAAGACCCACCTTAGAAGCTGGAGGTATTCGCCGAGACTTAGGGAGTTTGATGTGTTTGGGCTGTGGTTGGTGAGCAGACACAGTGATGTTTTCGACAGTCATGCTGGGAAGCTGCAAAAGTTTGTTCACAGTGGAGGTACTGCTGTCTCTGGGTGCTGCCTCTCGGAGCTTCACCTGGGAAGGAAAGGACTCCAACCCAGGAGGAGGAACAGTGACGGCCTGAGTCTGGTGCTGCTGTCGTTGGCTCAACTGGCTAAGAACAGGGGATGGTTCAGGCTGAGATTTGAAGTCTAAGAAGCGGGGTGGGGGTGGGGGGAGGCAACAATCAATCATTTAGGCACATGAGCTCACAGCTCCCTATTCCGCAGCCCCTGATGGTGGAGGGCTGCTGGCACCACTGCTTTCTCCCAACCACCTTCTACTTCAATCCCAAACATGGTGTGTGCGTGTGTCTATAATATTTTAACAACTGGTCTGTGGGAAATGGAAAAAGACACCTGAATGAGTTTGTAGCTAATGTCTTATGCAGAGAGGAGATTCAGTTTATGCTAAAGCATATGGGGTGGAGAATGGGTATTCATATTTTATATTAACTTTTGAAAATTATTATTTCAATAACATACGTGATAATGCAAAATCCAAAATATAAAAAAATATATATGATGAATAAAAATCACCCTTCCACCCTGTTCCCAGAAGCAGACATTTGTACTCAGTTTCTTGAATAAAAATATCAAAGATATTTAGTTTTCAGAGACTGTGCCCCATTAATGTATGAAGAACTACTTCATTTTTATGATTACAAAGTCAGATATGGTACACAAACCAGTATTATATTAATAAACTTTGAAGTTTTCCAATTTCTTGCTACAAAAAGCAATGCTGCAATAAATATATTTTTATGTAAGACATTTTGGTCAAGTGTAAGTACACCTGCAGGATCAACTGCTAGAACAGAGTTGCTGGTTCAAAGAGTGACTTGATACTTTTTATATTAAGGAAGTTCACCCTTTGCCTATAATATGATTTTTTTTTTCATAGTTTATCTCCTTTTTCATTTGGTTATGATACTTCCTATCACATCCAGACAGGTAGGTCTACCTCAAACTGAGTACATAAAAATCTTCCTATGTTTTTCTGTTATTGTTATTCATTATCTACGTTTAGGTATTTCACCCATTTGGCACTTTGCTGAACAGTAGGAGTTAGGGATCCAACTTCATTTTCCAGCTAGATACCCAAGAGAAACAAACCATCTATTCACTGTGGATTTGCAGTGCTACCTCTATCATACAGAGGATCTTTTTCTGCAAAGAACCAGACAGTAAATATTTTAGGCCCTGAAGGTCATCTCTTAGCAACTATTCAACTCTGCTTTTGCAGACTGAACGTAGTTACAGATAAAAACATAAATAAATGGCTGTGTTCCAGTAAAACTGTACTTCCACAAATAGGTAGCAAATCCAGTCAAAGGTTTGCCATCCCATGTCTTAGTCTATTTCCATCATAGTTGAATCTATTTTCGTCTTGATATTAGAGGAAAGTACAAAGAGGACAGACTTTCAAAGAATGGGAATAGCATGCTCAGATCTAAAAACTCATACCACTCAGTAGTTAAATGTGCAGAAAAAAGTTAACATACACAGGAGGCCTATATCAGAAACATCAGCTTCTGTCAAGGAACATGAAATTTCTGGTATGTTCCAAAGGATGCCAATGCTCTAACTGATAAAAGGGACTCTCTTTACCTTGATTATTTATACAATTTGGTTTATGTTGAATGTTCTCTTTCTGGGATTCTACAGTTTTGGTTTATACTAGGTAGACAGTGCCCATGTGACCAGTCCCCCAATAAAAACCTTGGACATTGTGTCTTTAATGAATGCTTTGGTAAAAAGACTTCAAACCTAGAGTAGTCTCAGGTACTTCTGTAACAGTAAACCATTTCATTCAGCAGAAAAATGTGTTTCCGTGTCTCTCAGTATACCCTAAACATAAACCAGACAGCCAACCCTATGATTAAAGTAAACCTCTGCTATTATGGCATGTGTATTGGTGGGAAATGGAGGGTTAATGTCACAAAGTCTATGGGTGTACAGCTTGGAAAACATCTAACTTAGAAAATACTTATCATACAAACCACAGACATTAAGGCTAGACAAAATCATGGCAGATACACACATGTTAGAATCAGAAAACAATAGAGAATATGATTTAAAGTATTGTCCACATTCCACCTTCTTATTCTAACAAAGCTCAAAAAAAAAAAATCTGTCTAGGTATTTATTCAAAGTGTTGTTTCCTTATATCTGCTTGACTACTATCATGCTTTTGCACATCTGTTCAAGGTATGTACTACTACTATTAATATTAACAAACAAAAATAGGTATTTATACAATGCCAAGCTGAAGGATTTAATTCAGAAACTGCAGAAGTTCTACTAAAAAGAAATATGCCTGGTCAAGACAGAACCCGTAAACACTAACAATTGACATTCACCTCAAAGTCGCCCCTGGTGACTCAGATGGTAAAGCGTCTACCTACAATGTGGGAGACCCAGGTTCGATTCCTGGGTCGAGAAAATCCTCTGGAGAAGGAAATGGCAATCCACTCCAGTACTCTTGCCTGGAAAATCCCATGGATGGAGGAGCGTGGTAGGCTATAGTCCATGGGGTTGCAAAGAGTCAGACAGGACTGAGTGACTTCACTTTCATTTTCACAAAGTCTCCTGCTTCTGAATTGGTTGGTGGGGTGTAGTGGCTAAGAGTGCTGGGTGGCTGTGGTTTGGAGTGGTGGTGGTCAGGACCAGAGGGGTAGTCTCTGGCTGACTTATCAGGTGGACCAAAGGTGGAGGGACTTTATCTTGGCATTTGTTGGTGGTAATAACTGCTTCCCAGTTTCTGCTGAGTCAGAGACCTACATTGTGTTCTTGTGCTCTGGCTTTTGGAACTCAAGTAAAGGCCCTTTCGTTTCAGGTGAAATTCCTCTTGGTAGATTGGACCTAGCCTGGTCTTTGGAGAGAGAGCAAGCCCTGAGCCTTTGGAGTGGGAGCACTGACTCCAAGAGCCTAGACAATCAGAGAACTAACCCTCAGTTCAGTTCAGTTGCTCAGTCGTGTCCGACTCTTTGCGACCCCATGAACTGCAGCACGCCAGGCCTCCCTGTCCATCACCAACATCCAGAGTTCACTCAAACTCATGTGCATCGAGTTGGTGATGCCATCCAGCCATCTCATCCTCTGTCATCCCCTTCTCCTCCTGTCCCCAATCCCTCCCAGCATCAGAGTCTTTTCCAATGAGTCAACTCTTCGCATGAGGTGGCCAAAGTATTGGAGTTTCAGCTTTGCATTGGTCCTTCCAAAGAACACCCGGGACTGACTGACCTCCTTTAGAATGGACTGGTTGGATCTCCTTGCAGTCCAAGGGACTCTCAAGAGTCTTCTCCAACACCACAGTTCAAAAGCATCAATTCTTTGGCACTCAGCTTTCTTCACAGTCCAACTCTCACATCCATACATGACCACTGGAAAAACCATAGCCGTGACTAGATGGACCTTTGTTGGCAAAGTAATGTCTCTGTTTTTCAATATGCTATCTAGGTTGGTCGTAACTTTCCTTTCAAGGAGTAAGCGTCTATTAATTTCATGGCCGCAGTCACCATCTGCAGTGATTTTGGAGCCCAAAGAAATAAAGTCTGCCACTGTTTCCACTGTTTCCCCATCTATTTCCCATGAAGTGATGGGACCAGATGCCATGATCTTAGTTTTCTGAATGTTGAGCTTTAAGCCAACTTTTTCACTCTCCAGTTTCACTTTCATCAAGAGGCTCTTTAGCTCCTCTTCACTTTCTGCCATAAGGGTGGTGTCATCTGCATATATGAGGTTATTGATATTTCTCCCAGCAATCTTGATTCCAGCTTGTGCTTCTTCCAGCCCAGCGTTTCTCATGATGTACTCTGCATGTAAGTTAAATAAGCAGGGTGACAATATACAGCCTTGACGTACTCCTTTTCGTATTTGGAACCAGTCTGTTGTTCCATGTCCAGTTTTAACTGTTGCTTCCTGACCTGCATACAGGTTTCTCAAGAGGCAGGTCAGGTGGTCTGGTATTCTCATCTCTTGCAGAATTTTCCACAGTGTATATCAAATAGTGAAAACTCACACAAAGGAAACCACTTGAATACAAGACTTGGCATCACCCAACCACCAGAAGCACCCTGTGCAGGATGCCTCATCTAAACAACAAATAAAGAAAAACACTAACCCAATCATTAGCAGACAGGATTACCACCTCACTCAGCCTTGCCCATCAGAGGAAAAACACACAAACAAAAACTCAGCACAAATCTCACTCTATATAAAGCTTACATAAACCACTGGATCAAACTTAGAAGGGCAGAAACCAAAAGGAAGAAAGAATTCAACACTGAAGCCTGGGAAAAGGAGACCTCAAATACATAAGTTAAAAAAAATAATAATGAAAAGGCAGAGAAATACTACACAAATGAAGGAACAAACTAGAAACATAGAAGTCCAAATAAATGAAGAGGAAATAGGCAAACTACCTCAAAAAGAATTCAGAATAATGACAGTAAAAATGATCAAAACCCTAGAAAACAAAATGGAGAAAAATGCAAGAACCAATTAACAAAGATTTAGAAGAATTAAAGAATAAACATACAAACGAACAACACAATTACTGAAATTAAAAATACTCTAGAAGGAATCAATAGCAGAATATCTGAAGCAGAAGAATGAATCAGTGAGGTGGAAAATAAAATGGTGGAAATAACTTCTAAAGTGCAGAATAAAGTAAAAAGAATGAAAAGAACTGAGGATAGTTTCTTTTCATCATATCACATCAAAAAGCTCATACACCATGATCAAGTTGGGTTTATTCCAGGAATGCAAGGATTCTTCAATATATGCACATCAAACAATGTGATACACTGTATCAACAAACTGAAAGATAAAAACTATATGCTAACCTCTACAGATGCAGAAAACGCCTTTGACAAAATCCAGCACCCCATTTATAATTAAAACTCTCAAAAAAATGGACATAGAAGGAACCTACTTCAACAAGTAAAGGCCACATATGATAAACCTACAGCAAACATTATTCTCAATGAAGAAAAGCTGAAAGCATTCCCCCTAAGATCAAGAACAAGGAACAAGACAAGATTGTTCACTTTCACCACTATTATTAAACAGTTCTGGAAATCCTAGCTACAGCAATCAGAGAAGAAAAAGAAATAAAAGGAATCCAGATCAGAAAAGAAGTAAAATGGATTAAAGACCTAAATGTAAGACCAGAAACTATAAAACTCTTTTGAGGAAAACATAGGCAGAACACTCACTGTTTGCAGATGACAGGATACTGCACATAGAAAACCCTAAAGATCAGAAAATTACTAATCAGTGAATTTAGCAAAGTTGCAGGACACAAAATCAATACACAGAAATCACTTGCATTTCTATATATTAACAGTGAAAAATCAGAAAGAGAAATTAAAGAGTCAATCCCATTCACCATTGCAACAAAAATAAATAAATATCTAGAAATAAACTTACCTAAGGAGACAAAAGAACTGTACACAGAAAATCATAAGACACTAATAAAAGAAATCAAAGATGACATAAACAGATAGATAGATATTCCATGTTCCTGGGTAGAAAGATCAATATTATGAAAATGACTATCCTACCAAATGTAATCTACAGATTCACTGTGACCCCTATCTAATTACCAATGGCATTTTTCACAGAACTAGAACAAAATATTTCACAATTCATATGGAAACACAAAAGCCCCCGAATAGCCAAAGCAGTCTTGACAAAGAAGAATGGAGCTGGAGGAATCAACCTTCCTGACTTCAGGTTATACTACAAAGCTACAGTCATCAAGACAGTATGGTACTGGCACAAAAACAGAAATACAGACCAAGGAAACAAGATAGAAAGCCCAGAAATAAACCCATGCACATATGGGTACCTTATTTTTGACAAAGGATGCAAGAATATACAATGGGGCAAAGACAGCCTCTTCAATAAATGGCGCTGAGAAAACTGGACAGCTACATGTAAAAGAATGAAATTTAGAATACCTGCTAACACCAAACACAAAGATAAACTCAAAATGGATTAAACACCTAAATGTAAGACCAGAAACTATAAAACTCTTAGAGGAAAACAAACGCAGACCACTTAATGACATAAATCAAAGCAAGATCCTCTATGACCCATCTTCTAGAGTAACGGAAATAAAAACAAAAGTAAACAAGTGGGACCTGATCAAACTTAAAAGCTTTTGCACAGCAAAGGAAACTATAAGCAAGGTGAAAAGACAACCCTCAGAATGGGAGAAAATAATAGCAAATGAAACAACAGACAAAGGATTAATTTCTAAAATATACAAGCAGTTCATATAACTCAATGCCAGAGAAACAAACAACCCAATCAAAAAGGGGGAAAAAAGACTTAAACAGACATTTCTCCAAAGAAGACATACAGATGGCTAACAGACACATGAAACATCGCTCATTATGAGAGAAATGCAAATCAAAACCACAATGAGATATCACCTCACACCGGTCAGAATGGCCATCATCAAAATGTCTACAAACAATAAATGCTGAAGAGGATATGGAGAAAAGGGAACGCTCTTGCACTGTTGGGGGGAACATAAATGGATACAGCCACTATGGAAGACTTACAGAGATTCCTTAAAAAACTAGGAATAAAAATACCATATGACCCAGCAATCCCACTCCTAGGCATACACCCTGAGGAAACCAAAACTGAAAAAGACACATGTATCACACTGTTCATTGCAGCACTATTTACAATAGCTAGGAAATGGAAGCAACCTAGATGCCCATTGACAGATGAATGGATAAAGTAGTTGTGGTACATATACACAATGGAATATTACTCAGCCATAAAAAGGAACATATATGAGTCGGTTCTGTTGAGATGGATGAACCTAGAATCTATTATACAGAGTGAAGTTGAGTCAGAAAGTGAAAGATAAATATCATATTCTAACACATATATACAGAATCCGGAAAAATGGTACTGAAGAATTTATTTTCAGGGCAGCAATGGAGAAACAGACATAGAGAATAGACTTATGGACATAGGGAGAGGGTGAGATGTATGGAAAGAGTAACGTGGAAACTTACATTACCATATGTACAACAGATAGACAATGGGAATTTGCTGTATGGCTCAGGAAACTCAAACAGGGGCTCTGTATCAATCTAGAGGGGTGGGATGGGGTAGGAGATTGGAGGGAGGTTCAAGAGGGAGGGGATATTTGTATACCTATGGCTGATTCATGTTGAGGTTTGACAGAAAACAACAAAATTCTGTAAAGCAATTATCCTTCAATAAAAAAAATTAATTAAAAAAAAATGAAAGAAAGAAATATGCCTGGTCAAACCCACATTAGTGTCCAAAAGTCAACCTTCTCTGCCAGTGTTTGGCATGTCCTCACTAGGGGCAAACCACCGTAGAAAATGCACACTTACCAAAATGACTAAGGACTGAGGACTGGGAGGCTGGAGGCTTGAGGTCCCAAGAAGAAGTGGTTGTGGGAGAACTCGTACTACTTTGCTGTGAACTTGAGGTGGTGGTAAACTGGCCCAAACTCGGAGCTTTCAACTGGTCCAAAATCTGGGAGCTGGTGATGTTCGCCATTTTTGAAGGGGCAAGCTCTCCAAATCCTGAACCAAGGACGGATGACTTTAAAGGGAAAGAAAAACAAAAATCCTCAGCAATACAGAATTTCTACATGCCACTGTATTTTCACAAGGATTTTTAAAATCATAGCCTAGAACATTCTGAATTAGTATGACTCATCTGAATAAATACTACACAAAAATATTACCAAGTAACAAGATCTGACTAAATAAATCTAACAATCCTTCCTGCTTCTGATACAAGAGCTTCGAGGGAAGAGGAATAGTTTCCCTAGATTTTAATAAATTTATTTTTATTCAAAAAGTGGTATCATTTAAGCTTAGAAACAATTACTTTTTTTAAAGTAGAGAGAAATAGCATTAATCAAATGACAAAGACAAGGTCGAAAACAAAATACAGTATTTTCTTAATGTGTGGAATGGTAATCATCTTTAACTTTGCCAAGTTTTTACTAGGGTTAGTCACAGAGAGATCAGCCATCAGATCATCCTGCAAGGTTAAAGGCACATTACAGTACTTAACAGTTGTATTCCAGAATCAGACACTGAATTACAAGGATATATGTGTGTACTGAGCAGATGCCCTGGACACTGCTGTGTTTATTTCAAGGTGTTTTGATGACTAAGTACACCAAATACACTTCCAGAGCAAACAACCAGCCACCTAAGAGTGGCGGATCAAGTGCATTTTTACTTATCAATATCATTCAATTACTGAAAAGATTAAGTCAAAACGTAACTCGACAACCACCATAAAGGTTAAAAACAGAAATGATCTACATTCCATCAAGAAGCCTGATCTAGAAAGCTGAATCAATTATTTCTGGTATCAGTTTCCAAAGCCATGGACTATCTGTCCCAGTTGTTTTTAAAGATATCCAAATTCTCCAATGTGAGCAAAAGACTTCAGGCTGTGGGCAATTACTGCACTCCAAACACAGAATCTGCTTCTATTAAAACAGCTGTGATAACATTACTTACCACTGCTCCTGACTCTGTGCTCATGCCACCCACTACACTACTCTTATGTCACTTATAAATGCATCAAAACCCAGCTCAAGCCTACTTGCTCAAAAAAAGGCATCTTATTCTTTTCTTACCCAATCTCTATCCTGCATCAGCTAATTTAATTGTAACGCACTTTCTGTGTGTTTCACAACACAATGACCTCACTGCATCAATGACTAAAACCTTGCTTTTGGTAATATCTATTACCACAGGGCTTCAATTCCACACATTTCAATCAATGGGGACAGTTTACAAATGTGCCTACGGGTACACTTGTGCACATGCATTCACATACATACATACAAATACTCAACTCCCAATGCCAGAGATCCTGACCAGTCTTGTGTAGAATCTGGCTTAATCTAATTACTATCTGGCATATTTAGTTATTATAACTGAAGTTTCCCAATGACAGTAAAAGCATAGTAGGGCTGAGAATCACTGCTCTCATATGCAAAACAAACAATCTGTACTCTGGTTTCTCAAGATGTTGTTCACGACAAAAAGCAACATGCCTGAAGGATGGTGTTAAAATAAAAACCCTAATGTCCTATCTACATTCTCAAGTAGCCTGACTATGATTCCAGCAAGTAAGCAAGGACATCCCATCAGTGTACCACTGGCAGATGGAGGAAAGGAACTGGATGGTTCAATCAAACTCAGGGGTATTAATGGGCCCTCTCAAAACAGAGTCTGCCTTGGGTCTGTCCATCTTCAAGCAGTGACACCCTCTCAAACGCTATCAACAACGATGCTAAAAATGCCAAGTTCCCAAGATAGTTATACTTGCCATGACATGACTATGCAGAGGAGAAGATGACAATGGAAGTTCTCATATTCAAGCCTCCAATTTTTAGGGAACAGCAAAGAATTTTCAACCAAGGTGGGGGGGGGTGTGATTATCATAGATCATATTCATAAGAAATTCCATTTTTCAACCGTAGATTTCAGATTAAACACAACAAAGAATGAACCAAAGTATCATCACTAGTGAAAGCTGTGGATTTGTGTCTATAGTCCTTTCAACCTCTAGTTTTGCAACTCAGAACAGCCCACACTTGGACAGAGACCTGAGTTTACCATTCTACAGCTACATTCTTTTACTCCCATCACCTATCTTCATTTGCTTCACTAACAGTTCCTGAGCTTTTCTCTCACAGAAGTTAGTTCTCTTTTTTTGTCTATGCTGCAAAGTATGAGGTATCTTAGTTCCCTGAACCCTCACCCCTGCAGTGGAAGCACAGAGCCTTAACCACGGGATCACTAGTGAAGACCCGGGAGCTGAACTGTTACAGAAGCTAAAGTCATATATGCAGCAGCAGATGACGCTGTTTCAATAAAAACATATTCAATTTTTAAGGGCCTCTACTATACAACTGTTTGGAATAACAAAACCAAAATGCTAAAAATTTAAGAACCTAGGCAGATCTAGAAATAACTGTTTTTGCAGATTAGCAAACCAATGCTGACAAACATTAGCATTTAAGTAAACTGGAAAACAAATGAAAATTTAACATCTTAAGTATAAAGACAGACTCTGAAACAAACCCAAGGAAAAAAATCATCCTTCTTACTAGAAGGATCCCTAAGTTGATTATGACTGAACTAATTCATAATTCAACTAACCATAAAGAAGTACTTTTTATCTTCATCCAGAAAACTCAGTGGTTGAATTCTGCACAGAACTGTCAGATATGTGCTTGGAAATTATGACATCATTGTTTTCTGGACTGAGATCTAGTGTAGAGATTTTTATATGCAAAAAAATAATGATAAGGCAAGTGCCATTCAATAATACATTTATTCATGGGACCATTCCTTAAAATCCCATACTGAGAGAAAAGTGAGTTACCAAACTCTGAGGTGGATAGGAGTTGACAGCATCAGAGCTGCCAGTCCCTGGTGCCATCTGATTGTTGTGCTGAGAGTTCGTGAAGACAAGGGCTTGGCCAAAGCTCTGCTGTTGAGAAGTTTCAAAGGAGTTGACTTCTGGGGCTCGACTGGGAGGAACAGGCTTCTGGAGCAAGGCTACCAGATCAACACTAAGCAGACAAAAAGCAAATGAAATAATGAGTCAGAGGCAAATCTTACCAAAAAATAAACTTGAGAAATCAATCACTATAAATAAGTTCATGCTAAAAATAATCCCAGGGAGGAAAATCTTTGGAAACTGGAGTTTAAGAGCAGCAAAGGGAGATTATCAATCATCCCCCCACATGCCTACCCTACCAAGAAAGCACACCAAGCCACCGAGAGCCAAATAGGGCTCTGCAGAGAAGAGAAAAGAAAGGTGCATTGAGATGTTTCCACGGAAATGGCACAATGACAACTGATTCGAAAACCTGGAGCAACTGAGTACACCTCAACAGTTTTCTTGGCTTTTTTCCTTTAGAATATTTGGCCCTCTTCATTACTTAAAACCAGTCTCTCTTAAACTTTCCCAAAGCAAAGGAAACCCATATTTTTGAGAAATGAGGACCAAAGCCGTGCTAGACCATTCAAGCAGTTTTGACATTTACCATAAATATTCCTATAAGTTTTGTGTTCTATCCCATGATATATTTAGGTTTATATAAATCTCATAATTTCTCTCAAATATTTAGGGGAAAAAATGCACAACATATTAACAAATACTCTGTTAATCAGACTTCTTATAATGTCCCTAGGAAGACTGAGATTCCAAGTTCAGAATCATGGCCTTAAAACCTGAAAGCATGAGGAAGAAATGATCTTTCAGAAAATATATTTCTTGACATGAGAATGAGCTACTAATTTCTCCACAGAATGACCTAACGTGGTAATCTGCTCCATTAAATCCTTTTAAAGGGCAGTTCCCAAGCAGTTCTCCTAACGGAAACTCACCATGCCAATAATGAGGCAGATTCTGGAAGGTCAAATAATTCAAAACTCACTCATGATATACAGCCAAGTTCCTAGGCTTGAGTTCCTCTCCTTACGCAATACCCACTCTCATGTCCCCGTAACTGAGAAACAGTTATGGGATCTAGTATTATGGACCCCAAGGAATGTTCTAGCTTATGATAACCTAATTCCAGGGATACAAATTCATGGTAGTTCTATTACATATGACCCATCTCAAAAGTTCCATAACTACAAAAACCAGAAGTTCTATTCCAAATGATTGATGAAATATATATATATGAAGAACACTGCAGCACTACTGTCTGAAAAATAATCCTTAAAAGGTCCACTTATTTTTTAAATGAAAATGATGCTATGCAATTCATCAAATACTAAATACAATGAAGAAGATACATCCATTTAAGGAAAAATTCTGAGCAAGTCACAAAATAATATATTGTAAGACATAACCTTTGATTTTTATTTCCCTGTAATGAAGTCTTATCACCACCTCATTTAGCAAGAGATTGAGCGTGTTAGGTTCAAAATTGCCTTCAATGCTCAGGTATCATATATATCAAGGCTCTCATCCTTCTAGATCACTACTTTTTGAAACCATAATCAAAGGTTTTTAGAGTTATTGTTAAAACTGAGAATGTAAATACTTTCCAATAATTCAATTCTGCACACACTCTAACAATGTTTCTATCATCCCAAAAGCTCCTTCTTGTCTGTAATCTATGAAATTAGTAGATTAAAACTATTAGAACCCATATAAAATGAGAACTTTGTACTATCCTAAGATCTAAATAAACGGCATTATATGAAGAAACCAAAAGAGATTTCTGTTACATTTGTCTGTCAAAAAAATGTTTACGAAAGTAAAAAAACAAAGTGTTAGATTTAACATTATCGCTGCCATGCGTGTGACCACGTGCTCAGTCACGTTGACTCTCTGCAACCCCCCTGGATTGTAGCCCGCCAGGCTCCTCTGTCCATAGAATTTTCCAGGCAAGAATACTGGAGTGGGTTGCCACCTCCTAATTCAGGGGATCTTCCCAACCCAGGGGTCGAACTCACGTCTCCTGCAGTGGCAGGCAATTCTTTATCGTCTGAGCCACCTGGGAAACCCGTAACTGCTATTTTAATTCAACAGCAGACACAACAAATTAGGAGATTATGGAGGCTCTGTCAGCTTACCAGATAAGGGATAAAACAAGTCTTAGACAGAAAAGAGAAAAACAGAAAGAGATTCAAGAAAAGGGTAAAAAATATAGAGATATGAGGAAGAAAACCACTCTCCTACAGCAAGAAATTTTAATTCTGCTCTGAATTAAAAAAGGTGGGGAAAACCGTTTACCTTTGCCCAGGTGTGACATGATTCTCTGCTGGAACAGATGAGGAAGTGAAGACCTTTGTTTCAGAAAGCTGTAACAAAAGGATTAAAAATATTTTAATCTTATTTTATATAAAACCAAAAAATGTAACAAATTCCTGATAATTTGTAGTCATCAGTACTCTTCTTCTAGTTCACCCAAAAGGCAGTCTAAAGGAAAAGAAAGAAACAAGTGATCATGGCATGTAATTTTCTTAAGGTGAAGATAATTTTAGATGGATAATTCCACAATAAGGATTCCACGTCAGGGAAACAAGAAAGTGAAGTAAAGTCAGATCATAGTGTGAGTCCCAGTCTCACCATTCTACTTCACATTATACTAAATGAGAACTCCTATAAAAACCACCATTAATGTTACTATAAACACCAAAAAGGAGTAGGAGAAGTTTGAAAAGGTAAATTACTGACATTCTCTTTTCCCAAAGACAGGTGGCTTTAGTATTTTATTAGTAATAGATTTACTAGTCATAGATTTCCTTACTGCTTTTATCAAAATATTATTGAGGTATAACACAAATAATAAACCGAATATTCAAACTGAATAACTGAATAAGGTGTGTCATATATATGCTCCATCACAAAATCAAGACAATATCTAGTACCCCAAAAGTTTGCTCCTGTCCCTGTGTAAGCAATTCTTTGAGTACTCACTTTTGTCCCCAGGCAACCATGGGTGTGTTTTCTGTCATTATAGCTTAAGCTGTATTTTCAGGAATTTTAAGTGGAATTTTTAAACATACAATCTTTTTTGTGATTTTTTTTCCACTGAACATAATCATTTTGAGATTCATGCATATTGTTTTAAGGCACACAGAATACAATTTCTTGAAACCTCAACTGACACTGCTGAAAGGCAGACTTATATTTTCAAAATGGGGCACGGTCTTGTAAAGGTTAATACTGTTGATCTAATGACAATGTTGAAAACTAATGAAAACGCTATTCTTAACAATGCTAAGTGTCTCAGACTTAAAATCAGACTTCCTCAGACATTAATATTAAGGTAGGAGCAGAGTAAGCAGTTAGGTGTTCACTTTCCATAAAAACAAAAAGTGCTAAATTCATTATACTGTTTCAACAAGAAAGGCTTATACTATGCACTGCACTCTATTTCAAGATAGTATCTTAAGAATTCCAAGGAATCTATTTTTGCCTTAAAGAATCTTATGAACTAAATTAAGACAAAGAGAGAAGCAAATAAGGAGTAATTCTATTAAAAGTAATAACAGATGATCTAAAGCCTTAAAATATAAAATATTAAGTTCAAGGTAAATAAGAACTATTATACATTTATCACTGAAATCCTATCTAATCTGCTAAAGAACAGAAAATTTGCATTGTTTTCTCCTCCTAAGCTCTAGAAGGAACTCGGGATCTGCATTTTAGATTACTCACCATTCAATCACTATTACTTTGTAAATGTCAGAAACTTTTAAGTAATTTTGGTATTTTCTGGAAAAGAAGATGTCCACAATTTTATAGCACATGGAACTCTGCTCAGTGATACGTCCTAGCCTGGATGGGAAGGGGGTATGGGAGAGAATGGATATATGTATATGTATGGCTGAGTCTCTTCACTGTTCACCTGAAACCACCACAATACTGTTAATTGGCTATATACCCCAAAACAAAATAAAAAGTTTAAAGTTTGGGGAAAAAATTTTTAAAAAGATGTCTAAATTCCCTACTGTAATTCTTTTCAGTAATTCTATTGTGATACAATACAGCCTACACAGCAGAGTATTACTACCTATATGTGTGTGCATTTGAACTGCTTATTAGATGACTTACATCTGACGACCTCACCTGAAGCACAGAAAAACCCCATCAGTTAGGCAGGATGGTTATTATGATAATCATTTCAGGGATGAAAAATAGGAGGCTCAGAAAGGTAAGTAAGATGCCTCATCTAAGGTCAATAGGTCAACCCAGCTAGAATATGAATACAAGTCATCCACCCTCTGATAGCTGGCTGGCTTTCTATCCTGCCTGCTGCCCCAGACAAAGCTTTTAGCTCTGGAAGCCTTTTTTTCCCTCCCAACAAACTCTTAGCAAAAATTCTAGTAACACAAAGCATGTAAAACTAGGACAGATCTGTTTGAAATAAGGTATGGTGCCCACAGGTTCCTCACTCTGACTTCCTCTTATCACTGGTACCATCCCTCCACTGACTCTATTATCCACCCATCTCGTCCACTCTCCTCATATTACAGGTAACAGAAAACCTGGTGACATCATACCCCAAGGTCTTATGGTTAGTATGTGGGATAAGTAAATAAAAAACCCTAAGTCTCTGAAGTTCCAAAGCAGTATATCCTTCTCCTTTCTTACACCCTATCCAGCTTACTCCCTAATAAGTCAGATAAAATAGTGATAAAAGAAAGCTCAAGTGCAGTTTTGTTTCTTTTTTAAAAAAAATGTAAGTACAAATGGGGGGAGAGAGGATAATCTCAAAAAGAAAAATAAAATCCAAAACTCTGGGTCATATTATGCAATTTTGAAGGTCAGTACTTGTAAACCTTTTATTCTCTCCCACCCAGTGTCAGCTGTAACTCTAACATGTACATACTTCTGTTCTGGACCTTAAGAGTGAAACAGAAAAATAGTTAAGAGTTCTTATGCTGAACACAGAACTTAAAGATCAATACTACTAATACCAAGAAGCTAGTACAGTATACTCGAAAATGTCTGTGGAATAAATGAATACAAAAAGATCCCGTCTAGTTGAAAGGGGAATTGCTTGGCCCTAGAACCAGAATGATTTATTGAGGTTAATTTCAACTGTAAACCTAAAACATAGACTCTCTCCTTCAATAAAAAGGTTATAAAGAGTAAATAATCATTCACAGGCCAGGGTAAAAGCATCAGCTGGTTATTGGGCCAAATAAAACAAAGATAGTGAAAAAAAGACATCGCTCCTATTTAATGCCTGGTCATCTTTAAATAGATGCTTTAAAACCAAGTTTCTCAAAAATCTGGAAACACCAACATCTTTCTGAAAATCATCTGCTTAAAAAAAAAAATTAAGATATCTCGAGCTTTCCTCAAAAGTACATGTGTTCCCGCCAGAATCCAAAAGAAAGATAGTCACATCTGATGCTAAACACTTACATCTTCAGTCCAGTCTTCCGCTGTCCACTCTTCCACAGAATTCTTCCAGGCCCCTGTTGACAATCACAGTTTACACCACAAAGTCAAATAAGGTCTGATTCCAAATGGTTCTCCATTGTGTACAGCACAAGATATATCACGTATCTCATTAGCAATATAGTTTATAATCCAAGAAATATGAGGCTCTTAACCTATCTCAAGAAAATCAGTCATGTTTTCAAATGCAGCTTGGCTAAGTACTAAACACACACACACAAGCCATGTCTCAAATTGCTTTTGGATAATATCCACTGCCTTAAGAAACTATGGCACAGCAAAATAAATATATTTAACAAGGAGATCCTTATGATACATTATTTAAAAAAGAACACAGTTCAATATAAGGCAGCTCTGCTTTGGACCCTCGTTTCAGGCAGATCATCAGATTTAGAAAAGTATTTTTTATATTAGATCCACTGTATCATTTCCTAACAGGTCTCCAGCAAAGCTGAGCATTAGTCCTGTTCACATAAAGTCTGTTGCTATACCCCTGATAAGTAGGAACAGAAAATGTGTTCACACAGTTCTTACAGAATAATCATCTATATAGAAAACAATTAAGTACTTTGAAGAAGAAAAGTATATGAATTCAGATATGCTGATATTAGTGCTTAGTGATCCTGTGTCCATTCCCATTATTTTAAAACATATGTACAAACACATATCCAGATAAAACAGTTTTAAAAGGAAACACACCAAGAAACTGACTGTAACCACCATCAGGAAGCGGGAGTGTGAATGTTTTCAGTTCCTTCAATAGGAAGAAATAATTGAGCATCTGACCTGCAATGAGGTTTGTGTGTGGGAAGAGGAAGGGCACACCTCTGGAAAAAAGGCAGATGAACAGATCTAACTACCTTATCATGTCAGTAACCTATTAACTAAACTGATGCTGTAAACCTAAGAAAAGAGGCCTTCTCTGTGGAAGGCTTTCAACAGGATGTCCCTAATTCAAGACTGATTATGGCAAACAAAAGTAGAATCTATGGATTTATGGAACATGACTTCTTATAAAATATTACCCCCAAAATGCTATTTGTGGCTATAAAAAGGGAGATGTTTCAAACATGAACACATTCCCTGGTGTGAGAGAAACCCACACACATCTCACCAACTCTGGATCATGGGGCACATGCATTACAGGAAAGCACTCCCTACTCTTCTGTCCCTCTCGATTGCATGCACCCTTGTAATAATAGTAAAACTTGATAGAGGAATGTTTTAATATTTGAAATGATAATCTGATCTACTGCTTTGGCTAACTTATCTTATCTTTAAATGGTTTCCATAATTTCTCCAGAAATGTCACAAAGCAAGTATCAACTTCTGTGTCCCCAAAACATCTCTTTGAATTAAAATATTTTATAAACAAAAGCAGAAAGATATAATAGCTTAAGTTAAAAAACACAAGGTACAATTAGTCCTAAGTGGAAATCAGTACCAGAACTTAGATCTCTAGAGCATGCTTTACATGAAGTTAAAGGGATCCAAGGCAAGCCATCCACCTACACTTCACTATCATCATGGTTTCTTAAGTACTAACTAGTGCCTTTCTTAAGTACTAACACATAAATCTCCAACCTTCTAATGTATTTCCTGCCAGACTTTTGTCTCAGTACATGTATATTTTAAAAGTTCACTGGGATGACCTAGAGGGATGGTATGGGGAGGGAGGTGGGAAGGGGATTCAGGATGGGGAACACATGTTCACCCGTGGCAGAGTCATATCAATGTATGACAAAACCATTACAATATTGTAAAGTAATTAGCCTCCAATTAAAATAAATAAATTTATATTTTTTAAAAAGTTCACAAAGTGGGCTAGTTTTGAAGCAGGTCAGTACATAGTGTTCTCGGTGCCACCTCCATCCCACCTACCCCAAATTCTTGCTGTCACATTCATCACAGGAGACAACACTCCAAAGACTGCCAACTCTACAAAAAACTGAGGCTCAATCTAAGCAGATTTAGGAACACTCTGCCTCAAAAATCATTCCTAAAACTTTCACCTTCAAAGCAACTAAGATTTTATAATAGGAAACAATGTATGATGGAATTGTTCTTAGGATCTCCTTCATCATCAGTCATCAACCAAATAATACTGGGTTAAAAGCCTACACATAAAGCATTGATGCTAGATATCAAATATCTCACTGAAAAGACCATTAAAAATTTAGTGAGTGATGTGAATGATAAATTACATGAATCTGATTAATACACTGGAAATTTGCAGGACACAAAAGTTAAGGAAAGCTAGAACGCTAACCGAAAGTTTATGGAGAAGATGAATCACAGCAAAAATCCTGAAGGCTGAATAGCCAGATATATAATGAAAGGATATTCCAGGAGAGAGAAATAGTGATGAGAAATTACAAAGAACTAAAATATATTAAAATTAACCTTAAGTTCAGAATATGCCTTTTTTCCCCAAAAAACAATATAAGTTGTGGCAAGATGTTTTAAGTGTACAATTCAGTAATTAATAATTTAAAACACACATTCTTATATATGATATGTAAAGAGACTGGCCTACCACTTTAGAAGTATTATGAAAATAATTAAAACACAAACTAAGCCATCCAGAAGAGGATGAGAAGCTGAGTATATTCAAAAGCAGGCAGAAGACAATGAATGAAGTTGTAGGCAGACATCCTACATGGTAAAGTGTTATGTCCGGCAACAGAGAGGAATGCCCGTATCCGCAGCCAGGGCCAAACTGTTGCAGTGATCCACCCTAGATACACAGACTGTAAAAACTACATGACATTAGATAGAGAAGACTACAGAGTCAGGTCCTAATCTTACTATGGAATATTAAAATTTTTACAGGAAGACCTTATTCCGCATTGTAGACCTATAAAGCTTCACCTCAAACTATGAGAAAAATTCAATGACATTCATTTAATTTTCAGCTTAAAACAATAATCTGAAATGTATGCTTTGTGTTCAGTTTAACTTGATGTTAGTCCTCTATCAAAAACACATATAAGGCAGACTTATAGGAAAAGGAGCAACAATGATCCAAACTCCGCACTGCCCTAAAGGCCAGTGTGAAAAACACTTTCATTATCAAAAGCTGATTATTTTATCAAGAAATTGTAGAAATAGTTTACAAACACTCACCTGATGAATTTTTATTAGCTAGCCTTAATAAAAATGGAAATTATTGAAAAGAATTGTACAAGAATATTAACTAAGGAATTTTTTAAAAAATCCATACCTTTGATTCCAAAAGAATTTTTGTTTGATAGATTCTGAGCTACATTTTGAGCATCTGATGCCAGTTCTGTGGATCAATGTAAAATGTAAGGTTTTAACTATCATCAGATGACAGAAGGAATTCATCAGAAGAGAAATTAGTAAGTAAATTAAACAATGAGGGGACAGCCTCACAGCTAAGTATATGCTGTGTGTCCAGGGAAAAAGAAACTTCTGTTCGCCATGCTATGACAGACTGCTGTGGCCCAACTATGAATCTTACCAGCCAGACAGATCTCAAATATTCAATTTGCATCAATTATGCTTGTTCTCATTCCCATGTTCACCAAGTTCCCTTCCCACTTGTCAAAGAAAACATTACAATCTGTTTAAATGGTATGTTTTTAGTATATTTATAAATTTGCATTTTGACTATCCTTCAGTCTTTCTTTTTTGGTCAATCTCGAATCTGACCCTAAGGATGGATTTGATTATCATCCTGTCAAGTCAGGCTTCTGATTCTATGAAGCTGTGGGCTAGACTCAGAACACTGTGTTATCAACAAGACAATACCAGTCTGTGAGGCTTCTAGAGAAACAGCCAGAATCCCATCAGATGACAACATCTTTCATTGTATTTTGCATCAAACATATTTTGCTTATCTAAATGTTTTCCAGGAAGGAATCTGCTACTCTAAATGAAAACTAGAGGGATGAGAGGGAAGAAATAAAGACAAAAGGAAAAGGAAGAAGAGGAGGAGGAATACGAAAACAGACAAGTAGCAGTTAATGGATTAATTCAATATTGTTTCAAACATCCAATTTAAAACTCAGTGGAGGTTCTAAGTAAAGCCACTATAAACATCACAGGCAGGTCTTAGTATGGACGTGTTTTCATTTCTTTTCAGTAAAAACCCAGGGTTGAGATTTTAAGACTGTATAGCATCTCTATGCATGCTTTCACACCAGGAGTAAGTTCGAATTACACCGTCACCTTCACTAACACTTGGAACTGTCAGTTTCAAAGCTATTTTAGTGGATGAATGGAGGTAGCCTACTTAGCATGCACACTCACTGTAAATTTATATTTCCCCAATGACCAATGATGATGAGCACATTTTTGTTTGCTTATCGCAATCCATGTGTCTTGCCGGGAGCCGGCATATTGCATATTGAGTGAGGATCTGTAATAGCTCAACTGGAATTCTATCACTGCCTGGAGCCAGCGTGAGGAACTCCGCCCATGACAAAGGTCATGAGGAAGGAGGCTCGGCATACGCAAAGGCGGGATCGAGCCTCAGGAGTCCCCCTGGAAATTCTCGAGCATCTACCCCCAAAACCAGAGTCTGCCTACTTTCTGCTTTGTGCTTTCACCTACACCTCTGACTTTACGGGGGGCTGTCTCCCACTACCTCTCTCTGAAAAAAGAGTTAGCTTACAGCTCCAGTTAATAATTCTTGGATGTGACAGTGTTTAACCTACAAACTCCTTTGGAAATCCTCTAGCCTGCCTGAATAGGTTTTTCCGGCCACATGTGATTGTTCAGAGCCTCCCAACTGTGAGAGGCAGGAGATGTTCTAAACTGCCTAAACACAGATTCCTTTGAGTAGTTAAAAGATTGATTAGAAATTGTATTGGTGAAGGGTTTTTCACTTGTTGGGCCAATGTTTGCTGCTAAGTCTCCATACTCCTTACCTACTGTGTCCTTGGCAGTGTATTGATTGATATAATGGGTGTATAGAAATGTAAAATGCAGCTTTGTCCAATGCTTTTTGGAAGGCTGGCGCCTGACTTTGGAATAATCACCTTTAGAGAAAGATAAGTTTCTTAAAATGTTAACAGGCCTCCGGGCCAGAAGATGATGTCTATCACCTGAACTTTTGCATATGATAAGTTTACAGGAAAAAAGCCTGGCTTGCTGCATGACTCTACCCCTTCCCCCATTATCCTCTATGCATAACTTAAGGTATAAAAACTACTTTGGAAAATAAAGTACAGGCCTTGTTCACTGAAACTTGGTCTCCCCATGTCACTCTCTCTCCCAAATTCCAGCTGAGTGTCCATCTGGAGCGCGGATGTCCTCTGCGACCATTTATTTGCCTGGGCTTCTAAGACCCACTCGAGAAGGTGTCTAAGGTGGGGCACCTTCCGCTATTCGAGAGGGCGCCTGCGGCCTCCGTGGTCAGAGCTAACCTGGTGTCACGGGTTATATTGATTTTCCGCATAAACCAAGCCACTCAGCTTCTTTTCTCCACTGAATTTTCCTACTGAGCTATCCTTATTTCAGCCGCTTTTCTCCACTGAATTTCTTCACTGAGCTATCCTCATTCTATTACTCTTTATATCTTTGATGAATAAATAATTAAATAGGTCGCCGACGCCGTCCCCGCTTCGAATACCCTGGATCAGCCGGGGCTGGACCCCGGCAGTGTCTTCCTTTATGAAGCATCTGAAGTTCAAATCTTTTGCTCATTTTTTATTATTTTGAAATAATTACAGATTCATAAGACGTTATCCTCGCTTCAGTCTTCCCGATGATTACACCTCACATAATTCCAGTAAAATTTAATAGCAAAACAACTGCCATAGATACAAAATGTGTATACTATTCTATGTCAGTTTTTTATTGTGGTAAAATAGTGTGCATGTGGTAAATAGTATTTACCATGCTAATCTTTTTTAGGGTTACCATGCTAACTAACCCTGAAGGACAGGGAAGCCTGGTGTGCTGTAATCCATGGGGTCACAAAAAGTCAAACACAACTGAGCAACTGAACAACAAACCTTTTTCAAGTGTACAATTCACTGCTATTGAGTAATCACAATGTGGTATAGCCATCATCACCATCCATTTCCACAACTTTTTCATTTGCTGTTGTTTTAATTGCTATTTTCATTGGGTTACTTGTTTTCTTCTTAATGACTTCGGAGAATTCTTTATACATTCTGTATACAAGTCCCTTTTCAAGTAGAGGTTTTAAATAAATATTTCCTCCTAAACTATGCCTTGGTCTTCCATTCTGCTTTCTTCTGAATAACCATGTTTTTCTTTTAGACTCATGCTTATTATGTCCTATATAAGAAATTTTTCCTTAATCCAAGGTGGCTAAGATTTGCCCCAGTATTTTCTTTTGAAGTTGTGGTTTCAGCTTTCACATCTATAGCTATTATCCACTTTTGGTTATTTTTTTAATATACAGTATAAGGTATGCTGTATTGAATTGTCTTGGAACATCTGTCCAAAACCAATTGTATCTGTGGGTTTATTTCTAGATTTGCTATTATGTAATTGATCTATCTCTATGCTTTTGCCAATTCCACAGTCTTGATTACTGTAACTTTAGGGTAATTTCTTGAAATCATGGAGTGTGAGTCTTTGAATGCTGTTAGTTTTCAAAACTGTTTGGACTATGTTCACACCTATACTTTACTATAAAAATTTCAGAATCAAGTTTAGAATCAACTGACACAAAAACATCCTACTACGATTTTCAACAAACTTGTATGTTCAAACCTATATATCAATATGGGGAGAAATGCCGTATCAATAACAATATCAATGATATATCAGTAACATATCAATAACATTTATGAGTCTTCCAACTCATAAACACCTCTGAGTTATCTCACCTCCTTTATGGATCATCTTTGATATTTATCTTCATGTTGCATAATTTTTGACATACAAATCTTACACATACTTTGTCAGATTTAGACCAAGGAGTTTCATGCTTTTGTATTACTATAAATGGTAGTTCTTCTGCTCATTAATGTTTCTTCAGACACTCAATTTTTACATTTTACTGTAAGATTTTATATTTTGCATTTGCATATATAGAGGTCTTATTTTGCATATCATTAGACTTCACAGGCATTTGACGTTTTTTGAAGCTACTTGCCCCCCCCATTTTCTCTGTTGATTATAGAAATATTACCTGTTAAGTGAACTAGCTACATCATTTAAAGCTTTCTAACTAATTTCATTAATTTATCTATAGATTATTTGTATCAGTGCCAGAGAT
The DNA here is from genome assembly GCF_019923935.1 of Bubalus bubalis. NCBI lineage: Eukaryota > Metazoa > Chordata > Mammalia > Artiodactyla > Bovidae > Bubalus > Bubalus bubalis. The sequence continues at coordinate 137,016,419 of NC_059159.1, forward strand.
GACAGGTTTTTCCCTTCCTTTCCAATCCTATTCTTTTTCATTCTTTATTTCAATGGTTCAGAAATAATGAGGGCAATCCTATTTCCCTTCAGTTTTGACTAAATCTTTTGCCTTTATTTAAAAGAAAAAAAAAAGTAAGCCCCTTGAATTTGCTCTATGACTCAGGGAACTCAAACTGGGGCCCTGTAACAACCTAAAGGGCTGGGATGGGGAGAGAGGTTGAAGGGAGGGAATATATGCATACCGATGGCTGATTCATGTTGATGTTTGGCAGAAACCAACACAATACTATAAAACAATTATCCTTCAATTAAAAATAAATATTTTTTAAAAAGTTAAGGTCCTTTATCTTGTTACAAAAGGATATTCTATACATCACTAATTATTGTGAAGTTTGCTGTGACTTTTGAATCCACCCTTTTAAGGCACAGGACTAATTAGTTTTCAGTCTATTCACAAGGTGTACAACAATCACAACTACTATTCCAGAATACTTTCATCACTCCAAAAAAACTCTAGAACCCATTCGCAGCCACTCCCCATTTCTCCCAACATTCCCAGCCATCAGCAACTACTGATCTACTTCTGCTTCTATCTGACTAATCTGGATAATTTTTCTTTCTCATTCATCCATTGAAGAACATGTGGCTTTTATGTGAACCTGTATCTTCCATTCTCTCTGGTATATATCTAGGAGTAGTTTGATTTTTTAAATGTTAAAATATCAAGTTTAAACTTAACATGGCCATGATATATCCTTTTTCTAGTTTACTGAATTGTTTTCCAATATTGTGATTTAAAATTTTTACATTTGTGCTGAAGAATATGATTAATCTGTAATTTCAAATGTGGAAAGAAATTTATCAACAAAATATCTTGACAATTTTTAATAGCTATGATATTAATTATAATAGATTATAATAATATCAATATTCCTTTTCTCATTCCTACAACCAATTATGTTTCTTCTGCTTTCCTTGATCAGTCTCATGATAAACTTATCAATTTTACTAGTGTTTTCAAACTACTGAGAGGGTAACAGGCAGGAAGGCCAGGGGGTCTCCAAAAAGAGGAAATAGACTCCAAGTGTCAGACGTTTTTCTCTCCCTTAAGCGGCAGGAGGCAACAAACAAGTCTCAGACTTTTTTTTCTCTTAAAATTCTGTGTTGCCATGACGACACCTGGTTCCACCAGAACTTAACTTTTCTCAAACGTTGAGCTAACCAATGCAATTTTTTATGGAAATGTTTTTCTTAAGCTATGTTAATGAAACTATGTATTTGCTCTGGAATTTGCCTTTCTTCAAAATGGTTCCACCTAAGACTAAGTTTTGGCTGATACAGATCAACAAACCAGTATTCATATCAATTGTTTTATGGCTGGGGGATGACACACCTCGTGCCATCCTATCTCAAAAATGCATGTTGTAGGAGAGGGGCTGGTGAAACTCCATCAGCCTTGAGGTGTCTCTATTATCTGATTAGTAACTTTCTAACAGACATAAAACACCTGGCTAAAGACTAGCAGGGGGGCACTCTTTCTGCCCCCTTCTGATGTCTATGTCAGAAGCTTTCTGTATCTCTTTTATACTTTAATAAAACTTTATTACACAAAAGCTCTGAGTAATCAAGCCTCGTCATTGGCCCCAGATTGAATTCCTCTCCTCCAGAGGCCAAGAATCCCAGCGTCTTTCACAGCTCAACAACAACCTTTCAGTCCCATTTTTATAACTTTTGTTGGTCCTCTCCATGGTATATTTGATTCCTAGTTTTCCGTGCTCCTGTGATGGTGCCACTTTTTTAGGTAATTATTGAGCTATGATTTTATATATGGGATTATAATTCAGGAAGTATCAAAGTATGTTTTTACAAATATAATCACAGCAATTAATATCAACATATATTATCTGGAATATTCAAAAGAGTTCTATTAAATAAATAAGCCAATTAACAAGTATTTATCTATGAACTTCAGTAAACAAATAACCCTAAAGTTTTAGGATACAAAAAAACCTGCAAAAGCAACTATTACCCTGAACTCACCTACCACCATCAACCTCTTAATCTGGCCATATTTGTGTTCACCACTATGAACAGTGAATACTTTGTTTGAAGTCTGCCACTAAGAAATTATTCTCTGTATCTCTGACACCAAGATCTGAGTGTGGGTTTGTACTGCCTTACACAGGTTTGTTACAGCATCTTCTTCAGAGTGCAAAAGAGGAAAAAAACCACATACCTTATCGTCAATAAGCTTTGTAAATGAGAAACTTTGGAGCTAAGGACCAGCTAAGAGTAGCCTCAGAGGAAGAATAGCTGCCTGTTTTTCATTTTTCTCCACCAGCACACTTGGATGTCATCTTTGGTTATTAAGAGCTCAAACAATTAAAATACATCTCTGGTGAGGACAGACACTTACCAGTTCCCTCATCTGCACCATTCTGAGCAGCTTCCCAAACTACTGGTTTTGTCCCACACCCATCTATAGATGGAGAATCTGAATAGTCCGCAGGATTAAATGTCCTTGGGTTTGAAATAAAAAATAAAGGCAAATGAAATAATCACAAAATTAACTGTATATCATCTTCCCTGGCCACTGTAAGAGACTTCATTTTCCTTCTCCTATTTAGCCATAAGCCAATTCTTCTGGCCATCAGAATCTAGAGCTTCTAAAAAGCAGAGGCTGACTAGGGACTTCCATACACTCTTGTATGATGCTTCTACTCGCCTAAATTGTTGTCCTCTGCATCCTAAAGCAGGCGTGGAGACCTATAATAGTTCTAGGCAGGGTAAAGGCTCTAACGAAAAACCCACCCACCCCATGCCAACTAAGCCTAGACCTAAACAGGCAACAGGTCTTTTCTTCCCAACTCAGAATCCAAATTGGCTTTGAACCTTTTACAATAAATGATTCATTTTGTTTAGATGGATACAAATAAAAAGAAAACATTTTGCTCAGTGCTTCTTTTTAAATTAAAACCCTAAATACCTATGATTCAGATGCCTGTGCTGTGTTTAGTCGCTCATGTCCAACTCTACGCGACTTCATGGACTGTAGCCCGCCAGGCTCCTCTGTCCATGGGGATTCTCCAGGCAAGCATACTGGAGTGGCTTGCCACGCACTCCTCCAGGGGATCTTCCCAACCCAGGGATCGAACCCAGGTCTCCCACACTGCAGACAGATTCTTTACCATCTGAGCCACCAAGGAAGCCCAAGAAAACTGGAGTGGGTAGCCTATCCCTTCTCTAGGGGATCTTTCCAAGCCAGGAATTGAACCGTGGTCTCCTGCATGAGATGCCTAACTAGAATCAAACTAAATAACATCGCCAAAATTTTCACAACTTATAAAAAAATATTTTAGCATTATTGGGGTGTCACTGACAAAAAGAATCACAACAGCACTTTTTCTGAAGTGGAGGACAAAATCTACAAAATCCTTCAAAGCTACGAGGCTGGGCATATATGTCCAAATGTTCCAGCCAATTTGCTTCCTGCGTTTTCATCCTTCTTTTGTCCCCAGGGAGCTCAGGCAGAAAAGAGATGGCAAGAGTCACCATCTCTAGGCAGTGACCCAAAACAGTACTGCCGGGAAGCTATGGACAAACAAAGGACTTTTCGTTTCTTGACTATCATCTACCTATGGCCTCTATAAGATGCTTAAATACTTTTTATAATGGGGGGTGGCAGCTAAAGCTTTAGATAACAGGAAAAAGTGAAAGAATAACCAGAAGCAATGAATAAATAACTGACTATACCCTCTATTTAAAAATAATATACTCATCTTTCAGTATTACAATTAAAGATAAAATTGATTGTTCTTCATTAAAAAAAAAAAACAAAACATTGCATTTACTTACCATTCAAAGACAACTGCTGGATTTACCAACAAAATTCTTAAGCAATGGTTTTCAACTGGGGTGGTTGTGCACCTCCCTCCCAGGGAACATTTGGCGATGTCTGGAGAAATTTTTGACTGTCACAACTTGAGGAGGGGTGCTACTGGGATCTAGTAGGGAGAGGCCAGGGACGTTGCTAAACATCCTACAATGTAAAGGGAACCCCACCACCTCAATAAACTATTATCCAATCCAAAATGTCAATAAAGCCAGGACTAAAAAATCACTCTAAGGCTTACTGCAATACAATGTCATTTGTTCTATTTCATTTTTTTAGTATTTTCTCTTTTTAAATATAGAAAACATCTGACTCACCAGGACGGTTAATCAGGTACAGGATAGGGGAAGGAAAGCCTTAGAGATAACAAAAAGAGAAGGTAGCAAATTCAAAAACAGGATAGCTAAGACTTACCCCATGCCTTGGGTTGAGAATCTTCCTGCCCCTCTCCCTCTGCCACGCCCAAATCCTTTAAAAACAAAAAAGTATAAAAATAATATTTACGTTCCACGCAACTATAACTCTACTAACTTCATCCCTTACACACCTGCCCAAACATTACTGACGTTGCTCCTAACAGCACCAACATTCCCAACCAGTACACGCAATCTGCAGGTCCCTGATGACACAAATACCTATTGAGCTCAAAGGAGAGAAAAGAATTTAATTCTGCTTGTACAACATTTGTCATATACTTCAGCTTAACATAGGCAGGTTATACTTTTAAAAATTCTGGATCTTTTTAAACACATCTAGTGTAAACACCATGGCACCATAAGCCTCTACTATAAAATGAAAGGAGAAACAAAAAGAGGATCTACTAAGGAAGCTGAAGGTATATTAAATACCATTTTTAATAGTAAGATTTTTGATAAATGACCAAGAGGGCAACAAACAAGACAGCAAGCAAGCAAAAGAAATAGTTTTATTCAGTGACTCTTTGGTTTTTCTTAATTGAATCCTAAATTGTGTATTAATGAACTAAACCCAAGAGTTAAAACTATACAACCCTTAGAAGAAAATCTACAGCAAAAGCTTATTACAGTGAATTTTGTAATAATTTCTTAGATATGACCCCCAGAATGAAAGGCAAGAGAGGAAAAAATTAGATTTTAAACAGGTGAATCAAAAGACATGAACAGAGTAAACAGGCAACCCAAAGAATATCTGCACATTATACATTTGATAAGGAAGTAACATTGTGAATACATAACAAAATTCTACTACTAACAAATAACCAGATTAAAAAATGCACAAGGGGGCTCTTTCCTGGTGGTTCAGTGGTAAAGAATCTGCCTGCCAATGCAGGAGACAAACGTTTGATACCTGATCTGGGAGGATCCCGCATGTCATGGAGCAACTAAATAAGCCTGTGTGTCACAACTTTTGAGCCCAAGGGCCGCAACTACTCAAGCTTACATGCCCTAGAGCCTGTGCTCTGCAACAAGAGAAGCCATCGCAATGAGAAGCCCGTGCACGGCAACCAGAGGTGTAGCCCCAACCAGAGAAAAGCACTCTCAGCAACGAAGATCCAGAACAGCCAAAAATAAACAGAATTCTGGGAGAAGGTGCTGGCACCCCACTCCAGTGTTCTTGCCTGGAAAACCCCATGGACGGAGGAGCCTGGTGGGCTGCAGTCCATGGGGTCACTGAGGGTCAGACACGACTAAGCGACTTCACTTTGACTTTTCACATTCATGCATTGGAGAAGGAAATGGCAACCTACTCCAGTGTTCTTGCCTGGAGAATCCCAGGGACGCTGGAGCCTGGTGGGCTGCTGTCTATGGGGTCGCACAGAGTCGGACATGACTGAAGCAACTTAGCAGCAAGGCATATATATGGAATCTAGAAAAACGGTCTGAAGAATTTATCTACAGGGCAGCAATGAAAAACAGACAGAAGAATAAACTTATGGACACGGGGAGAGGGGAGGAGAGGGTGAGATGTATGGAAAGAGTAACATGGAAACTTATATTACCATATGTAAAATAGATAGCCAACAAGAATTTGCTGTATGGCTCAGGAAACTCAAACAGGAGTTCTGTATCAACCTAGAGCAGTGGAATGGGGAGGGAGATGAGAGGGAGGTTCAAAAGGGAGGGGAAATATATACCTGTGACTGATTCATGTTGAGGTTTGACAGAAAACAACAAAATTCTGTAAAGAAATTATCCTTCAATAAACAAATAAATTTAAAAAAAATACAGAACTAAAAAAAAAAATAAATAAAATAAACAGAATTCTTAAAAAAAAAAAAAAAAAAAGGCGTGGTAGGTGGGGAATGGACTTGAATAGATATTTCTCCAGAGATGATGTAAAAATGGTCAATAAGCACATGAAAATATTGTCACCATCACTAATCATTATGTAAACGCGGCACCAATTACAATGGCTGAGGTGGGGGTGTGGAGGAGACAGAAAATAGCAAGTGTTGGCAAGAACACAGAGAAATTGAAGCCTCTGTATACTGTTTGATGGGAATGTACAATAGTGTAGCCACTGTGGAAAACAGTACGTTTGGCAATTCCCCTCAAAATTAAAAATAGAATTATATGATCCTTATAGCATAGGGAACTCTCCTCAATATTCTGTAATAACCTAAATGGGAGGAAAACCAGAAAAAGAATAGATATATGTATAACTGAATCACTCTGCTGTATGCCTGAAATAACACAGCATTGTAAATCAACTGTTGTTGTTTAGTCACTAAGTGGTATCAGACTTTTAGTGACCTCATGGACTATAGATCACCAGGCTTCTCTGTCCATGGGATTTTCCAGGCAAGAAGACTGGAGTGAGTTACCATTTTCTTCTCCAGGGGATTATCCTGACCCAGGGATGGAACCTGTGTCCCCTGCAGGCAGGTTCTTTACCAATGAGCCACCAGGAAAGCCCAAATCAACTGTGGTCCGATGTAGAATAAAAAAAAATTTAAGGGGAAAAAAAAGTGTATCATTCTGTAATTCTGCTTCTGGGGGTAGGTGTGTGTGTGTGTGTGTGTGTGTGTGTGTGTGTATCTCCAAGAGAATTTGAAAGCAGAGTGTTGAAGAGAGATTTGTACACCCATGTTCACATTGCAGGAAACACAGGTTCCATCCCTGGTCCAGGGAAATCCCACATACTGTGGAGCAACTAAGTTCATGCACCACAACTATTGAGCCTGTGCTCTAGAGCCTGGGACCTGCAACTACTGAAGCCTACAACTTAGAACCCAGAAGCCCATGCACCGCAACTACAGAGTACCCCCAGCTTGCCCCAACTAGAGAAAGCCCTCACAGCAACAAAGACCTAGCCTAGCCAAAAATAAGTAATTCTTTTTCAAAAAAGGAAAGAAATCTTGATAAATGCTACAATATGACTGAAACTTGTGGATATTTTGCTATGTGAAAACAGGCCAGTCACAAAAGGACAAATATTTCATGATTCCATTTAGTACTTACTGCTAAGTCACTTCAGAGAAGGCAATGGCAACTCACTCCAGTTCTCTTGCCTGGAAAATCCCATGGATGGAGGAGCCTGGAGGGCTGCAGTCCATGGGGTCTCTGAGGGTCGGACACGACTGATCGACTTCACTTTCACTTTTCACTTTCATGCATTGGACAAGGAAATGGCAACCCACTCCAGTGTTCTTTCCTGGAGAATCCCAGGGACGGGGGAGCCTGGTGGGCTGCCGTCTATGGGGTCGCACAGAGTCGGACACGCCACCATCACAGAGGGGCACTGCTGTTTCTGCTAAGTCGCTTTAGTCGTGTCCGACCCTATGCGACCCCATAGACGGCAGCCCACCAGGCTCCCCCGTCCCTGGGATTCTCCAGGAAAGAACACTGGAGTGGGTTGCCAATTCCTTCTCCAATGCATGAAAGTGAAAAGTGAAAGTGAAGTCGATCAGTCGTGTCTGACCCTCAGAGACCCCATGGACTGCAGCCCTCCAGGCTCCTCCGTCCATGGGATTTTCCAGGCAAGAGTACTGGAGTAGGCTGCCATTGCCTTCTCATTTAGTACTTAAGAGTACTCCAATTCAGAGAAAAGTTGTTGTCAAGGGATATATTCACCATACTAATACAATTAAATGTATATTTAATCATGTACAGTTAACTTATCCAGTAGTCCAAGGTAAACTATTAAAAAATATGGTCTTGACAAAAATCTACAAGAGACAGGGGAACAGGGGGAAATGTCCTAAAAAGCAGAATTCTAATAATGCCTATTATTAGAAATGTCTATTTTAATATCATCAAAAGGCAAAGGTAAGACTTTACACAGCATACCACAGTCAAAAAGAAGGTCAGAAACTGGAGTAAAAAAAGAAAAGAAAGCTTTCAATGTACAAGTTTGGGCAAGATTACAATCCAAAATTTAGGAATAAGATAATTTATCCTTAAAGTTAATGACGATAAGATGGGAGGAGGAGAGTCACCATATAAGCTTTAAAAAAAAAAAAAAAAAAAGGCAAATCTTAGTATATAATAAAATGGAATATTATTTGGCTATAAAAAGAAATGAAGTACTTATACATGCTACAAAATTGTGCTGATATGAAGTAGAACATCAATGAACCTTTAAAACATTACATTAGGTCAAAGAAGCCAGTCAGAAAGGACACATATTACTAGATTCCATTTACATTGTATGTCCAGAACAGACAAATCTATAAACACAGAAAGGAGATTACCAGTTGTTTATTGCTGGGATTGGGGTGGTGAGGAAGAAGAAGGAATTGGGAATCAATAGTTTTGATTATGGTGATGGCTGCATAATTATATTGTTGTTGTTCAGTCACTAAGTCCTGTCCAACTCTTTGCGACCCCGTGAACTGCAGCATGCCAGGCTTCCTTCCTGTCCTTCACTATCTCCAGGAGTTTGCACAGACTCACATCTGTTGAGTTGCTGAGGCAATCCAATCATTCCACTCTCTGTCGCCCCTGCTCCTCCTGCCCTCAATCTTTCCCAACATCAGGGTCTTTTCCAATGAGCAGCCTCTTTGCATCAGGTGGCCAAAGTACTGGAGCTTCATCATCAGTCATTCCATTGAAAGATCAGCTGAATTTGCATAGAAACGAATGAAAATGAAAACACAACAACCCAAAACCTGTGGGACACGGTAAAAGCAGTCCTAAGGGGAAAGTTCATAGCAATACAGGCACACCTCAAGAAACAAGAAAAAAGTCAAATAAATAACCTAACTCTACCCCTAAAGCAACTAGAAAAGGAAGAAATGAAGAACCCCAGGGTTAGTAGAAGGAAAGAAATCTTAAAACTTAGAGCAGAAATAAATGCAAAAGAAACAAAAGAGATCATAGCAAAAATCAACAAAACCAAAAGCTGGTTTTTTGAAAGGAAAAATAAAATTGACAAACCATTAGCCAGACTCATCAAGAAACAAAGGGAGAAAAATCAAATCAATAAAATTAGAAATGAAAATGGAGAGATCACAACAGACAACACAGAAATACAAAGGATCATAAGAGAGTACTATCAACAATTATATGCCAATAAAATGGACAACGTGGAAGAAATGGACAAATTCTTAGAAAAGTACAACTTTCCAAAACTCGACCAGGAAGAAATAGAAAATCTTAACAGACCCATAACAAGCATGGAAATTGAAACTGTAATCAAAAATCTTCCAGCAAACAAAAGCCCAGGTCCAGACGGCTTCAAAAGCCCAGGTCCAGACGGCTTCACAGCCGAATTCTACCAAAAATTTAGAGAAGAGCTAACACCTATCCTGCTCAAACTCTTCCAGAAAATTGCAGAGGATGGTAAACTTCCAAACTCATTCTATGAGGCCACCATCACCCTAATACCAAAACCTGACAAAGATCCCACAAAAAAAGAAAACTACAGGCCAATATCACTGATGAACATAGATGCAAAAATCCTTAACAAAATTCTAGCAATCAGAATCCAACAACACATTAAAAAGATCATACACCATGACCAAGTGGGCTTTATCCCAGGGATGCAAGGATTCTTCAATATCCGCAAATCAATCAATGTAATACACCACATTAACAAATTGAAAAATAAAAACCATATGATTATCTCAATAGATGCAGAGAAAGCCTTTGACAAAATTCAACATCCATTTATGATCAAAACTCTCCAGAAAGCAGGAATAGAAGGAACATACCTCAACATAATAAAAGCTATATATGACAAACCCACAGCAAACATTATCCTCAATGGTGAAAAATTGAAAGCATTTCCTCTAAAGTCAGGAACAAGACAAGGGTGCCCACTTTCACCATTACTATTCAACATAGTTTTGGAAGTTTTGGCCACAGCAATCAGAGCAGAAAAAGAAATAAAAGGAATCCAAATTGGAAAAGAAGAAGTAAAGCTCTCACTATTTGCAGATGACATGATCCTCTACATAGAAAACCCTAAAGACTCCACCAGAAAATTACTAGAACTAATCAATGACTATAGTAAAGTTGCAGGATATAAAATCAACACACAGAAATCCCTTGCATTCCTATACACTAATAATGAGCAAACAGAAAAAGAAATTAAGGAAACAATTCCATTCACCATTGCAACGGAAAGAATAAAATACTTAGGAATATATCTACCTAAAGAAACTAAAGACCTATATATAGAAAACTATAAAACACTGGTGAAAGAAATCAAAGAGGACACTAACAGATGGAGAAATATACCATGTTCATGGATTGGAAGAATCAATATAGTGAAAATGAGTATACTACCCAAAGCAATTTATAGATTTGATGCAATCCCTATCAAGCTACCAACAGTATTCTTCACAGAGCTAGAACAAATAATTTCACAATTTGTATGGAAATACAAAAAACCTCGAACAGCCAAAGCGATCTTGAGAAAGAAGAATGGAACTGGAGGAAACAACCTACCTGACTTCAGGCTCTACTACAAAGCCACAGTTATCAAGACAGTATGGTACTGGCACAAAGACAGAAATATAGATCAATGGAACAAAATAGAAAGCCCAGAGATAAATTCACACACATATGGACACCTTATCTTTGACAAAGAAGGCAAGAATATACAATGGATTAAAGACAATCTCTTTAACAAGTGGTGCTGGGAAAACTGGTCAACCACTTGTAAAAGAATGAAACTAGAACACTTTCTAACACCATACACAAAAATAAACTCAAAATGGATTAAAGATCTAAACGTAAGACCAGAAACTATAAAACTCCTAGAGGAGAACATAGGCAAAACACTCTCTGACATATATCACAGCAGGATCCTCTATGACCCACCTCCCAGAATATTGGAAATAAAAGCAAAAATAAACAAATGGGACCTAATTAACCTTAAAAGCTTCTGCACATCAAAGGAAACTATTAGCAAGGTGAAAAGACAGCCTTCAGAATGGGAGAAGATAATAGCAAATGAAGCAACTGACAAACAACTAATCTCGAGAATATACAAGCAACTCCTACAGCTCAACTCCAGAAAAATAAATGACCCAATCAAAAAATGGGCCAAAGAACTAAATAGACATTTCTCCAAAGAAGACATACAGATGGCTAACAAACACATGAAAAGATGTTCCACATCACTCATTATCAGAGAAATGCAAATCAAAACCACTATGAGGTACCATTTCACACCAGTCAGAATGGCTGCGATCCAAAAGTCTACAAGTAATAAATGCTGGAGAGGGTGTGGAGAAAAGGGAACCCTCTTACACTGTTGGTGGGAATGCAAACTAGTACAGCCACTATGGAGAACAGTGTGGAGATTCCTTAAAAAACTGGAAATAGAACTGCCTTATGATCCAGCAATCCCACTGCTGGGCATACACACTGAGGAAACCAGAAGGGAAAGAGACACGTGTACCCCAATGTTCATCGCAGCACTGTTTATAATAGCCAGGACATGGAAGCAACCTAGATGTCCATCAGCAGATGAATGGATAAGAAAGCTATGGTACATATACACAATGGAGTATTACTCAGCCATTAAAAAGAATACATTTGAATCAGTTCTAATGAGGTGGATGAAACTGGAGCCTATTATACAGAGTGAAGTAAGCCAGAAAGAAAAACACCAATACAGTATACTAATGCATATATATAGAATTTAGAAAGATGGTAACAATAACCCTGTGTAGGAGACAGCAAAAGAGACACTGATGTATAGAACAGTCTTATGGACTCTGTGGGAGAGGGAGAGGGTGGGAAGATTTGGGAGAATGGCATTGAAACATGTAAAATATCATGTATGAAACGAGTTGCCAGTCCAGGTTCGATGCACGATACTGGATGCTTGGGGCTGGTGCACTGGGACGACCCAGGGGGATGGTATGGGGAGGGAGGAGGGAGGAGGGTTCAGGATGGGGAACACATGTATACCTGTGGCGGATTAAAATAAAATAAAATTAAAAAAAAAAAAAAAGAGTGTTCTCCAGCACAATTTGAAACCATCAGTTCTTTGGCGCTCAGCCTTCTTTTGCTCCAACTCTCACATCCGTACAGGAATGTGGAAAAACCACAGCTTTCACTATAGTTGACCTTGTCAGCAAAGTGATGTCTCTGTTTTTTAATACACTGTCTAGATTTGTATAGCTTTTCTTCCAAGGAGCGTCTTTTTATTTCATGGCTGCAGTCACTGTCCACAGTGACTTTGGAGCCCAAGAAAATAAAATCTGCCTCTAGCATAATTCTATAAATATACTAAAACCCACTGAATTATGTAATTTAAATGGGTGAGTTGTATAGTATGTAAAACATTTTAGGCTACAATAAACACTGTTACCAGTGAAGAAATCTAAACAATACAACTGCTCTTGATAAGTGCACCCATTCAATGGCATACTATGTGACAAAAGGTACCAACAAGTGGTTAAATATTAATAGTGGTAAACTTTTAAAAAATGATTCTGCTAAGACATCATTAAATAATATCTAATCTTTGAGCCAGAAAGCAATATGTACATGAAAGAAAAGAAAGAAATTTATAAAAGAAAAACATAATCTAAGGACCAAAACTCAAGAAATCCTTCGAGTTCCCTGGAAAAAGTCAGTACCGACTACGTATCTCCATGTCTCCAGACAGCAGCAGCCGCACCCAACTACGAAACAGGAACAACCCAAATATCTTCAGCAGATTTTCAAAAATCAAATCCAGGACTTCCCCAGTGGTTCAGAGGCTAAGACACCATACTTCCAATTCAGGGGCCTGGGTTCCATCCCTGGTCAGAGAACTAGAGCCCACGTGCTGCAGCTAAAGATTTGCATGCTGCAACTAAAAGAACCTGCACGCCACAATGAAGATGTAAGGTCCCACATGCTGCGAAGACCTAGTGCAGCCAAATTAAATAGAAACACATTTAAAAAATAAAAATAAAATCCACATTCACGTCCATTTTAAAAAGCTAACAAAACTGTTCTCTCATTTTCACCTGGCTAGTAATGCTACCAGCAATATTGTTTTTGATATGTATACATTTCCCTTTATTGTAACCTGGTACAAATACCTGTTTTCATCTAACAGCTCAGAAGACAGACCTGGGTTCATAAAATAGAGAAAAACAAGATTAAAGTAGATAATCATAAAGAATAAATCAACGTAATGATAAATGCTAAAACTTTACTCATATAGGTCTCTCTAGGAACTCTATGCTACATCTATGTTGAATAACTGCTCAAGTTTTTAATAGTTTAATATTATGTATTACACTGAGAACCAGAGTAAAAAAGTTGCTCACTTTCCTTGAAAAAAGCCAAAACACAGAGGACACCTAATCATCTTTACTAGAAGAGGCAAATCCAAATAACAGATACTCCCCCAGGACCAAACATGTGCAACCTAAAGAAAAATAAGTAGAAAGCAATCCCTCTCTCATCCCCAGGAGACTGTAAGCAGGGCTTTGATAACAGCCAAATCTGCCAGAAACTGTGTGCACTTGAATTTATCACTGCACACTCCAGGTCATGATCTTTAAGATCCTAAAGATTTTAAAGTTTAAAGTTAGTTCTAAAGTTTTTTGTACTGGCAAAAGTTCCCAGATTTTCAGAGCTGGTTCAATGATAAAGATGGCTGCTGTGTTGACGATGAGCTGCCCACCTGCCCAGAGACCAGTTCAGCCCAACAGGGCATCTCTGGGGATTGTTTCACTCAGAGACTTAGGACTCAGGCAAGTTGTCCCTGGTTCAGGCTTCATCTACAGAAAGATAGGAATACATCTTCCCCAACTGTAAAGTAGCATAAATGAGTCAAATGACAACAGCAAATGCCCCAGGAATTCAAAGAGGAAGAAAGCATAGAGTCTATCATCATGTCTCATATATTAACTTTTCTTTAGCAAAAAAGTCTGATTATAAATGTGCCACAATAATTATTTCAGGAAAAAATTAATGGATTCTAAACCAGTGAAGAAAAGTCTGATGGGAAAATGGTCATTTACAGTCTCAGAGCACTCCCCTGAAAAAAATATGTATTAATTACAAGGAAGGAAGGAGTAACTTTACAAAGGAGAAACTGGGCAGAAACCACTTTCCTTAAGTAATCAAAGCTAACATCACTAGTAATGAGATAAATCTGTATCGTGTACCCTCTAATATGATGTACTGAGAAAGATAGCTATATCATTCTGTGGCATTCCTACCAAAAACCATAACGTGAATCTAATCATAAGGAAACTTCTCAGATTGTTAATGAAGGTCTTTTTACAAAAGAGATGCTCCAAAGTGTCATCAAGGCCATGAAATACAGAGGAAGACTATTCCAGACAGATAAACTGTTCTAGATTGAACAATAAACAGACATGGGAAATAAAACTGTGTGTGATCTTGGCTGGATACTGGACCAGAATATTTGCTTGCTACTAAGGACATTAGCAGGATAACTGGAAAGTTTTGAATAAGGCCAAACAGATTGTAACAACAGTAATTTCCTGATTTTATAATTTTAAGGTAGTTCTGTAAGCAGTATCTTTTTTCTTAGGAGTTTACACACTGAAATATTTAGGGGTAAAATGGCATTATGTTTGAAATGCACACACAATGGTTTCAGGAAAAAAAAATAGTATGTACATAGAGAGAAAATGACAATGCAAATGTAGCAAAATATTAAAAAGTTTGGGGACTCTGGGTAAAAACACTCTACAAAATTCTGCTGTTTTTTTGTTTTAAAATAAAATGTCAAAACCATACCCTGAGCACTTCTGTGTATATTGTGTAATCCAGTAAATATTAGGTTGGTAGAAAAGTAATTGTGGTTTTAGACCATGAATTTTAAATCACTGTAACTAGGCTCAAACACATCTTTATTAATCAAAATAGGAACTATTACAGTCAACATGTTTTTGCCATGAGAAATAAATTTATTACTGTAGCGTAAAAATCCGTGTTTCAGAATTTGATGAACTCTTGGGAATCATTTTCTGCCTCGTGTTGATTGTGGAAGCATTTTCCCTGCAAAAAGTTGTCGAGGTGCTTGAAGAAGTGGTAGTCGATTGGCGAGAGGTCAGTGAGTATGGAGCATGAGGCAAAACTTCAGAGCCCAATTTGTTCAACTTCTGAAGTACTGGTTGTGCAACATGTGATCAGGCAGCTAAACTCGCATCATGTTAACTACTGAGCCTGAGCACTCAGGAGTCAGAGCACCACAACTAGAGAGGGAAGCCCACATGCTGCAAAGAAAGATCCCCCTTGCTCTCAAATAAGACCTGATACTGCCAAATAAAAAAATTTTTTTAAGAAAAAGAAATCAATTACAAAGTCATTTTAAAAATAATCAGGAAACTTTGTGTACAGATTATTAGATAATATTTTTAAGTGTGAAAATAGCATCATGGTTACATATAAAATCACATACATTTTTTAGAGGTGCTTACCATAATAATATATGATAAAATATCCACAAAAATCTACTTTAAATATTTCTGCAGACAAGAAAGGTAGACATATATAGAGCATATATGGCTAAAATCCTTAAACATTACTGACTAAACATGAAGGGCCTCAGGGTTCATTTACTCTCTCCATTTTTCTCTGTGCTTGAAATAAGAAAAAATCTAGAAAAGGGAATTACAATTGAAATCTGTTTTTAAAGCACAACCTTCTTTTCACTGTGCCCAACAAATTAGTATATAATTCTGCCCTTTTCTGATCTCTGAAAATTATTTACTTTTGGCCCAGATAGTAGAAATTTAGTAAATGATAACTGGATGAATAGCCAAGGGAATTCATAGCATATGCAGTATACCTACATTAATTTCTATCCCTAATATTTCTGATTAAAAGAAATTCTGCCACTGTAAAATGCACATTTGGAGAACAGTCACAACTGAGTGGAACAAGGAATCAAACAAAATGTCGGTCAATTCAGGTAGCTTTACTGAACCAAAACAAGATATCCCTATTACATTATGTATCTTGATTTTTAGAGCCCTAAGAAAATTCAGTTACAACTCCAAATATGTGGAACTACATTCTTGAAGTGGCTTAATGACATCCCAAATTAATAAATGCAAAGAAATGATCACTAACAGGAAAACACTGGATGGGGGTAATCAATGGGCAAATGATTTTAAAACTATTACCATATGGGTAAAACACATCTGTTAAAGTCCAACACAGGAGAACTTAATAACTTTTTGGTCAGAGGTTCAAATTTTAAATTATTCACACAAAGGGCCTTTCTCAGCTCATCTGAAAACAACCAATAGGGTTCCTCAAAATTATATAATTAAACATTTCACTTATAGGCATCAGTAAATGAATCAAAAGATTCCAGACCAACCGTTCTTTCACAGTACACTGCCCTCAGTGAACTGAGCATATGAACAGCCTGCCTCCTTCTCCCTATCACAAGTGTCTCCTTCCTACTCATTCTCTTACCTCTACCACGAGCCCGCTTGCCTCGATCTGAAGGCTTGTCCCCTTGATTGCAATCAATTCCGTTCTCTTCACCTCTAACTAAAGTGAAAAAGAGCAAACAGCTACTAAAGACAAGGACAAAAAGACTCCTTCTGCCCCTCAACAACAACAACAAAAAGGTGTTTTAAAAAAGGTTAAAATTTAACCAAAGGGTTTGGAAAATACGATAAACAAAACCAAGCCAGAGTGGCTCAAAAAACTGACAGCAGAACTTGCTTAATTTGTAGGTGAAAATTCAAAAAGAAATCAAAATGACATACTACTTTTTTTTTTGTTTGGACTTTCCATCACATAAAGTTAAGTTTACTTGCAAAAAATTACCTTTGTTATGCAACGATATGCAAGAAAATTTTCTCACTGGTCAAGTTCAAAGCCTGGAAAGGCAAAGACTAGCCAACTGCAATACCAAGGGAATACTGAGTTCTTGGGGAAGTTAACTGTTAACACAGTCTTTTCTTCTCCTCGTTCCTATATTGGCATTAGTGACTCTATATGATATAGAATCTTTATGAACAATACTGGCACAGCTTGCTCCCCTCTTTCAGGGCTTAACTCTGCAAGCTGTCAGTGAGGCTTTCCATGGCCACTCTCTTTAAATTTGTCAAACCCTATTTGTAATTCCCATCTCTTTGCCTTTGTTTTTCCCCAGAACATAATTTCTACATAATGCCATTAAAATACTGTCATATTAATATAAAATGTTACTCTTCTTTTTTATTATTACATCTCACACTGCTGCTGCTAAGTCGCTTCAGTCGTGTCCGACTCTGTGCAACCCCATAGACGACAGCCCACCAGGCTCCCCCGTCCCTGGGATTCTCCAGGCAAGAACACTGGAGTGGGTTGCCATTTCCTTCTCCAATGCATGAAAGTGAAAAGTGAAAGTGAAGTCGCTCGGTCGTGTCCAACTCTTAGCGACCCCATGGACTGCAGCCCAACAGGCCCCTCCAATCAGTGGATTTTCCAGGCAAGAGTACTGGAGTGGGGTGCCATCGCCTTCTCCACATCTCACACTACCTTCCTGCAAAGTCTTAGAAGGGCAGGGGCTTTCCTGTGGTCCAGTGGCTAAGATTCTGTGCTCCCAATGCAGGGGCCCCAGATTCAATCCCTGGTCAGGGAACTAGATCCCACATGCCTGCAACTAAAGATCTGGCATGCCACAACTAGGACCCAGCACAGCCAAATAAATACATAAATAAAAGTATATATATTTTTAAAAAGTCTTAGAAGGGCAAAGATTTCTGTATTCATTGCTGTACACCTTTAAAAATATCTTCTACATTGTAGATACTCGATAAACATCTGTGGAATAAATAAACTAGTGAAAGTTTGTAAGCGGACATGTTAAATATTTATATTCTATTCATCCATAATTTAGCTACTTTGGTATGCCTGCACAGAAGGTAGTGTTGTTCTGGGTGAATGATGCCAAAACCTGAGTTGAATGGAAGGTATTGAGAAAAATCTTCCCTATTCAACAACTTTCCTCTTAAACTCTGCAAATACCAAGAATATCCATAAGTAGGGAAGAATAAATAGCTTTATCTATCAGCCAACAAAAAAACCCTTCTTTAAAATTAGAAGATGCACTATATTAGAGGAGGCAGTCTTAAGACACAACAGAACTACCTACAGCCCCAGGTCAGTGCTAATATGAAACTGCATTAGCTGGGTTTCTAACAAACTACTCAGTTGTAGCTAAGTGTTACTTATATTAACAAATATTGCATTAAGGAAATGGATTTATGGGCATTCATTGAATCATTCTCACAGCTTTTTAGTATGCATGAAAATTTTCATAAAGCAAAGCTGAGGCTAAAAGGTCTGTACTTACACTCTCTCCCACGATTGCCACCTCTTACTTTCCGGTTGTTGTTTCCACGTCCACGGCTCACTTCTCTCTCACTTCTCTTCTCTCTATTCTCTTTGTTTTCTGAACTTTCTTTTCCAAAATTCTTCTTCTTCCCTCCTACAGTCTCCCATGAAGTCTACCAAAAATAAGAGCATTTATTCAGAGCTGTCACTTAAACTGTGTACAATCATCAAGGGTATGTGCATTTATCTTTTGAACCTAATTACCCCTACCTCACACCTTGCATGCCTACCATTCTAATTCTTCTCCATAAACATACTGTACTTTCTGATGACAAAGACAGCAAATCTCTTGCTAGGTTCCTACTGCTATGGAGAGCACAAAAGATTACATCACTAGCTTAACTGACAACATACTGTATGTTGTCCCACGAAAGAGCCTTTTTCTATACTGATAAGAATAAAGCAAATGTTATTTCCCCAAGCTCCCACTCCATACCATCCCCACCTACCTCAGTAGTTGGCCAAACACCTATTAATATATAGAACTAGTTCAAAGACTGTAAGATTTTACCCTAAAATCTCAGGAATACAATTTTCCCTATTTGTTGTCTAAGATAACCATCTTAAAGAATTTAGTGGTTGACAAATTTGAGGTTAGTTTTTAAATACAGAAAATTTCAGCCTCCAAAGACCTGTTCTAATGAGAAGTTAAATGATTTATGTAACCTCCTTTCTCCCACAAATCAAATCATTTGCAGAAAAATCGTGGAGAAAAGAATGAAACACTATGTTCTTACAGATATGAATATTAGGATATCCATCAGGATGTTGCTGGGAGATCCCAAAACTGACCCATTCATTTCTATTTATTTTTCCATAATTTACTCACAAGGGATTTGAAGTGATTCAATTTCAAACTAAGCAATAACTACTTTAAACTAAAAAAAAAAAGTCATTATCCAAAAAACGTAAGTGCATAAAATGATTGGATGTGGAAAAAAATACAAATTAAAACAAGTCATTTTCCACCTCTAAGCTTTGATAAATTTTTTAAAAAATCAACAGCCAATAGTTATGGTAGAATAATCAGGTATTCTCAGTTCTGATGAACATCCATCCATTCTAACCTTCCAGAAAGCCTACCTGGCAATAGTGTCCAAATTTTATATTGGTTCAAAACTTCTGGCCCAGTAATTCTATTTTTTGGTTTTTATTCAGAGGAAATAATCTGGTAATTGTACAAACATTTATATGCAGACAATGAACCACAGAACAGAAGGATGGAAAATTTCCCAAATGTTTAGCTTAACAGACTACCTGCTCTAGAACATTCATAAAGTGAGAAATACATAGCTAGTTAACGAGTAATCGACATGTTCATAGAAAGAGAGCCATAATATATAAGTGACGCAAGCTATCAGCAAACGGAGCTTGTGTATCGCTGGAAAAAGTAGTAGTTATCCAAGTGAGGGCCTTTTAAGATCATTTACCTTTTTTATTGTTCTGTATTGTTTTTTAATTGGCAAAAACAATAAAGCTTATTTATTCCAGAAAAGAAATTTCACAGCATATAAACTCCATCTATTATGTTCGCTGATATGAATAAACATGACAAATATGTAAGATTTCTATATAATACATTTGAGAGACAGTAACATCTTACCCTATTTTCATTCAGCAAAAGATACCCCTAAGCAAGTCTTGGCTTGTGATCAAAAACTAATGAGAACTTACATGGGGAGGAAAGCAGGGCAAGGAACCTTTAAGGGGCAAATGGACTAACACCACAGTGAATCCTAAAGGGAATACAACTGCACATTTTGCAAAACAGTCTACATGCATGCACACAGGCTTTCAAAGAAAACCAAATAATTACAAAAGATTTTCAACAGAACTTCTGGCAACCTGTGTCATCTATATTTTGCTACCTGTATAATAGGTTTGAAGAAATGTTAACAGAAACTGTCTTCCAAGATACCATATTTAGCAATCAGAAAAGCAGCTGTCTAGGCCAGTTCATTCAAAATCACTCTCCTACCCCTTTATATTTGCCAAAAACTAAACAATACAAACAGGTTTCCCAAGTGGCTCAGTGGAAAGAATCCCCCTGCCAATGCAGGCAACACAGGAGATGCAGGTTCGATCCCTGGGTCGGAAACTTCCCCTGGAGAGGGAAATGGCAACCCAATCCAGTATTCTTGCCTGGAAAATCCCATGGACAGAAAAGCCTGGCAGGCTACAGCCTGTAGGATCACAAAGTGTTGGACACAACTGAGCATGCACCATACATACATACATACATATAAGAAATACAAACATATATATATATATATATATATATATATATTTTTTTTTTTAAGCACACTAATGCAAGTGACTTAAACCTCAAAACTATTTTGTCACACAAACAAAACAGCACTTTAATGAAAGGAAAAGTTCAGTACTTAAGATTCTGTTCAGTGGTTTCCTTTGACAACTACTCTATTAGATAGACAAATGCACCCCTACAAATAGTGAAGACAATTCCACTATTTTTTCAAAGTAACCATTTTCTTTCAGAAGGCCTTGTTACAGAACAAGATTAGCCAATAGGACAAGATTTGTTTGCTTTCACAGTTTATTTTGAACAGTTCCTGCTCCTACCAATCAAGCCTACTATGTTCACATTCTCTAACTGCCCACTCCAAATAATCTACCGCAGGCAGGGGAAGATACTCCTTACAGCTGGTTACCCATGGCTGCTGCAGACAATAAAGTAAGAACAAGGCAAACAGGATGAAAGATGGACCACAGAATGATCCTAAACAAACCAGGGTTTCAAAAGGACTTTCCCTCTGCCTCTCCATTTCCCCTATAGCCCTCTCACCTCCAAATAGGCAAAGGTCTTTTGTCGTGTCTGTGTTCAGGCCCTAATTCGCAAGCTTCCAATCTTTTAAGAAAACAACATGGCAGATCTACCCCTCAACTGTGTGATTTCAAAGTTCTAGAGGTAATCAAAGAGACTTTTATAACTTTCAGCCCAGAACCACCTCCTTTGAGTTCAGTTCCAAATGAGAAAAGGGAAGTTGAAACTCTTTATTAAGATAGAACTGGATGTTCATTTAAGACTTAAAAGATTAACCCAGCCACCACAGAAAATGAATGATGAATCTGTGGGAGCTAAAGGAAAGGCAAGAGAAAACAGCATCCAGGCCTATCTCTACCATATAAAAGAAAACAGGCCCCTCAAATTAACAATCTGGAAATATTTCATTTATTCAGTGCTTTTTTTGAAAATAAATAAATAAATAAATAAATAAAATAAGAGCAATTCAGTCCTTCAGGTCATTTTAAAAAATGAGACCCATTCTACACTGCATTCATTAGCAATGGGCCGACCATTCCCCATATGTTATAAAATCTGGCAAATACATGCCTGCTGCTGCTGTTGCTGCTGCTGCTAAGTTGCTTCAGTCGTGTCTAGCTCTGTGCGACCCCATAGACAGCAGCCCACCAGGCTCCCCTGTCCCTGGGATTCTCCAGGCAAGAACATTGGAGTAGGTTGCCACTTCCTTCTCCAATGCATGAAAGTGAAAACTGAAAGTGAAGTAGCTCAGTCAGGTCCGACTCTTAGCGACCCCATGGACTGCAGCCTACCAGGCTCCTCCGTCCATGGGATTTTCCAGGCAAGAGTACTGGAGTGGGGTGCCATTGCCTTCTCCAAATACATGCCTAAGTGTTAGCAAATAAGAACTCTTCAAAATTTGACTTCCTCACTTAACATCATGCATTTTCCTGACAAACTGACGTATTTGGTAGTTTTATCATGTTGGACCAGTGTTATCTTGCACAGAATTTTAGCCACAGATACTGCTATACTCAAATAATGAAGTATTTTCCCAATTATCTGATGTTTATAATTATAAATTTCATTCCACCTGCTTTCCTATTAAATAAAAAGATACTCATTTCAGTTTTGAGCTTGTCACAGTGGTTCATTTTAATACAGCCTATGCCTAAGAAAGTCTACCTGTAAAAATGAGAACCTGATTAAACCTAAACAATAAGAAGGCACTTTTTGATGTGCTCATCTTTATACTCCACTTAGGTGAATGACTGTTTTAATCTGCTCTGAAATTTATTTCCTCAATGAAAAAATACAAATGAAATACTGTGCAATTTCTATTTAGAAATCAAAAGATCAGAACTGACACCTGCCTCTGGTGTGGCTTTAGCAGCACCCTTTCTAAAATACAAAGGAAGGAGCTTTAGTGTGCCATGTGCATTCCTCAAACTTTACAAAGCTTAAAAAAATTTTTTTTTCTTATTTTATATAGCTGTCAGGCTGTCATGAAAATGTGTCAACACATAAGCAAATAGATATAACAGCAAATCCTGATTTTCTGTTAACCTAGAGATATAAGGAGTAGCGAGAGGTGATGATGGAGATGAAGGAACATGAGCAGTGGAGAGAGAAGTTTTTCAGGTAGTGAAATGTCCACAGGCCCAGAGAATTTTGGCAACTGTGTTAAGGCTGGACTAGATGACCAAGTTCTCTAGAGTCTTCAGATTCTACAACGTCATGAAGAAACCATACGTATATAACAAACAGACATTTCTCGTTAGTGTTCTTTCTGGTTCTAAAATATATATGGAATGGCACCCATAATTCCCTCTACCTCCACCAAGTAAGGTAAAGCTGAAAATGCAATATGAAACTAGAGACAAAGTTTAGCAATGCAAATCAATTAATAATACTTACAGTGTCTGAATTCCCCTCCAGCAATACGTTGATGGCTTTGTTGACATCTCCATTACAGTCATGGAGAGCCACTATGCATTCATCCTGATTTTTTCCTGTCACCTCCATAAGCTGTTGAAATTATAAGAAAATGATTAGGGGAACCCAAAATTGGCATTTGATATTAATTTTAAGATTCTACTATATAAAGACAAAGATTATGCAATCCTTCCATATAAAGATGGCCTCTTCCAGACTCCAAGTGTACAATATAATATCAGGTTTACCTGTTTTGATGACTCCATGTCTTTCCACCAAAACTGGCAAAGTCAAGCTACAAATCAACCTTCCTCCAAGCTGACCAAGCATCAGATTCTTAATCAGCAGCATATACATACATACATACCAACATTCTCAGAACATTCAGGATCAGTTTTATGACTGCTCAAACTAGTTCACAGGCCTGGGATTCCCAAGTTTCTAAACTGCTCAAATGTTAAGCGGGACTATATATACTTCAAAAAATACTGGAGTGGGTTGCTGTTTCCTTCTCCAGGCGATCTTCCTGACCCAGGGATCGAACCTGGGTTTCCCACACTGCAGGCAGAATCTTTACAGTATAAGCCATCAGAAAAGCCCTCCCAAAGACCAAGTATGAGTATATGGCCACAACTGCCAAACATCCAGTCCAACTGCTTGCATTGTACAATAGTCTAGCACTCTCTGACAACATTCCCTACATGGGCTATCACTGCTTGGTTTAGAACATTCCACATACAAAATAATTTATAACACTTTAGTGAAAGTCACTCAGTCGTGTCCGACTCTTTGCAACCCCCTGGACTGAGCCTACCAGGCTCCTCTGTCCATAGAATTCTCCAGGCAAGAATACTGGAGTGTTGCCATGCCCTTCTCCAGGGGATCTTCCCAACCCAGGGATCGAACCCAATTCTCCTGCATTGCAGATGGATTCTTTACTGCCTGAGCCACCAGAGAAGCCCTATCACACTCTAAGGTCTCACAATTAGAATTTGGCAGCTATCACAAAACTCACTCGTGGACATACTATTTTTTCAAGTGGCCTCAACAGGGTACTATTGTTTGAAATTAAATAAATCTCCTTGATGGGCTTCCTACAAGAGATACTAAGCTATTTAATATGTTCAACACAAGGAACAACCACAGATTAGGCACAATATAGGTTTCTCAATTATTAGTGAGCAAATGTACGATCTAAATATCTATTTGTTTAACTACATTTAACTATTTCAATATGCACCAATATCAGCTGCATTTCAAAATACTTTGACCCCAATATCTGAAATGATTTCTCTGTGGTCATAAAACAATTAGCCTATCAAAAAGGTAGGTCTCCTGATCTCCTAAATACAGCTCTTTACACCACCCCATTCCATCTGATTTCCTTCCTGTGTTACCCAGCAAGGCTGTATACACTCTATAGCTTTCCAGTGCTTCAGTCTTTGGATGTCTACTAACGAGGTTAGTGTTTTATCAAGAATCTATAGTGGCCCAACACCCATCACATGCAGTTATTAAGATGCACAGTTACTGTTGAAATTCCCCCAGTGACTGGATTAGTAAAAGAGAGAACCATCGTTAAAACTTAAAGCTCTGAACTGTACCAGTGCTCTTGTTTGTGTCTCTGCCACGCTCTTCAGATAAATATGTAGAAGCATGTCTCAAGTAATTCATAAACCTCACTCCAGTGAATGGGTTCTATGACTTTTTAAGAAATGCTTGCTATGGCTTTCCAAAAATATCACTTTAAGTCTGATGACAGCAACTTAGGTAAGAACAGAGTAAAAGGTTCACCAAGGGACTTATAAGGAATTATTGAAAGGAATTACAGGAATTATTGGGAGACGTCTACCAAGGTAAGGTAAGGGTTATAGCTTGGTTTCTAGAATCTTGAATGGAAAGAAACTCTTATCAAAAAAGAATAGCATGAAATTAATGTTATCTCACTGAAATTCTAAATGAAGACATCACCCTAAAATTTAATAACTTTTCCAATCTATGGTTGGAATCATCACAATATGTGAAAAGGCAATTCAGCTCTTCCTTAACATCAAACAAAATTTTCTGATAATTTGTCAAATATTAAATGTACTCTCTATGCACAAGTATATACAATGTCAGCCTGCTTTCACAAATGCTCATTGTTCACATGTAACACTTACTCAGAAAGGTTCTACTGCTAAAATTGCTTCATTCTAGGCACCCCACTCCAGTACTCTTGCCTGGAAAATCTCATGGATAGAGGAGCCTGGTAGGCTGCAGTCCATGGGGTCGCTAAGAGTCGGACCTGACTGAGCCACTTCACTTTCACTTTTCACTTTCATGCACTGGAGAAGGAAATGGCAACCCACTCCAGTGTTCTTGCCTGGAGAATCCCAGGGACAGGGGAGCCTGGTGGGCTGCCGTTTATGGGGTCGCACAGAGTCGGACACGACTGAAGCAACTTAGCAGCTGCAGCAGCAGCAGCCACCAATACAGGTATTTAATCACTGGTTCAAAATCCAATTATTTGCAACTAAGCAAAAAACGTAATTTAAAGTAAGAATCTCTAGTGAAATTACCTTTTAAAGCACAGTAAAATACATTACAAAAATAACAGTATCCTTTGCCAGAAACATACCTGTTTAACTTTAGCTTCAAACTCTGAATCATTTTTATCAAAGATCACTTGAGCAAGACGCATCTGTTCAGCTGTTGCCTGGAAAATCAAATACAATTGTTAAAGATTTAATGCCAAAACCTGGTGCAAACAGATAAAAGTTCTCAATCACTATGGTTACAGAAATACTGATTAACTAAAAAAACAAAAGGACTCTGCATTTAGACCTCTTAAGTGTATTTAATGTGTTCCCATAAAGTAAATAAGTACCAAATTAAATAGCATAAAGGTCCCATTCCTTTGGCCAAATGACCTAAATAAAGTCCTGTTCATTTTCATTAGCCATGTGACTCATTTAAATTTTCTTTTTTGAATTTTTTTTCCCTTGAGGAGATGAAGTTACAGCATAACAGAAACTGGAAGAACAGGAAGCAGTGCAAACTTCCAGAATACAGGCTTAAACCCAGCCTTGCGGTCAAAAAGCAAAAGAGCTTTGCTATCAACTCCAAAAAGACCAGTTCTGAAGAGAACTCTGTACTTACCTAAATGAAAACTTTTAAGTTACATTTTTAGCCACAGTTTTTTTAACGATTTCATTTAACAGAATTTTAAAAGAACCAACTTTCAAACACTAAAATTAGTCAGCTACAGAGAAAATTCTTTTCCAGCTGCTTTTTTCACTCAAAACCATTTTCTAAAAAAAAAAAAAAAAAAAAAAAAAAGACCAAGTTACTGAATTTTTGAGGTTTACTTTTGTAGTATTTCTGCCAATTAAAAATTTAGAAAGGCATTAAAAAAAAAAAAAAAAAAAGTAATTCTTGGGAATTCCCTGGCAGTCCAATAGTTAAAACTGCACTTTACTACCGAGGGCATGGATTCAATCCCTGGTCAAGAAACTAAGATCCCACAAGCTTCATGATACAACAAAAATAAATAAATAAACAAAAATTAAAAGATTTTTTTAAAAACTTGAAAGAAAATCTGAAAAGGTAACTCTTGTGCAGTGAGTTAACAGCAACATACCAATTTGGTTCCTTGGCTCTGGCAAAGGTACCATAATTGTGACAATAAAATCAGATGAGGGATATACAGGAAATCTCTGGTGTCTCGGCAACATTCTAATAAATCTGAAATTACTCCAGGGCTTCCTTGGTGGCTCAGTTGTGAAGAATCTGCCTGCCAATGCAGGAGACACAGGTTTGATCCCTGATCCAGGAAGATTCCACATGCAGCAGAGCAACCACAACTACTGAGCCTGTGCTCTAGAGCCTGGGAGCCACAACTACTGAGTCCACAGACCCTAGAGCCCGTGATCCTCAACTAGAGAGTAGCCCCCACAGCTAGGAAAAAGCCCATGCAGCAACGAAGACCCAGCACAGACAAAATACATAATAAACTATTTTGGAGTAATTTTATTTAAGTAAAGTTACTACTGCTAGCTAAAATCTCTACTAACTCCTAACAAACATTTTTAAAGTTAAATCATTTAAATTATTGAATGAGCTTGGGGTGGGGGATTCACTAAATGCTAATAATAAACAGCTTTTCATCTTTGCTTTTAATATGAAAAGAAAAGAAAGTGAAGTTGCTCAGTTGTGTCCAACTCTTTGCGACCCCGTGGACTGTAGCCCACCAGGCTCCTGCATCCATGGGATTCTCCACATTGCAGGCAGATGCTTTAACCTCTGAGCCACCAGGGAAGCCTGCTTTAAATATAGATTCATAATAATCTTGACAGCGGGGATGAGGGGGATGTTAGTATTTTTTACAATGTAAAAACACTTTTCATAAGACCTTTCCAGTTCATGTGTGTGGCTGATTATTCAAGCTCCAGATAGCTTTGGCCAGTTCCCTCCAACCAAATGGCCAATCCTTTGATCCCAACCTATGCCTGCTGTGATCTCAGCTGAAGTGCTAGTACATTACAGAAAGATGTTTACATTACAGAAGCACTGTCTACACATATGGCCAATTTTACCTCAATCCTCATCAGTATACATAAGGGCCTTCTTTACATACACCCTCAAAGGAGAAGTCCCAGTGCTGCAGCCTAAAGAACCAAGGTATGAAATAAGTAAATGAGGTAAAAGGAAAAACCAAAGGGGAAAATGAGTTCTGGAAAGATGGCACTTCCACATTATATATCTGAGTTTTGGGTAGTGGCAACCACTTATGAGTCAAAGTAAACCACTGCGACAGGGTTCCCTGGTGGTCCAATAGTTAAGAATATGCCTCACAATGCAGGGGCCACAGGTTCAATCCTTGGTATGGGAAGATCTCACATGCCACGGAGCAATTAAGCCCATGCACCACCACTACTGAGCCTCCACTCTAGAGCCCTTAAGCCACAACTACTAAGCCCATGTGACATGTAGCTAGAACCCATGCTCAACAAGAGAAGCTTCTGCAACAAGAAGCCCACACATCACAACCAGAGAGTAGCCCCTACTCACTACAACTAGAGAAAAGCCTGAGCACAGCAACAAAGACCCAGTGCAGTCAAAAATAAACAATTTTTAAAAACCCACTAGGATAAAAAAATATATATATATATACTATATAAATATATGAATCATTTTGCTGTAGAGCAGCAATTAACACATTATAAATCAACTATACTTCTATAAAAATAAATAATAAAATTAAAAATACATTTGGGGCTCTTGGTGCTAAAATCCCACATGATTAATTTCTGTCCATTTTCCCTAATACCAATCCCTCCTAGTCTCTGAACTTCAAGTCTAAAAATATGCCTCACTCATATTCACTCAGCCTTGCTCCAATCCAAGCATATGAATGCTCATCGCTTCTTAACATAAATTTCCTTAAATAACAAAACTTACACACAGCCCACAAGAAAATCACAGTGACTCATAAGGTAACTACCTAATACCAAAAACTACTTACCTGGCACTTAAATAATTTTCTCTGATATCAAAAGCAAAATATTAACCATTACTACTTTGTAGGGTCATATTATCAACTGTAAACACCTGTATTATGTTTATTGGCTGCATAAAAATCTACTAGATAGGTCTTGCATTTTACTCTATAAACTTTCATTACAATCTAAACACTACAGGAGTCATTATTACACTTAATCTTCTATATATATATATCCAGGATAGCTTCCTTAGAATACATACAAAGATGGGTCAAAGAACTGTCTAGAAAAACGTTAAAAGAAGTTTCATACATCTGCTCAAAAATGCTCCTCACAAAGGCTGCAAAAATTTATAATTAACAGTGTAAAGGGTCTGCTTTCTCAAAATTCAGTTTTTAAAAAATGCAAATTTAACCAATTGAAAATAAAGATGATCTCTATTTGGTTTCATTTTACTTCGTAGATCATTAGTAAGAGTAATCTTTTAAAAAATAAACTTACTAATATGCTGATGATAAAAAAGACTATGAAACAAGAGTGTAGGAGAGCTGAAACATCTTCATTTTGCAACCACCACAGGAAAAATTCAAATAAGAATCATCAACGAATGCTCATTCTAAAGGGGAAAGTTCAACGAGGAAGAGATTATTTACACAGGGTCTCAAAGTGTCTCCAGAAAGATTATTTCTTAGTTGCTGGCCAAGACATCATAACAATAAGGGAAATGGGCAAAACCTGGACTGAGTGATCAAAATTAACATCCTCAGTGAGGGCAGAAACATCATGTGGTGCTACACATGGGACTCAGAAATACTCCATGTGAGTTAAACAGCATTCCAAATAGACATCTATAACCTAAATCTACTCATAAGGAAACACCAAATTCAAACTGAACATTTTTTATAGTAACTGGCATTCTTCAAAATTGCTATTATTTCAGAAGACCAAGAAAGGCTGAGAACAGTTCCAAATTAATGAAGACTAAAAAAGCTTGTCAAGCAAATACGATATAATGATTTTGTACTGGAAAGAAACATGATATAAAAGACATTATTGGAGTAAATGACTTCATTGGAATAAATGAAAGTTCCACATTGACAAAATTGGAATATTAACTGTAGAGAACACTGCAGAAATGATAAATTTATGAAATTTGATAGTGAAACTGTGTCTGCACAAAGAAACAGCTTTGTTCTAACTTAACAGCAAAACTAAAATCCCAGGGACAGGACTTCTCTGGTGGTCCAGTGGCTAAGACTCTGTGCTCTCAATGCAGGGCGCCCACGCTTGATCCCTGGTCAGGGAACTAGATCTCAAATGCCACAACTAATAATTTGTATGCCACAACTAAAAGATCCCTTGTGTCTCAATTAAGCCCCAGTACAGCCAAATAAATAAATATATATTTTTTAAAAATCCCAGGGATAACAACAACATAAAACTAGGTGGCAAGGTATCTCTTACAAACCTCAAAATACAAACATGACAAGAAAAAAAACAACAGTTACAACATCTGCATGGAATTAACTGTGGCAGAGGCCAGCACTGGGGTGTCTAACTAGTCGAAGAACAGGAAACCCCATGTAGCCAAGTGACATTTACTTGAAAGTAAGGTTGGCCAATTTGTGCACAGCACCTGGTACTATAGGGTTTTGACAACTCCAATAGCAAACTAAGTTACAGGATTGCAGAAAGGTTGAAATAGGCAGGAGTAGTACCATCATAAACTACTGAAACTGACCAGCAGCCATGAAATTAAAAGATGCTTACTCCTTGGAAGGAAAGTTATGACCAACCTAGACAGGACATTAAAAAGCAGAGACATTACTTTGCAAACAAAGGTCCATCTAGTCAAAGCTATGGTTTTTCCAGTAGTCATGTATGGATGTGAGAGCTGGATTATAAAGAAAGCTGAGCACCAAAGAATTGATGCTTTTGAACTGTGGTGTTGGAGAAGACTCTTGAGAGTCCCTTGGACTGCAAGGACATCCAACCAGTCTATCCTAAAGGAGATCAGTCCTGGGTGTTCACTGGAAGGACTGACGTTGAAGCTGAAACTCCAATACTTTAGCCACCTGATGCGAAGAGCTGACTCATTTGAAAAGACCCTGGTGCTGGGAAAGATTGAAGGCAGGAGAAGGGGACAACAGAGGATGAGATGGTTGGATGGCATCACCAACTCAATGGACATGAGTTTGGGTAGGCTCCAGGAGTTGGTGATGGACAGGGAGGCCTGGAGTGCTGCAGTTCATGGGGTCGCAAAAAGCAACACGACTGAGCAACTGAACTGAACTGAAATGACCAGCTAAAGTTCCCACTGAGAGAAAATACTGGAAGTAGAATCAAAATTGGGCCACATATACAGAAAATTCCAAAAAAAGTCCACACTGGGGTAACAGAACAAAGCCAGGAAATCTCAGAAAGCAAGCCAACATAACTACATAGGTAAAGAGGAAACACTGACGTTTGAAAAGCCACTCTGAACCATGATGCCATGTAAAAGTTCAAGACTCAGTTCACATAAAAATGAGCTATCTAAAAATAAAGGTCAAACCCAATACAAAGTTAGTATAAGAGAAAAAGAATAAGCAAGGTAACACCCCCCATAACCAATGATAGTACACCAAAAAGGTGCCTAGGGAAAAAAGTAAAACTGCTATCTTCTGTTTCAGTATGTACTAAAAGACCTAGCATGAAGAAAAAGATAAAAACATAAAAGAATAACATTTTATGTCTACATTTTTCTAATTTAGAAATGAAAGTGAAAACTAAACTGAAAAGAACACAAAAATAAACTTAACAACTAATGCTATAAGAGAAATAAAAGACAAAAGAGGAAAAATACTTAAAAGTAAAAACGAAATTTAAAAAAGGAAAAAGATAAAGGAATGGGAGAAAAGAAAGTGTCAAATGTTGAATGTAGGCAAAAGACAACCCAACCTCAATCTGTGGAGAATACAAGTCTCTGAAGATGACAAGGACAGAAAAGGAACAGAACAAAGATTTAAAACTAAAATTCAAGAAAAATGTGTGGAAAGCAAACAGAATAATGTTTAAATTTTTGAAGAAAAACACACCATACTTAAGAATATCAATGCATAACAATCCACACTAGGATATTTTCTAGTAAAATAGCTGGACTTTAAAACAAAAATATCCATGTGTACGTAGGCAGAAATAACAAGACTTCTAAGGGAAAGAAATCAGAGTTATCAATAAACTTGTCAAAAGCAATGCTTTAATGCAAAAAGAAAATAAACATTTTAAGATATTCAAGTAGAGGAAGTAAGAGCCAAACATGTATAGCCAAAAAAAATGACTTTAAAGTCAAATACAAAGGGCATAAATAATTACCAGCACCATAGAACACTGGGATGATTATTCCCATGAGCCTTTCCTGGGGAATCAACAACAGCACTGGCTTCAGATAAATAATATAAATGACTAGAGATACTGACCTAAGTACATGCTTAACAGTCACAATATTTATTGTAGAAGTAAAACTAAATGATGTCTCAAATGGAGAAAGTACAGTATACAACTAACTGGCACATGAACAGGGCATGTAGGTATAGGATACTATTTGAAGAAGGATAGAAGGGGACTCCCACAAGTTCCAGATGGAGCTTATCGGCTGATTCAGGTGCCATGAATACCAAAGGCTGCACCCTGGAAGAGTGAGTGCACCAATCTGTCCTTTGTGCTGGCGTTAGCAGTTACATCAATTTTTTCACTTGAGGGCTACCTCTATCAAGTAAAATATGCTTTCAAGGCTGCTAATAAGGCTGTCATAGCGAAAAACCATGTAGTGACCCTCATAAAAGAGAGCAGATGACAAATTACTGAAGTCTAGCAGAGTGACTATTCAAGATAACCAGAAATGCTGGCTGTGTCAAGAAATAAGAGAATGACAGCTGACAATGGCTCCGCATTAGGAGTCACATTATGAGACAGCAAATGGCAAAAACAAGTGTGCTGTGAGACCCCTGTTGTGTTCAAGAACTGGAGACACTTACTTCCCAGGTCTATACACAGAGTGCCTCTTAGTTGTTGAATAATTTTCACCAATACTAATAAAAACCGAGGCACTCAGATGTACAAGTGTGATTATCCTGCAAATTAATGCTGTTAATTTAAAAGCTGCTACAGAAGGAGCTGAAGCAAATAAGCTAAGCAGTTTCACTGAAATTTCACATCTGAAGAAACTATTCAATTAGACATTTCTTCTATCAACTGACTTCAAGGTAAAGCTGAAAATTTTAGATTCAAAAAAAAAAATTTTTTTTTACAGAATCAGAACTGATACACACATTGTTGCTCCAGCAAAGAATGTAAACATTTATATTCAGTATGTTGAAATCTGATGCCAATGACCAAGATATTACATAAAAACAAGGCAATGTTTATGGAGGCCCCTGGAATCAAAAAGGACAAGTTCCCTAAGTTGAAAACTGTGTATAAATAAAAATAGCACTGGGCACAGGAGAGATGGTGTAAAATGGGGAAGACATGGTAGTAGTTTCAGCACTCTTATTTTAAAGGCTGTTTTAAAGGCTGTATATACACATAATCGGAGAAGGCAATGGCACCCCAATCCAGTACTCTTGCCTGGAAAATCCCATGGATGGAGGAGCCTGGTGGGCTGCAGTCCATGAGGTCGCTAAGAGTCGGACACGACTGAGCGACTTCACTTTCACTTTTCACTTTCATGCATTGGAGAAGGAAATGGCAACCCACTCCAGTGTTCTTGCCTGGAGAATCCCAGGGACAGGGGAGCCTGGTGGGCTGACGTCTATGGGGTCGCACAGAGTCAGACACGACTGAAGTGACTTAGCAGCAGCAGCAGCATACACATAATGTGAGATAAAGCAAACGAGTAATTTGGGGATATTCTAATTACGCCAACCCCTGGGTTCTGAAGAAACCAGGATTCTCAGTGTAGAAGTAATGAAAATGTTATATAAAAAATGAAAATGAAAATTCTGTAGTCCTGAATATGAGCTATCAGCATTATTAACTCATGAGGCATTTTTACTTTTCAGTCTGTCCACTGGAGAGACCTATAAACAATGACAAACGCAAAACCATTACCAGATGGAGGTCTCTAAGTGCGATTTCCACTAAAAGATGCCAGGATACCCTAGTGCAATGTCTGATCAAGGTATGCAGCAGAAATTATACAAGAGAAGTATGGAGTAATTTATATGCCAGTTTATGAAGAAACTATCAAAGATTACTAAAACCAAGTCAAAAAGTCCTCAGGATCCAATTTCAAGAGACCTGGATAAAGATGGGATAATTTCAACTTTAAGGGAAAAAAACAACTAGGAATAACTAAAACCCTTTAAATGGTAAAACTCGTAAGTTCATAATATTTTTAATATTAAGTATTCACTTTTGGAGGATAGGTAACCAAGTAATTATTTTAAAAATGTATCAATATACTCTTCAAATGTGTAAATGGTCATGAAAAACTGCTGCAGATCAGAAGAGACTAAGGAGACATGACAACAAATTGGATTGGATCCTGGAACAGAAAAGAGACCTTAGTGGAAAAACTATAGAGAAGTCCAAATAAAGTCAGTATTTATTTAATAATACTGTGCCAATGTTATCTTCCTCTTGACAAATAATTACATAGGACAGAAATCAGTAAACTATAGTCTAAGATCTGATTTTGTATGGTGTGCCAGCTAAGAAAGGTTTTTAGCATTTTAAAAATGTTGTAATACAACAAAAACAAAGAAAGAACATGCAACAGAGACTGTGTGTGGCCTGTAGACCAGAAAGTATTTGTCATCTGGCCCTTTCTGGAAAAACTTTGCCAATATTTAATATAAAATGCTAGGATTAAGGGAAGCTGGATAAATGTAGAGACCTCTATCATTTTCCAACTTTTTTTTTTTTCCAAATCTTAAAATTATAAACCTCTTAGCTAGAACAACCAAGAAAAAAGACAGAAGTCTCAAGTATTAAAATTAGGAATGAAATGAGAAACATCACTACAAACTTCAGAAGAATTAAAAGGATTATAAGAAAATAACCATGTCCAAGTTTATGCCATCTAGCTGAATAACCTAGACAGAAGTCAACAATTCTGTCTGAAAGGCAAATTCCTAAAAAGACACAAACTCCTGAAACTGACTTAAGAAAGACTGAAAATCTGTAACAGTGATTGAATTAGTCAAAAAGAAGCTCCCACAGAGAAACTCAGGCCCAGATAACTTCACTGGTAAATCCTATCAAACAATGAATGAACACCAATCATCAATTTTCACAAACTTTTCCAAAACACAGAGAAGGGAACCATCCTAATGCATTCTATAAGGCCAGTATTACCCTGATATCAAAAGCAAAGACATCACAAGAAAACACAACTACAGAAGAATATCCCCCCACAAAATCCTAGCAAACCCTAGCATACCAGCAACACACAAAAAAAGAATATATACTGTGACCAAGTTAAGTTTACCTCAAGAATGCAAGGTTGTTTAACATCTTAACGTAATATATCATATTAAGAGAATAACAGACAAAACATGATTATTTCAGTAGACACAGAAAAAGAATTTAATAAGATCCAGTACCCCTTCAGGCTTAAAGCTCAACACTCAGAAAACTAAGATCATGGCATCCAGTTCCATCACTTCATGGCAGATAAACGGAGAAACAGTGGCTGACTTTATTTTTATGGGCTCCAAAGATCACTGCAGATGGTGACTGCAGCCATGAAGTTAAAAGACACTTACTCCTTGGAAGGAAAGTTATGACCAACCTAGACAGGACATTAAAAAGCAGAGACATTACTTTGCCAACAAAGGTCCATCTAGTCAAAGCTATGGTTTTTCCAGTAGTCATGTATGGATGTGAGAGCTGGATTATAAAGAAAGCTGAGCGCAGAAGAATTGATGCTTCTGAACTGTGGTGTTGGAGAAGACTCTTGAGAGTCCCTTGGACTGCAAGGACATCCAACCAGTCCATCCTAAAGGAGATCAGTCCTGGGTGTTCATTGGAAGGACTGATGTTGAAGCTGAAACTCCAATACTTTGGCCACCTGATGTGAAGAGCTGACTCATATGAAAAGACCCTGATTCTGGGAAAGACTGAGGGCAGGAGGAGAAGGGGATAACAGAGGATGAGATGGTTGGATGGCAACACCGACTCAATGGACACGAGTTTGGGTAGGCTCCAGGAGTTAGTGATGGACAGGGAGACCTGGCATGCTGTGGTTCATAGGGTTGCAAAGAGTCGGACACGACTGAGTGACTGAACTGAACTGAACTGAACCCCTTTAAGATAAACAAACTCCAACAAATCAGAAATAGAAGGGAACTTCCTCAACTTAATAACAACTTTAACTTAAACCAACAACTTTAACAATCTACTTACTGGTGAAAGACAACTGAAAGCTTTCCTCCTAACATCAAGAACAAAATAAGGATGTTTGTTCCAGCCATTTGTACTGGAGGGTCTAAACAGACAAAGTCTTTCAACAATTAAGTGAGGAAAGTAGAATGTATGCATGAACTAAATTCTTATGGCTAAAATGCCAACACACACATACACACACATACACTCACTCAATCTCTGTCTCTCAGGAAAATGCCCAAACTTGAGAAAGACATAGTACAAGTATTATACAGTATAAGGCCAACAGTAGTTTGGTAAATAACCATCAGGAAACTGTTCATCAATGAAGAATTATCTTCCTATAAGATCCAAAAGTTCCTATTATAAAAATTAATAAATCACAAAGTACAGCTTCTGTTTTATGGCTAGGAAGATCTCAGAGGTAGTAATCCAGTTCAACTCCATACTGCACCCCTATGTAATTTACTCATGCTTTATGCTGGGTGTTACTGGCACAGGCCTCCTAACTACCAGAGGTGTGGGGTATCCAGTGTTAAAAATCATGCTGCCTCCCAACTAGGGAAGAAGCTATTTGAACAGTCTAAGAAAGCAGTCATGAGAGTCCAGGCTAGTGTGGCCAAGAGAAGGAAGGGATGTAAAAGATGTTTCTTTTATCACTTTGTACTTGCAGTCTGAGAAAAGTGACCACAACAAGTGCAAGATCTGGGAGAACTCTGCCTACATTCGTCCTAAGAAACCTGTGAGAATCCAATGAAAAGAGGCACACAGAATGAGAGAAATGAGAATGGAGGGCAAAGTGGAAAGCAGTCAATAGTACATAAAATCACCAGAACCCTAAGCAGGTATCTATACCAAGAAAATAAAATGAGCACAACTTTCTGGGATGAAGGTGATGTTCTGTATCTTGATAGGAGACTGGGTTACTCAAAATGTATACACAAAATATATTTTAAAATATATTTAAGTGATCTGATACATTTAAATGCACCTGTATGTAAATTTCACCTAAAAAAAAAAAAAGAGAGAGAGAAACCTAGACAAATATTAAGCTCTAGTTAATGACATATAAGCAAGTGTGTCCAGGGGTATATCGTATAAATGTATTTGAAATGCATAAAAAAATAAGATAACATGATGGATAGCTAGTCTAATGTGATAAAAACAAATAGAGCAAAAAGGTAATTGTGAGGGGGCTGTCCGGGTGGTGTGTGGTTAGATCCACCTGCCAATGCAGGCAACACCGGTTTGATTCCTGATCCAGGAAGATTCCACATGTCGCAAGGCAACTTAAACCCATGCACCACAACTATGGAGCCTGCACTCCCTACAGCCTGTGCTCTGCAACAATGAGAAGCCACCACAATGAGAAGCCTGCACACCACGACTAGAGAGTAGCTCCCAGCTCTTTCTAACTAGAGAAAACCCATGAACACCAACGAAGACCCAGGGTAGACAGATAAATACATAAACAATTTTTTAAAGGTAATTGTGAACTTGTGGGTGTTGGCTGTACAAGTCTTTCACCTTCTCTTTATATTTGAACATTTTCATAATAAAATATTAGGGGGGCGGAATTTCAGCAGACCAGAAAAGAAGGCCTGGAAGAAGGTAAAAAATAAAGGACCAAGGAAACCAAGGGGGAAAAACAGATGTTAAACAGGAGCTAAAATTAAAAATATAAATGAAATCAGACAGAGAAAGACAAGTACTATTCAATATCACTTATATATGAAATCTAATAAATAATACCAATGAACGTATATACAAAACAGAAACAAGACCCACAGACATAGAAAACAAAAGTGACAGTTAAAAAGGGGAAAGGACGTGGAGGCGGGATAGATTAGGAGTATGGGATTAATGATACAAACTACTATACAAAATATAGTTAAGGTACAAGGAATTACTAAATAACAAAGGGATCTGTATTCAGTATCTTTTAATAACTATAATGGTAAATAACCTGAAATACATACATATAACTGAGTCACTCCGCTGTATACTTGAAACAATGTTGTAAATCAACTAGACTTCATTTAAAAAATAAACACACACACACACAATAAATGGGGGAAAATATCCAAGAAAGTGAACCACAGACCAGTTGGAAAAATTCACTCACTGTATGATGTTTATTAGCGGAATATGCCTAGTTCAAGACATTTCACAGAGAAAATACGGCATACAACAATTTTACAGAGTATATGATACACCAAGGACAGGGACTCTGGCTATAATATCTTTCTGAAAAGGGATGTGGGATCAGTTAAAAGTAATAGGGCAGGGAGGGAAATAGCCACAATAATACCTCTAAAGGCAGCAATATTTAAACTTAAAAATTGCTAGAGAATTGTCTGTGCTTCCTTAATATACACAAGTTACAAAGAACGCTCCTCTAACTCGATTAAAATATCTTATAAAATATTAGTAAGAAAAACTCAAGTTGATGAACTTTCACTAAAGACTATAAGCAGAAAAGTTACTGCCAACAGCATTTTGCTGCAGGCAATAGTCTAGGGCTTCTATATATTTCCTTATTTTCATTTTGATATTTTTGCATCCATACATTTCTAACCATAAAATCATTCTTCAGTACCATATGTAAGGTAAATACTAATCACTAATTTATTCAGACTCAGCTTTTTCAGCTTAAATACTATGACTGAAATATTCTTTGTACTTCTCTTCAGTGGTATCATCATTTTATCCCTAAGATTATGGACCATCTAGACACAACACAGCTGATGCACTTAACAGGAGTCCAGTATTGCAACACTAGCACAGCATACTGATGAAACATAAGGCATTTTAAATCAAAACCTTAAATATTCTTTTCCTTTGCTGACTACCCTAGTCAAGAGAAAATGACTTTAAATATTCAATAACCAAAGCACCAAATTAAGAGTATGATAGGAAAGTTGCCAGGCTGAGCTCTAGAATGTGTCAAGAGATCTGTTCAGCTTCTGAAATCAGAGGGCAAAAGCAGAATCAAGGGGTAAGTTAACAAGGTTACACACCCTCCCCTACAACAAACATTAGTGACATCCACCACACAACTGTTGAGTGGAAAAACAAAAGTCTTGCCAAGAAAAACAGCATTACTAACTCTCTACCTCTGGATCTCTCTTCCATTCACTTGGCTCATAATAAGCTAAAGCTACTTTCACAATGAACAATGTGTTCATAGCTTTCCTAGTGCAGCCAAAAGTTTTGGGCTGGATCTGTCACCTAGTTGATTTGGAAAATACAATGAAGTCAGATTTTGTTTTATAAATCACCCTTATGCCCACCATCTAAAGACAAGTATTGTTAGTTATAATTAATTACTTAGAAGATGTTTGCTTCTTGGAAGGAAAGCTATGACTAACCTAGACAGTGTAAAGCAAAGATATCACTTTACCAACAAGGTCTGTATATTCAAAGCTATGGTCTTTCCAGTAGTCATGTACAGATGTGAGTTGGACCATAAAGAAGGCTGAACACCAAAGAATTAACACTTTCAAACTGTGGTGCTGGAGAAGACTCTTGAGAATCCCTTGGACAGCAAGATAAAACCAGTCAATCCTAAAGGAAATCAACCCTGAATATTCACTGGAAGGACTGATGTGAAGCTCCGATACTTTGGCCACCTAATGCAAACAGCCGATTCATTGGAAAAGACCCTGATACTGGGAAAGACTGAAGGCAAAAGGAGAAGAGGGCAACAGAGGATGAGAAGGTTGGATGGCATCACCGATTCAATGGACATGAACTTGAGCAAACTCTGTGAGATAGTGAGGGACAAGGAGGCCTGGCGTGCTGCAGTCCATGGGGCCATAAACAGTCGGGCATGACTTAGCGACTGAACAACAATTAAGAACTATTCTTTTTGCTTAAATATTTTAACAGTTGCGTTATAAGCAAAATACTGGGTTCTTTCAGTAACCAGGCCTTTTTCATTAAATTTTCAATTATTATTATTCACTTCATAACATATGCAGAATACACAACAAGAGTAAAAGCTACCACTTCCTGAATAGAACTTAAATAATTTCTAATTCCTTCCAAGCATTCTGTAAAGTAAATATTGTGAAATTAATAAAGGGAAAATTCACTAAAATGGAATCAGGAGACCAGAAGGGGAAACTCTCAGGCAGTACCACTAAAGGTCAATTACAGGAAAAACTAACATGGCAGGTAGGCCCCAATGGGAAAAGATGTACATTGCATCCCTATAAGAAATCAACTATTTCAGCAACTCAGTTAATGAGAAACCCTTATTACCCTGTACCTCACTTTTCTCTAATGGACTTTTGTTCACAACAACCCCTCCCAACTTCCTCATTTTTCTCTATAAAATAAGGTTCCTCTGTTTCTGAGACTTGACTATGGTTTCTGCAATAGCTTGCTTACTCTAAATTGCAATTCTCTACTATTCCCAAATAAGCCCATTTTTCCTCATAAAATAACTTTTTAAGTTTAACATTATCACACTCCATTTTACATTTTTTAAAACTAGAGTGCTTTTCTATCTCCTCACATGATAGTAGATAATCAAGTGACAAAATTACCAGTTTATAAGACAAACCTATGTTCTATACATCATATATGATGCATTAAGTACAGATCATCATTTCTGTGGTAATTCTACCAAAAATGCATAAACTTCCTCTAATCATGAAAAAGTATCAGACAAATTAAAACTGGAAGACATTCTATAAATAAATGGCACATATTCTTCAAATACATCAGTGTCATGAAACAGAGGAAGTCCTACATTAAAAGAGACTAAAGAGGGACTTCCCTGGTGGTCCAGTGGCTAAGACTCCGTGCTCGCAATGCAGGCAGCTGGATCCACGCCCTGGTCGGGGAACTAGATCTCACGTACCACAACTAAGACCCACAGCAGCCAAATAAATAAATGATGTTTCAAAAAAGAAAGACTAAAGAGAACTGACACCTAAATACAATGTATGATCAAGGACTTAATTAGCTAAAAAGGACACTATTGGGACAATTGGGGAAATA
Source organism: Bubalus bubalis (assembly GCF_019923935.1). NCBI lineage: Eukaryota > Metazoa > Chordata > Mammalia > Artiodactyla > Bovidae > Bubalus > Bubalus bubalis. The sequence continues at coordinate 137,057,623 of NC_059159.1, forward strand.
TGAATACAATGTACAGGTTACATTAGATGAGCTGATTGTCTGATTTTTGATAATTGTTTTGTGTCTACATAAAATAAGATCCTTGGTTTTTTTTTTTTTTTTAAAAATGAGGGCTTCCCTGGTGGCTCAGATGGTAAAGTGTTTGTCTGCAATGCAGGAGACCCGGGTTCGATCCCTGGGTCAGGAAGATCCCCTGGAGAAGGAAATGGCAACCCACTCCAGTACTCTTGCCTGGAAAATTCCATGGAGCCTGGTGGACTACAGTCCATGGGGTCGCAAAGAGTCAGACAAGACTGAGCGACTTCACTTCACTTTTTTAAAAATTACATACTGCAATATTTAGGGGTAGAGATGCACCATATCTGCAATTTATTCTCAAAAACTTTGAAGGAAAAGTTGTGTGTAGGTTCTCCTTTGTAGAAGGAGAGAGAACAGGATAAATTAGCAAACATGGCAAAAATGTTAAAATCTGGGGGAAATCCAGAAGAAGGATATTCAGAAATTATATGTACCACTCTCAAAATGTTTCTCTAACTCTCCAAGCAATTTTTCTTTTAAACTGAGCTTCAAAAAGACTTAAGTAATAACATCTCAATGGTAAAGTAGTAAACTTAGGTCCCAAACCCAGGTTTACTCAGATTCAAAAGAGTTCATGTTCTTACACCCTGCTGTCTCGATAGGGTGTCTCAGTGCACCTCTACCATTAGACATTTAGACTGGGCAGGAAGTATCTTCTGGAATGAGGGACACACGTTCTACCCCCAATTTCAGGTTGCTCCCTTAAGAAACACTTTCCAGAATAGGGTTAAGGATTTTACTGTTTTGAGAAATTCTCACCAAACGTTTTTTTATAAGGAAAGTCAGAAATCTAAGTGTCTAGGAATCCTTCTAAAAGTTCAGTGGGCAGCTTTTTTCTTCTATAAAATGAGCCACACTTAAAGGGCCAATGGAAAAGCTAGTAGAGACAATACTTGGTGGTCCACCTTCCTCCATTCTGTAGACTTTGATTCTCTGGAAATCAGAAATCTAAGGGTCTAGAAATCCTTCTCAAAGCTCAATGGGCGGCTTTCCAAAAATTTTATTTGGGTGGGAGATAAAGACAGTTTCCATTCCCAACAACTCACTTTTTTTTTTTTTTTTTTTTTTTTTTTGCCACACTGCACATTATGTGGGATCTCAGCTCCCCAACCAGGTATCATACTCATGCCTGTGCAGTGGAAGCATGGAGTCCCAACTCCTAAACCACCCGGGGAAGTCCCAGAAAAGACAGCATTTTAAAAAATATCTTGTAATTCAGATTTCTCTCTATTTCAGAGTATTGTTTTCCATTGTTTTCCACTTGAGATTTTCATATTACATTCCAGGGGCACACCTAGATTAATAACAAAAAGGAGACAGCCTAGGTGCTAATAAGTAGCAGGAAAAAGTTCAGGATTAAACGGTTAAGGAACAACTTTACCTGAATCTGTACTTCCTCTTTCCTATTACAGACTATTTACTTGTTTAAAAAATTTAATCTATCTTTTTCTTTAAAAAAAAAATTATCTTATTTTGGCTGCACTCAGTCTCGGTTGTTGTGTGAAGGTTTTCTCTAATGGTGGCAAGAGGGGGCTACTGTCTAGTTGTGGTGGGCAGGCTTTCATTGTGGTGACTTCTCTCATTGTGGTGACTTCTCTCATTGTGGTGACTTCTCTCATTGTGGTGACTTCTCTCATTGTGGTGACTTCTCTCACTGTGGAGCCTCTAAGGTATGTGGGCCTCAGTACTTGTGGCATACAGGGTTAGTTGCTCCATGGCATGTAGAACCTTCCCAGACCAGGGATTGAACCTGTGTTCCCTGCTTTGGCAGTGGATTCTTAACCACTGGACCACCAGAGAAATCCCTAAACTATCTTTTTAAAAACAAGTTTCAAAATCCTGGGTTTCCTACAAAGGAGAACATGAATGCATATATGCCCCTTAATTTCTGTAATTTTAAACAAAGAAAACAAGAGTTCCACAAAAACTTACCTGTACCACTTGTTTCTGTAGTTGTGTTGCCTGTGTCGCTGAAATCTGTGGTTTTTCCCGAGCACCTCTAGACCGGTCACTGCTCACCGAAGTCATCATATACAGTATATACAAAATAACGTATGCACAAAATAGAAAATCTGCAAGAAATCAGACATGGTAAGCAAAACTTCCAGATTACAAAAAAACAGCAAGGATAAAATTCAGGGATATGGAAGAAATATGAGATAAAACAAAGATTCTCTGGAAAGGAAATTCTCAAGAAACTACCCACTAAGGATTTAAGATTCCCCTGGTAGCTTTTAAGCCAATTTTACCAAGGCAGTCTAAATGTCTACAGTTTACGATTATAGCAATTTTTAAAATTAACTTATTTTTAATTGGGGGATAACTGATTTACAGTATTGCATTGGTTCTGCCATACATCAACATAAATTGGCCAAAGGTATACATATGTGCCCTCCCTCTTGAAACTCCCTCCCACCTCCTATCCAATCTCACCCCTCTAGGTTGTTGTAAAATACTGGTTTGAGCTCCCTGAGTCATACAGCAAATTCCTACTGGCTATCTGTTTTACATGATAGTGTATATGTTTCCATGCTACTGTCTCCATTCATCCCATCCTCTCCTTTCTCTCCTCCCCTCCCCCACCTCCATATCTGTAAGTCTGTTCTCTATGTCTGCATCTCCACTGCTGCCCTGCAAATAGGAGCACCAGTATCACCTTTCTAGATTCCATATATATGCATTAATATACATATGTTTTTCTTTCTGACTTACTTCAATCTATGTAATAGGCTCCAGGTTCATCTCATTAGACAAATTCTTAGAAAAGTATAATCTTTCCAAACTGAACCAGGAAGAAACAGAACATATGAATAAACCAATCACAAGCACGGAAATCAAAACTATAATCAAAAGTCTTCCAACAAACAAAAGCCCAGGGCCAATGGCTTCACAGGCGAATTCTATCAAAAGTTTAGTGAACAGCTAACACCTATCCTGCTCAAATTCTTCCAGAAAATTGCAGGAGGAAAACTCCCAAACTCATTCTATGAAGCCACCATCACTCTGATACTAAAACCCAGACAAAGATGCCACAAAAAAGAAAATTACAGGCCAATATCACTGATGAACATAGATGCAAAAATCCTCAACAAAATTCTAGCAAAGAGAATATAACACATTAAAAAGGTCATACATCATGATCAAGTGGGCTTTATCCCAGGGATGCAAGGATTCTTCAACATAACAAATCAATGTGATACACCATATTAACAAATTGAAAGATAAAAGCTATATGATCATCTCAATAGATTCAGAGAAAGCTTTTTACAAAATGCAACATTTGTTTAAGATAAAAACTCCCTAGAAAGTAGACGCAGAAGGAACATACCTCAACATAGTAAAGGCCATGTACAAACACTACTCTCAACGATGATTATAGCAATTCTAAACAAAAATATAAAATATCTCAATTTTAACCAGCAATTAGTTTACCACTATATAGTTGGCCCTCTGCATCCACAGATTCAACCAACCACAAATAGAAAATATTAGAAAAACATTTTTTTCAGGAAGTTCCAAAAAGCAAAACTTCAAGTTTGCCACACTATGGCAACTATTTACATAGCATTTACATTGTATTAGGTATTATAAGTAACCCAGAGATGACTTAAAGTATACAGCATGATGCCTGTAGGTTATATTCAAGAAATATTATTTGCCATATTTTTTTTTTTGGCATGGGGGATCTTAGTTCCCTGACCAGGGATCAAACCCATGTCCTGTGCAGTGAAAGCATACAGTCAAACACTAAACCACCAGAGAAGTCCCAATTATGCAATTTCTATAAGGGAGATAAGCATGCACAAAATTCTGGTATCTGAGGGAGGTCCTAGAACCAATCCTGTGCAAGATGCCAAGGGACAAGTGTATATAGTTACTACTATTAATATATGTAGTTTTAGCTGCCTCTTTCCATTTGCAGTTGGTATCTGAACCCAAAGGCAATATTATGTCTAGCGGAGACTTTACTGCCAATAATCTAATTCAAAATGTGATGTCTAGGAGCGAGCTATACCTTAAGGCAAAAACCACTTATAAATAACAAATCTTCCAATGAGACAAAAACAACTGTAATTTTCCTTTATTTACTCAACACTTACTCAGTAGCAACTAAGTGCCAGGCACATAATTCAATATGCCATCAAAACACAATTACAACAACAAAACACCACTTCACACTGAATAGCATGGCTACTATGATTTAAAAAAAAAAATTTAAACAGAATATAAGTTTTAGAGAAGATGCAGAAAAAATGGAATCCTGAATACCACTGGTAAGAATATAAAATGGTGCAGCCACTATGGAAAACAGTATTGTGTTCCTATAAAGTAAAACTACCATCCCATTCAATAATTCCACTTCTGGGTATAAACCAAAGAAATTAAAAGCAGGGTCTCAAAGAGGTAACTGTACACCCATGTTCATAGCTAAAAACAGCTAACAACAGCTCAGAAGTGGAAGCAACCCAGGTTTCTATCTACAGATAAAAGGTTAAGCACATAAGGAGTATAAATATAAAATGGAATATTATTCGGCCTTAAAAAGGAATTTCTGACACATGCAACAAACATGAATGAACCTTGAGGACATTATGCTACGCAAAATTAGCCAGCCACAAAAGGACAAATATCCTATGACTACTTATATGAGTTACTTGGAGTAGTCCAATTCATACTCAAAGTTGAATAATAGTTACCAGAGGTTGGGAGCTTGGGGAAATGGGGAGCTATTGTTTAATGGGTATGGAATTTTTGTTGAGGAAGAAATGTAAAAAGTTCTGAAGATGGATGGCCACAATACCATGTGAATGTACTTAACAAAGTATACAAACAGTACACTTAAAAAATGGTTAAAATGGTAAATTCTGTATACTTTACCCCAATTTAAAAAACAGTACAACAATGCCTTAAGAGCATAATTTCCAACCTAGAATCCTATACTCAGCAAAGATTCCAATCAATGTGAAGACAGAAATAGGTTGTGGACCTCATACTCAGGAATCAGGAAGCTCCTGGAACAAACAAAACCTCTGAAACAGCATACCAAGAAAAGGCCATTTGCAACTGACCCCATGCATTACCTACTAAAATCCCTTTACAACATATTTTTTCTCTCGCAGTCCTCTTGCAAAGAGGGTGAAAGCTAAATATTAAATTTTTCAGCCTCCTTGTAGTTTGGGATGGCCACAGGCGATTTTTCTAAAAAATAATCTGAAAAGTCACAGCACCTTTATTCATGGTCCCCCAAACTGGAAATATGCCAAATGTGTTCAAAGAGTGAGCACATGTAGCATATCTATACAGGTATTAATTAGCAATAAAAAGGAACCAACTGTTGAACATGAATGAATCTCAAATACATTATACTAAACGAAAGCAGCCAGATTTAAAAAGCTACATACTGTATGATTCCATTTTTATGACATTTTAGAAAAGACAAAACTAGAGAAAGTAGATCAGTGATTGCCAAAAACTAGGGGATAAGAAGGAGGTCTAACACAGGAGACAGGAGAGGTGGCTCCCTCAGATGACAGTGAAAAATTATCAAGATGACATCTTGACTACAGGACGCCTACAGAGCAATCAAACCTAATCAGAGCAGGAAAACAGAGAGACACCAAAGAGACGCCTCCAAGAAAATGTTTTTGACCATCTTAATAAGTGAATTTGTATATATGATAAAGTATAATCAGTGGTGGGTCCACAGAAACATAAACAACAGTGAGGGGGAAGAAACCAATTACTATTCCCCATAAAAGGTAATATGGCTCAACTATAATGTTTATATAGTGACAGCAACTTTTTATTTAAATTTATTACATGCTGAACAACAAGCTAAATGTTTTATTTAAATTACTCACTGTAATACTCAACACTCTATAGAATTTGGCATAATCCCCATTTTAAGAATCAGAAATAAAACTTGAAAAGGTTTTACAGACCAATGAGATCCAACACAGTGAGCCCCAGTTGCTTATTTCCTAGGGTACAGAGCCTACAAATCAAACCAGTGAGTAACTCTTGCCTTCATATCATATACTAGCAAAACAGTAGCCCAACGTCAAGGATGGAGGAGACAGAACTCTCATTTATGTAAACAACCTACACAACACCCAACTGCAGACACTGCAGTCTCTAACACACAAGACCTGTGGCTAGAGACACTGTAATTTGCAGCCCACCTTAGCACCATCTCCCTAACTTTTCCTGACAGTCATATACGCTCAGAAAAATAGCAAAGTTATTTGCTAAAAAATAGCAAACAACATGAACATTTAAAATAAAAAAGTAAACCCTTTAATATTTTCAAGAATTTAAAAAATCACTGTGTGAATCGAAGGTCCACTGGAACTCTGAAACTAGGAGGTCACTGGTGACCACTGCCAACAGAGCTTAGAACCCTGGACTGGAAAAAGCCAAGATGAATGAGGGAGAGGGACAGTAAACTAACTAATCATACTTGCAAGAAGTAGTAACCAGAAGGAGATACAGAACAAAGTAGAATTTAGTAAGGATGAGGTACACTGAGCAATTCTAATACACTGTAAGCACCGTGAGGACAGTGATTACATCCATCCTGTCACTTTGTTCTTCCAAATACATATTTACTGAATAAAAGAGGCCTATCCATAAGCCAAAGAGGAGATAACTGAGAGGCATTAAACTGAAATAGCAATAAAAAGAATCCCTTGGACAAGAAGAGGGAGCCCTCTCTCAGGCCAACAGAATGAATAAAAGGGCGGGTGCAACAGCAGCCAAATTTTTCGAAGATTAGGAGAGACAGTCAACAGAGTTGGTTTTATCAATCTTTACTTTTTTAGTAAAAGAGACATACTAGATGAGTGGGGGGTGGAGGAACAAAAGAAAATGGCAAAGTTTTTAACCGCTACGAATATGAGAGGAAGCCGAAAGAAGTCATAAAAAAGAATTTAAAAATGATACTGATGATCCACATGTTACCATGAAAGTAATTAGAATGTCACAACTCAACTCAGTAATTAAAGTAGATGTGAGTCAAGATGAATAGATCCTTTGCTGAAACATCCCACAAAATAAAAAGAACTTGGATTTTAAACAAGAGTCCACTTAAGTCATACATGATGTCACTAGGTAAAGAGCTGCTAACTCTGGTGCCTTTCTCATATACTTTAAGCTTCAATACATATTTGAAAACATCCCTTCCTAAAGAATGTTCTCTCTCCAGTTTATTACAGTCTCAGATGCCAGATTTGCAACCTCATTAAAGGTAAAAATAACACTTTCATGTCTGTCATTAAACATGTGTTTCACTCTAATATAATATGGTGACTCAAGCTTTTGGGCCATTAAGCACTTAGACAAACTGATAAAAACTATGGCCCCTCCCCTCAGAAAAAGGCATATCCACAGAAATTTCTGCCTGAAATTTCAAGAGAATTACATCTCATCTTCACTCCCTCTCCCGTCAAAACCCATCCTGAGGAACAACCCACTCCACCTGCTCAATGATGATGGATGTCCAGGCTAAAAACCTGCTCTAAGAATTTAGCAGAGTTCTAAAATGTATTTAAAGCTTAAGGGTATTCCTTTCCAGGAAAAATGCAGACTATAACTGCTAATTCAGTCATTAAACAAAATCCTATAATTCACACACTGTTTTAATAGGCTCTATGCTTCCTCAAGAACAAAAGGTACCTGCTTGTTCCCAAAGAAACTATTAGAAAATGCTGACCCTCAATAAACTTACACGTGGTATTTAATCAACATACTACCTATGTTCTTTCTGAACAAACTTATTGTTTTCAAGATCTGCTGAGATGGTATAAACCCAATCAACTAATTGTAGTGTTCAAATAGTCTGCTGTAGGACTTCCCTGATGGTCCAATGGTTGGTTGGATCCCTGGTCCGGGAGGATCCCACACGCTTTAAGGCAACTAAGCGCCACAGCCAATTGTGCCTGCCAAGCCTCAACTACTGAAGCCCAAGCTCCTAGAGCTCATGGTTACAAGAGAAGCCACTGCAACGAGAAGCCCATGCTCTGCAACTGCAGGGGAGACCCTGCTTGCTGCAACTAGAGAAAGCCCAAGCATAGCAACGAAGACCCAGCATGGCCAAAAATAAATAAAGATTCTCTATTAAAATTACAATATTTTTTACAAGTCTGCTGTTTCAGGTGAATATAATTAACTGGAAAACACATGCATCTTCCCCTCTGAACCATACCACTTAAGGAGCATGAACTGGAAATAAACTAATCATCTATGGCCTACAAATATCCGCTTGACTCAGCTGGCCTAAATGCGGCACATAGAAAATTATGTACTTCAATGGAACATTACTCAGCCATGAAAAAGAATAAAATATTGCCACTTGTAGTAACATAGAGATCATACTGAGTGAAATAGGCCAAAGACAAAGACAACATCATCTATATGTAGAATCTAAAAAAAAGAGAAAAAAATGAACGTCTTTACAGACACACAGACACAGAAACTTACGGTTACCAAGTGGGAAGCTGGGGGAAGATAAACTAGGAATCTGGAATTAACAGATACTCATCACTGTAATTAAAATAGCTAAGCAACAAGGATTTACTGTATAGCAGGAAACTATAATCAATATCTTATAGTAACCTGTAATGGAATAGCATCAGGAAAAACATATATAACTGAATCACTCTGCCATACACCTGAAACAAACACAGGATTTTAAATCAACTAGTCTTCAATTTTAAAAAAATAAAAATAAAATACTCCCTGGAGAAGTATAAAATAATAATAATAATGTACTTGATATTAAATTTTTAATGTTAAGCCTACTCAGTTGAAAATTTAAACTGAGATTTAACTGTTTCTGCCACTTAAAAGATGATTCAATGAATGAGATGTCCAAGCAAAAGAATACTACAATGCCCTAACTGATCCAACCTATCTCCTGATCCAACCTATCCCATTTAAACTGAATCATATCCGTCCGCTCAGGGAAGCCTAGAAACTCATTATCAGCCTTCTCAAGGTCCTCTTTTTAAAAAGCCAGAGTTCTCTCTCTGCTGCCACGGTTTGATCCCTGGTCCGGGAAGATTCCATTTGCTGCAGGGCAACTAAGCCCTTGCACTGCAATTAGAGTCTGTGCACCACAAAGAAGGATCCCACGTACCACAAGTAAGACCCAACCCAGCCAAATAAGCAAATAAATATTAAAAAGAGAGAAAACAGCAAAACAAATCCAACTCCAATAACTACACATAAAAAGCTTTATCAAATTAAAAAGCTGAAAATGAAAAAAAAAAAAAAAAGCTGAAAATGGAGAGTGGAAATATATATGGCAAAATAATGTAGAATGGTCATATTATTTCATGTTTAGGGAACATGTTAAAAGTTTTTAAGAATCTATTTTAGTGACAAAGCATTTCTACAAAAAGGTGGCAGTAAAACAAGAATATCCAGCTGGAAATAATTTTCTTAGTATTCTTTTAGTCAAGAACTTCCCTGGAGATTCAATAGTGAACACGAGTCCAATCACTAGTCCAGTTACATCCCACGTGCCATGCAGCAACTAGGCCTGTGTGCCACAACTACTGAGTCCAGTGCTCTGGAGCCCGTAAGCCACAACTGTTGAGTACACTCACCCTAGAGCCCTTGTTCCACAAGAGAGAGACCCGTGCAGAGCAACTAGAAAGTAGCCCCCACGCGCCAGAACTGGAGAAAACCCACGTGCAGCAATGATGACCCAGCACAGCCAAAAATAAATTTAAAAAATAAAAAAAATCACAGTTCCCGAAGAAAAGTGTAAACACCTGAAACACTGTAAACCAACTATACTTTAATAAAAAATATAAAGAATCTTCAGATACATTATTATAATTAGTAAGTTCAGCAAAATTTTAGATACAAAATAAAAATAAATGTACAAAAATTACACCTAAGTACCAGCTAACAAAAAAAAATTCTATGTAAGTTGTCTATGGCTGCTTTTGCACTACAATGGCAGTACTGAATAGTTAAGTTACAACACAGGCAAAGCAGAAAAGATTTACTATCTGGTCCTTGAAAAAAAGTGCTCTAACTCCTATTTTAAACAGTTCACTCAGTAAAAGTGATCATTCTTCCTCAACTAGATTCAACTGAATTTCCAACAGAAGTCTAACAGGGGTTTTGTTCTCAAACCTGACAAGGTGATTCTAAAATGACACAGGGAACAAACAGTCAACAGAAGATGCTTCTTAAAACAACAAGGCGCAAGACTGACCATCCAGGTATCAAGGATTATAAGCTGCAGTATTTACCACAGTACACAACTGGGACAGGGCAGACAATCCATGCAATGGATCAGAAGAGAAAGCCCAGAAAATGATTTCCAACAGGATGCATGCGGTCAGGAAACGATGGACTTTCAAAGAAGCTAAAAGAACTGGCTGAGTATAGTTTTTAAAATGTCTTTTCCTAAACCATACATTATAAAAGTTACTTTACAGGTACTCTGCTGCTGCTGCTAAGTCACTTCAGTCGTGTCCGACTCTGTGTGACCCCATAGACGGCAGCCCACCAGGCTCCCCTGTCCCTGGGATTCTCCAGGCCAGAACACTGGAGTGGGTTGCCATTTCCTTCTCCAATGCATGAAAAGTAAAAAGTAAAAGTGAAGTCGCTCAGTCGTGTCCGACTCTTACACAAAGAGCAAAACTACTGATTTCAGAAGAAAATAAGGCTAATTTTTTTAACCCCATAAAAGGAATTTTTATCTCATGACAGTAATTGTTTTCTTAAGAGTCAAAAGGTGTTAAAATTGCAAAGATTAAAAACTTTTTTTTTGGCCTCACCATATGGCATACAGGATCTTAGTTCCCCAACCAGGGATCAAACCCATGCCCTGTGCAGTGGAAATGTGGAGTGCTAACCACTGAACCACCAGGGAAGTCCCAAAGATTAATAACTAAAATTTAAAACTTCTGTTCATAAAAAGGCAGCTGGCCCTGTGAAAATACAAGCCATAAATTGGGAAATTTTTTTATCAACATACATCTGACAAGTAGAAGTATTTGGATTTTATTAAATACTAAGATGGATAAACAACAAGGTCCTACTATACAGCACAGGGAACTATATTCAATATCCTATAATAAACCATAATGGAAGAACTATTTATATATATATATAAGTAAAACTGAATCACTTTACTGTACACCAGAAACTAACATTGTAAATCAACTATATTTCAATTAAAGAAAAAGGAGAGAAGGAAGAAACACTATGAGAAATGCCCTAGCAGTCCCATGGTTAGGACTCGAAGCTTTCACTGCTGAGGGCCCAGGTTCAATCCCTGGTAGGGGAACTAAGATCCCACAAACCACTCAGTACAGCCAAGAAAAAAGAAAGAAATACTATGAAACAAGAAGCAATAGAAAACTATCCAATAGGAAAACCAGCAAGAGTTGACCACAAGTTTACAGCAGATAACCTAAACCACCTTTAAGTTTCTATCAAAGTCCATTTAAAATATTCCAAAACAGCCTACAGATTTCTAGGATTTTATTTCCTAATGCCTTTTATCTACTGACTTTCCTCTGAATTCTAAAGTATATACATGCAATTCATATTTCAGCTTATAAATTCTCTATTTCTTCTATATTTAACTTGCCTTCCCAGACTTAAATCATAAACAAGACCAGAAACTCATTTTGTTTTGCTCCCTTTACTACTCTGTAGGTGTCAACAGAAGAGACATTTTACAAATGTGTTGAAATGACATGTGATAGAAGCTGGTATCTTTTTTTTATTGGTGTATAATTGTTTTCCAATGTTGTATCCGTTTATGCTGTACAACAAAGTGAGTATGTACACGTATATCCCAACTGTAAAAATTAAGAATAACCTAAGAAAGACCAAATCATAAGAGTCAATGATTCCAAAAAAGAACAATACATAAATTGAATTGTTTTCTAAAACAATCAGTTATGGAGACCCCAAAGCAAGCACTCCCATGATGTGAAACAATGTACCTCTATTTATAAATCTTACACATCTCAGGTTAATGAAATGACATTAAACAAGTATTTCTAGTTATCTTTTGGACCTGTGTATCTGAAACTCCAGTACTTTGGCCACCTCATGCGAAGAGTTGACTCATTGGAAAAGACTCTGATGCTGGGAGGGATTGGGGGCAGGAGGAGAAGGGGACGACAGAGGATGAGATGCTGGATGGCATCACTGACTCGACAGACCTGAGCCTGAGTGAACTCCAGGAGTTGGTGATGGACAGGGAGGCCTGGCGTGCTGCGATTCATGGGGTCGCAAAAGAGTCGGACACGACTGAGCGACTGATCTGATCTTAAATTTAAAGAGAGGAGACATCATAACTCAGGATACCATTTCAGGCATCACAAGGAAAATTATGTCCCTGAAAACGATTTTAGCTAAAAAAGGTTTCACAAGCTTTGTACTGAACTAGGTGTCCTAACATCATTTATTGATTTTCTTAATAGGTCCTCTGTCAACTGGAATGCTTAAGGCTACAGGCATGTTACTGCACTCTTTTGCATACACTATAATAGCAAATAACCAATTAATGAGAACATCTATGTGTCTATTATGGTTTAAAACTTTTTCCTCTATTTGAATCTCTCACTGTCAGTACGAATAACACACTTTGCATCCTTTTTTGAGATAAACAATTTGAAGATTTTGTTGGTTTGGGTTTATTCTTTTGGTTGTATTATATAAACAAGGTTGTTATGTCAAAATTATCTTAAAAGCTTTCTTTGAGTTTAGTATTCTCAGCTATGAAAACATACATACAAATACTTTAACTATCAGGCATCATACAAATGTGAAACATACTAGTATTTCTGAAGTAAAGAGATAACTTATTTCTAAAATCACTTTCAGCATTAATACCCTATAATTCTTCACTCCATAATTCTATGCTAAATATCTAAAGTTAAGCATCCAACCAAAATCTGCCTGGCTGAGTGGGTATTCCAAGGGTAAAACCTTTTAAAAAAATCTTTTGTTTATCCACAGAGTTCAGAACAGTTATTTTTTTAATTGAATAATGTGATCCTTTTCTCACTTTATTTATCCCTCAGTGCCTCTACTTATGAAAATAAACTAGGTACATTAAAAATAACAAAATGAAACTTTCTTCTTACAGCAGTGCCATCTGGTGATGAAAATCTGCAAGTACAGAAATAGGCTAAACTGAATGGATTAAGACTGAGTTTTTCTGATTTACAAAAGACTTTTATAATAACCTTGCTATTACAACCAAACATTTTGATGGAGTATATCCAAATTCTCAGTTGTCAATCAGATTAACCATAAGCTCCTTATGTTTCAAACTATAAAAAATTTACTAATTCACTGTCTCAATATATAAACATTAAGACTTTCTATCTCCATGTGTGTGTGCTAAGTTGCTTCAGTCGTGTCCGACTCTTTGTGACCCTATGGACTGTAGCTTGCTGGCTCCTCTGACCAGGGGATTCTCCAGGCAAGAATACTGGAGTGGGTTGCCATGCCCTCCTCCAGGGGATCTTCCCTACACAGCAATCAAATCCACGGTCTCTTATATCTACTTCATAGGCGGAAGAGTTCTTCACCGCTAGCGCCATCTTCTATCTCTATTCTAATCATCAATTCTTAATTCACTTTCAACAATGAATAGGTGATTAGGCTTCTGCTCCATAGCTAAACCAAAATAACTGCTTTGTAAAACATGAAAAGTACATTGCTTAGTTTATGTTTAAATATTGTTGTTTGGAAATAACCATTTGCGATATTTATGCCAAAGGTCTTTTGTAGCAATAGTTTATGAATAACCTGGAGCAGTAAATCTTAATTAAAAGAGAAAAATGGTTATTTCCAAACCACAATATTTAAATATAATGGAATCCTCAGGGAAAAGAAAACAGAGCTCAGAAAATACAAAGTTAACAGGATGTATGATTCAACAGACAAATTTTCTTATATTTTACATAAAGGTTCTGGAGTCAGTATATTCTTAAAGCAAAGTAAAAAGCCTAAGTTACCAAAATTACTACCAATATCCTTAAAAATTACCACCAATGAATTATGAAAATGAGTAAGGCATGGAAATTAGATGTAAAAATCAACACCTTCAGCATACTCTCACATGGGGAAATTCTGTTTCCTTTTTTGGAAAAAGAGCTCTGTGTAGCAAATGACAGTACTTCTCCAATAAGCACCCAGTTGCCAGAACACAGGAATTCAGTTTACACTTGTGTTCCATCCCCTCTATCACTCTCCACCCCCAAGAACTACTACCATGGAACAGGTTCCAAGAGAATTCTTAGAATAGAAACAGACAAGAGCAAGAGATTCTAAAAATAATGCAGTAGAAACTCAAACATACATATCTCAGGTTCTCAAGTGGCAGGAAGCACCAAGTTATTTCAATCCATACAACCAAATTTTAAAAACCATATTTACTTCACCTCATTCAAAGTAAATTAAAGATGTGATAGATTTTAACAGGGATAAGAAATGCTACTACATCTGTAGAACAAAAACAAAATCAGCAAATACCACATAAAGCTCCTAGATTATCTAAAGTCCAAGAATAGTCTAAAATTACTTGCAATATAAAGAAAGTAAAACAGAATAAACCAACTTGATTAAAGTACAAAGATTTTCTCTGTAGTGGGTCATTTTTAGAAAATGGTTTATTAACTGTTATTTTTTTTTCAAGGACCTTTTGTAGATAAGATATCTCAGCTGCATTTTCAAGTGTTCCAGAATTTCAGAATGAACTCAAAATGGTTAACAGCCACCTGTACTTCTATTAAAGTTTACATGAGCAATACCACAAATTCACCATAAGATGGTAACTAAAATTAGACATAAAAAAGACATTAAAAAAAATAGGTAAAAATTTATCTAAAAACCATATAAACCCTAAAAGAAAAACAAGGGTACATTTGGTCATTCTGAGGAGTTACAGAACACTTGCTGATAACATGACGATAACTGTGAAGATGTTGGTGAAAGCACCAAGGGCTTGAAGACAGTATCACAAAGTATCAGCACTGGAAGATACCTCTGAAACCAGGAGGTTCACAGAGTATTTCATCTACTGACTGCATCAAGAAAAAATTATATTCCAGAAACAGCAAAATCAATGTCTTTTTTTCCCCCCCAACAGAAGATAATACACCCACACAACATGAATTATGTAATCAGCTAAGGGCTCAACTACTAAGAACAGAAGCAAGCCTCCATCAAGAATGCTCACAAACAAACTTCCCTGGCAGTCGAGTGGTTAAGACCGTGCTTCCACTGCGATGGCGGCGGGGGGCGGGGGGGGGGTGTAGTGCAGGTTTGACCCCTGGTCAGGGAACTAAGATCCCACAGGCCATGCGTTAAGGCCAAAATAAAAAAAAGAATGCTCACAGAGATGCTGTTCACTCAGTCCTGAGGCCAGCAGTGCCAGAGCTATCTTAGACTGGCAAGGCTGGGTCGGTCAGGGGTCCTTCATCCGTATCAGACTCATTCACTCATTCGCAATATCCTGAAACCATTAAGCTATGACAATAACAACAGCAGCAAATGCAAACTGTTTATCATGTACCAGACACCGCTGAAGTGCTTTATACATACAGCATTGTCATTACCTTCCCAACAGCACTCTGAAATACATACTAACACTACTCCCATTTTACAGACAAGAAGAAACTAAGACAAAGATTCAAGTGGTAAAGCCAAGATTCAAAACCAGGCCATCTGGCTCCACAGTCTGTGCTCTTCCCCACTATTTTATGCAGCAAGCATATGTATCAATTATAGATAAACAACACATTCCAAGTCAGCTTCCCTGTCTTGAAGACAGCATTACTACTGTTAGTGCCACCTTAATAACTCACCTCTGGTGCAAAAAGATCTGGTTCTGGGTCCAAATCTCACCTAACTTCCCAGCCTTTCAGATACCCAGAGGGGCTCCCTTAGCTCTCTATTGTAATGATATGCTAATCGGATGTTTTATTATTTATACTTAACTTCCAATATGTGTTCTTGCTTTTTCTATCAAGAAAATATCCATTATTCTCAACCTTTTTCTGCAGAGGAAATTCATCTTTTCATTCCTGCAGAGAACAACACTGATTTACATTAAGGACCTCAACAAATTTGGAAGGCCCAAAGCAGCCAGCAAGGGCAAGTCTACAACCCCAGCTCAGGGGAGAGTAAGGCAGCTACAGTGCCAAGGAACTCCAGTGTGAGCCCCAATTCCACACAGCTAAACTGCTTGTGCCATGCGTGCCAGGAGCTGACCAAGCTGGTACTTTTTTATTCTCCGCAGCTGCTGAGGGCAGGGTCAGGCCTCGAGCAGCTGGTGGACAAGGTTAACTCCCCTACACCAAGGCGTCGCACACAATGTTATCTGCTATTTTGTACACTTAATCTGCCCACAGAAAAGATGAGTGCTGGTGAACACCTGAACATTATGGGACATCAAAAAGTGTTTGGCATAGTCATATTTCTCTTTGCGGTTATCTAAGGTCAGTCAAGAAAAAGTATTTAATTGCCTAATAGCTGCTTCCATACATCTGTCCCACTCCTCCACTGCTAACTTCTTGGCTCTAAACCCTGGCTTTTAACTAAGATCTTAGTTCAGCAGCCACCTCATGATGATTTGCCCTCCTATCCCTTGAAAAGCCCCTAGGTATTCATGAGCAGTCTTAACCCTTTCAGGTCTTTTCTCTGAAAAAAAAAAAAAAAAGGCAGGGGAGAGGGTTTCAGACTTTGCTGACGGTCCAGTGGTTGAGACTCTGTATTTCCATCCCTGGTCGGGGAACTAAAATCCCATACACCTCACAGCATGGGAAAAAAAAAAATTCTTAAAAATAAAAATCTTTTTAAAAAAGAGGAGATGTTGGAGGGGGTCCCTATACTATATAGCATTTTAAAAGATCTACAAGTTACAGTACTGTACTTTTTATTTACATTGCATTCAAACAAGCACTCCCCAAATAATAACCAGGATGTTACCTTCTTTTTTTTTTTTTTTTTTTTAGGATGTTACCTTCAGTAGAGGGTTACTACACCACAAAGACTAGTAAAGAGTTCAGTTTTCTTTTTTATTTTAAAAAAAAAAAAAAAACTTACACTGGAACTAGATTAAAATAGAATTTCTATAAATCATCCACTTATCAGAATATAATATTAACAGCTTTCTCATAAATCCATAATAATTCTTGCTAAACAGACACTCACTTTTTTTTTCTTGCTCTACTTATAGCAGATTCTGTTCCTCTTCCTATGTTATATACTCTGGTCTTGCTCTCCCAGAATTAGTACTCACCCACATAAACAGTGACACATCTAGAGTCTGCTTTCAACCTCCATTCTAAACCTATCTACCTCACAGGCTGTGGCTACAAGGAATTACTCTATACCCATTATCTTCTAATGACCTATAATGAAATATAATCTGAAAAGATACTGAATCACCATGTTGAAATTAACACAACATTGTAAAGCTACTATACTTCAAAATTTAAAAACAATTACTAGATAACTATGCCATTATCTCCTGCCCTGTTCTGATCCTGTGGTTGCACAATGGGCCTAAGGAACCAACAGAAGGGTGAAACAAGTAAAGCAGGAGCACAGAAAAACTCTACTCTGCAAAAATGCTAGAAAGTCAACCCAGGTTTGTCAGCTTACTCATGACCTAATGTGGCTTTCCAACCATGTCTAAATCTCCACTCTTAAGTGGTGATACTTCCAGAAGCATCAGGAATTTCCCATCATCAAATAAACAAAGTTTAAGACTCTGGAATAGTGAGTGGATCACCATCCATCACCACCCCTAGTTGCGTAGTACAATCACTTGAGCAATTTCTAAAAAATGAAACCAGGTCCTATTACATCAGGCTCAAAATAGTTAAGACCCAGACAGCAATACTGTTTTTTAAAAGTTCTCCAAGCAATTCTTAAAAAATTAAACAAAGAGTTACCATATGACCAAGCAATTCCAATCCTAGGTACATACTCAGGAAAACTGAAAACAAATATTTACTCAGAAATTCACACATGGAATGTCCATAAGGAGCATCGGTCATAATAGCCAAAAAGTAGAAACAATCCAGTGATGAATGGATAAATAAAATGTGATATAACCATACAATGATTAGTCAAGTACTGAAAGGAACAAACTTCTGATAAAAACTACAACATGGATGAACATTGAAACCGTTAAGTGAAAGAAGCCAGTCACAAAAGACCAGATATGTATACTGTATTACTCCATTTACATGTAATGTCCAGAAAAGGCAAATCCACAGAGACAGAAAGTATATTAGTGGATGGGATCAGGAAAGAATGGGCAAACTGGTCGTGAGAATGGGGGGGCGCCTTCTTTTTGGGGTGATGAAAATGTACTAGAAATATTGATACTCACACAACTTTGTGAATATACTAAAAATACTGAACTGC
The DNA here is from genome assembly GCF_019923935.1 of Bubalus bubalis. NCBI lineage: Eukaryota > Metazoa > Chordata > Mammalia > Artiodactyla > Bovidae > Bubalus > Bubalus bubalis. The sequence goes on from NC_059159.1 coordinate 137,076,127, forward strand.
ATACTTTAAAATGATGAATTTTATGATATATAAATCATATATCAATTTTTTAAAAAAACAAGCTCTGCAGATTTCTAATGTGCAGCCAGGATGTCACACCAACTACTTAGCAGCAGTGGTTCTCAAAAGTGTGTTATCCAGACCGGCAGCATCAGCACTACCCAAGAACTTGTCACAAATACACATTCCAAAGGTCACCCCAGATCTGGTGCATCAGAAATGTTTAAACAAGACTTGATGCACAATAAAGTTTGAGAATTGCTGCCCTCAAAAGAACCTTAGATGAAAACGTTGTTCCTGTTGGTTCCAATTGAAAGGTGAGAAAACTACAAAAAACATAATTTCACTTTATTATTTTACCCATAATAGTCATTCAGTCATACAAAGTTCCAAAAAAAAAACAATGAAAAATGGAAAAAAATAAAACCACCACCTACACTTCCATCACCCCAAAATAACTACTGTTAACAGTTTAGTGAATAGCCTTCCACTGTTTTTATTTGTCGTACATCATTGTAATTCACGAGAAATTACTCTACCACACTTTTATCACAGAACATTAACATATAAACTATTATGTAAAAGCAAGGTGGCAATATAATTATAGCACCTTGATTACCCTAGTCAGTTGAGAAATCAGGTATATTACAAGAATATGAAAGAAAATTCTTTAGGTGCCAAAATGTTTTTGGCTCCAAGCCTTTTTGATATAATTGCCTCCTAAAATGCAGTATTTCTCTTCATTGGCAAATACAGTACAATAAACATGATTTAACTTTTACTGATTCTACATCAGTTATTCTAACCATGTGATGGGTAAATGTGAGGAATTAGTTTGAATCTATTCTAAATCCGGGGCATGCCCAGGAACTTGCTTTCCTAAATAAATTCATCATATCATTATCTTTCCTGTCTTGGCCTCTTTCTCAAAGTGGCAGCATTTACACATCTGCATGACTTCTGGGCAGCACAGTATGGCCACGTTCCAAAAATATTTCTGAACCCAAGGACAACAGGATCTTTCAGGCTGTTTCCTTGTTTGTTTTAAAATTATCTGCATTGTTTCACTGCCTTGAGGGGGAGAGGAGGCGAGACAACAACTTTCCACCTTTAAACATTCTTGTGAGAAGCCCTCAAATGTTTCCTCACTTTGTGCAGGTTGTTCTATGGTAGCGTGAAAGATTAAGAGACAACCTTACCTACCTGTAAGCATCCACTGAGCCGTTGATGTCAACGCACATCAGGCACCAAAAAAAAATACCAGGCCTATTTCATGGGTATTAAAAAGTCATAATAAATTGCCAGCTGGATGGTCCCATCTCAAATTCACCTATCCACATCCTAGTTTGACTTGGCTCTTCCCCAACCACATTCAGCTGCATTTATCCCCACCTACCCTCTCAAGAGAATCTAGTGAGGTCTCAGAGCCATTGGAACACAACAGACATAATGCCAACAGTAGTCTTAGTCTGTGATGAAGACTGAGACATATTTTTGTAAATTTTTTGCCTTCACACCCTCACTCCCATTTTGCCACCACCCTCCATTGGAGAAAGATGAACTTCTCACTAGTTGCTCATTCCCAAGGCCTTTATAGCAAAGAGGATAAGCAAGGAAAAGCCACCTTCTTCCTTTGGGTTATTTTTTCTTCCTGAGACCCACTGAGAAAGGGTAGGCTAACCTACCTCCCTATTCTTGGGGATACAAGTTCGATACGCCAAATCTTTGTTTTAGTCAAGTCATATTGACCAGAATCAGTTACAAAGATAACGCTAGGCCAAAACTTTATCTTAAACTGTAATGCCAGTTTAATTCTTGCCTCTTATTTTCAAGAACAGAAAAGCCATAACAATACCCAACACAGGAAAATTTCCAAACTCCTCAAGATGTGAAAAGAACTTCATGAAATATCCCAATTCAACAGCACTCAAAATATTACCCAGTTTAACCCATGATCACTTAAAAAGTTTTAATCCATTCAGTTCAGTTCAGTCACTCAGTTGTGTCCCACTCTTTGCAACCCCATGAACTGCAGCACACCAGGCCTCCCTGTCCATCACCAACTCCCGGAGTTCACCCAAACTCATGTCCATCGAGTCAGTGATGCCATCCAGCCATCTCATCCTCTGTCGTCCCCTTCTCCTCCTGCCCCCAATCCCTCCCAGCATCAGTCTTTTCCAATGACTCAACTCTTCACATGAGGTGGCCAAAGTACTGGAGTTTCAGCTGCAGCATCACCTTCCAATGAACACCCAGGACTGATCTCCTTTAGGATGAACTTTAACCCATTATCTCACATTAATTTATTGTTTTGGTTTTTGGGCAAAGCGGCATCTCTGCTAACCACTCTAATACAGTAAACTGGATATTAGTGGTCAAAGTGATTAAATCCCTACTATACTTCAATAGACAAAACTTTACAAATCTTCAGTTCTTTTTACTTTTTATTTGAATTTTAGTTGATTTACAATATTATATTACAAATCTCTATCAATTACAAATCTTCAATACTTACTGAAAACAGATAACAAAATATTTCAAGTTACTCTTATTTTTCACAAATCATTTTAAACATTTGGCACTCAATTGTTACAAATACATAAACATTTTACAATTGATTTAAAGGTTCAGTATATTCATTGTTAAGCTATTTGAAAACAGCTCTATCATAAGCCAAAAATATAAACACTAATTTTTTAAGTACTTCATACCCACAGCTTTTCCTTAGTTTTTCAACTTTCCTCATATACCTCAGGATACACAGTCCTGAATTGCTTGACTTTTTTTCCTTTCTTTAAAGCATATTTGTATATTTATTCTAACAGCATGTTTATTACTGTTTCGCTCATGCCAAAAGTAACTTTTTAAAAAATGGCAGTTACCTGAAGAATGTACCTACCAAAACAGAGTCATGCAATCCATGTAAATCTTAACACACCTGTCACTTACGTACCAGGCTCAGTTTTCATCCAAACCAAAGAGAAAATTCCTTAGTGAGGAAATTTCCAACAGCTACACTGAGAAAATATTCCATATTCTTTTAGTTCTCACAAGAATGTGCACAAAAACTTGTTCAACTATTCTCAACATCCAGATTTTCAAAAACAACGGCTTAGAAAAATTACCTTCTCAGTCCTCAGAAACTACATGTTCTATCTCGCAAGCAGTGACTACATAAGCTGTTTTTCTCAAAAAGAATACACTCACTGCCTCCATTTCCTCACCAAACATCTCCTTGACTTTCAGTCTGGTTTCTACCACCTTAACACGCCAACAAAAGGAAAGCTACTATTCCCCCAAGTCATTACTGACTCCTAGTAATTGTCAAACTTCTCTTGTTCTCATCAGTCTTTCACCTATCTCTGGCATGTGACACACTGTATAACTTTTTCTCTTGGTTTCTCAGATACTACACCATCTTAGCTCTCTCTTGTCTTCAAATCCTCAGCGGCATCACATCTTTCTCCCACCTCTGAAAGAATATTGTTCAATTCTTAAGCACGTTCTCCCTTCCCACAGAAATGTTATGCCCTACTAGCATCAATTATTACCTTTAACTTCAAAGCAAAAGCTAAAGACTATGTCTCTCCAGAGATTCAGCCTCCAAGTAACTGCCTATTAGACAGTTACATACACATATAATGGAGTTCATCCAAAACGATCTTACTTGAAGATTTCCGAAATTTTCCAAGTAGCCAACAGCATTTTCCAGGTGTTCCAGAGCTCAAAACCTTTAAGCCATTCTTTTAATGAACTCCTTCCTATACCCATTTAAGGATTTAAGGCCTTAAACCTATGCCTTCCTTTACATTCTCTGCCATCAACTTACAACAGGTACCTGATTAAGGGTTACTGTTTGTACTTAAAGTCTCTAAGGTTCTAAGCAGTTCTAAGGCATCTTTATCAACTAGAGTATCAGTAATTGCCTCTTCTCTACTTCACTGAAATGACATACCCCTATTTACCTGTCTGAACTATCTTAATTATGAAACTAATGCCAAAGTTGATCAAAATGTTTAATCTTTCAGAATACTGCTAAACTCTATCAAACAACAATATCACTTGGGTTTCCCTGGTGGCTCAGCAATAAAGAATCCACCTGCCCATAGGAAGAAGCCCTAGAGAAGGAAATGGCAAAGCACTCCACTATTCTTGCCAGGGAAATCCCACGGACGGAGGAGCATGGCCGGTTACAGTGCACGGGGTCACAAAGAGCAGGACACAACTGAGCAACTAAACGACAACAAACTTCATTAACTTCTGTTCACAGACCATCAATCATCACAAATACAAGGTCTTTATTCCATTCCGATCCCTACACTTTGATCAAATCGGCCTTGTCATTCTTCCTAACTGCACCTGGTTTTGGTTTTGTTTTGGCTGCTCTGGATCTTGGTTGCGGCACGTGGGATCTAGCTCCCTGACCAGGGATCGAACCCAGGCCCCCTGAATTGGGAGCATGGAGTCTTAGCCACTGGACCACTATGAAAGTTCCTATTTTGCTTTTTCCATCAACCCTTCATAAGACATATTTTCTCAACAGCATACTAAACATATCTCCATTTTCTCATTTTCTGTCCTTCAATGTAAACAGCAATTAGTCTTTACTTGATGTCCATAATAACTATGATTATTTTACTGTTTCTTAACAATATACTCGGAGAAGGCAATGGCACCCCACTCCAGTACTCTTGCCTGGAAAATCCCATGGATGGAGGAGCCTGGAAGGCTGCAGTCCATGGGGTCGCTAAGAGTCTGACACGACTGAGTGACTTCACTTTCACTTTTCACTTTCATGCATCAGAGAAGGAAATGGCAACCCACTCCAGTGTTCTTGCCTGGAGAATCCCAGGGACGGGGGAGCCTGGTGGGCTGCCGTCTATGGGGTTGCACAGAGTCGGACATGACTGAAGCGACTTAGCAGCAGCAGCAACAATATACTAAACAGCCCTACTTAACAGCAGCTTGAGTTCTTAAGCGTAATTTTTACAGCCTTCCTGTTGTTCTTAGGATGTGCCAGTGTGCTATCAATGGCCGCTTCTCAGTGCTGTGTGCCTCACCTTCCTCAAAGGACACACCTAAACTGGCAGAGAGCTTACAGACCAGCTCACCATGCTGATGAGAACAGCTAGTAAAATCAGAATGGAAAACTCAAGCAAAAGCAAGTGTGTTGCTTTGTTTTTAAACCACAGAAACCAAGTCCAACCAAACCAGTGACTAAATCCTAACACATAAAGCAGATAAAGTCAAATGGGTCTAGAGGAACTAGACACAGGAGTTCAAGGGCCCCACCTGCATATATCCATTCCTCATTCCCCGTCCATTACAAAACCCCAGCCTTACGTACCACAAATGTGGACATTGTTTGACTTATCAGCTAGCACTTGGCTGTACTCCTGACAGAAGTATTTCAGACAGATAAAGTAGTATAGTATTATGATTAGGAGTACAGTCTTGGAAGTCGCACAAATTACTAGATTAAGTAACCTTGAGCATTTTACTCTTTCACAAGTCTGTAAGGAGCACCACACAAGATAATGTACCTCACTCAAATGGTTAAACTAGATCATAACTGGTAGCAACTATAGGATTAAAGTACACTGACCACTTTCTTTGTTAAGTGTTTCAAAATATTGTTGATTTATTCAAACAACTGAAATAACTTTACTGAGGTATAATGAGTATTGTAGAGTCCACTCTTAAGTGTACAATTCAGTGATTTTTAGTATTTATGAAGCTGTACAACTATCACTACAGGCCTGAAGTCACTGCAACAAAATCCTTTGTGACCCTGGTCATTTCTTTGTCCCACAGATGTCTAGACCAAAGTATATAAATTGGTTCAGGGTATGCCAGCTACATCCCATTACAGCTGGGATCTTTTGGTAAAGTGAGATAAGCACCAGAACAATTAAACAGCTCAAACTGCCTTTAAAAAAATGAAAGTTGAAAGTTCGTTGATTAAAATAGTAAATGGCCTCCTCTAGCTAACAAGAATTTTATTCCTGTCACCACTACCTGGAATGTTCTGTACAGGGGTATTTTTTCCACCATTAACTTAGCACTCCCAATCACAAGGAATTAAAAGGATACTAAATAAGGTGAAGTACCTAAACTAAGAATTTTTTTAAGAGGTCATCTGATCTTCAACAATTCAAAGAAGCATTCACCAAGTAACTGATATTACAGGAAATTTCTCATCAAAATAAAATGAGATCTTGATTGGAGGAGAAATGTTGAAACATCTAGTAAGTTCCAATAAAACACTTACCCAAAAAAATGTTGAAAGCTACTAACTTACATTAAGAATAACTTTCTTTTTTACTGCTGCTGCTGGCTACAAATAAACTACCAAGCCAAGGCCAAACAAAAGATACAGTAAGATGGTAACCCAAATAACACCAAATTCCAATAAAACTTCATTATGATGAAATTCAAAATGTTTTAACAAAAGAAACAATTTTAACTTCAGGAATTTGGGAAGAACCCAGGAGAAGTAAGGCTCAAACTCCTAATACTTCAAGGAAGCCTTGGCCAATACCTGGAATCAGCTGACAGTGTGTTCCTCTGTCACTCCCAACAGCATCCTGATTCCTAACTGCACTGTCTTTCCACTGGAATTAAGCACCAAAAGAACAGGGACAGTGCATTATTCACCTATATCCCTAGCACCTAACAACTGCCAACAAGTAGCAGTAAATGTTTGTTCAACTGAACACCTGTACAGTAGCATATACCAGTAACATCAAAAAACTGTTATTCAGACCTAATCTGGATTAACCTATATTCTGAGCATTCCAGAGAATTGTCATGAGAATATACTATCTAAAAGTTTTTATAAATATAATAGTTTGGCTTCATTCTCACACATTAAAAAGGGAACTTTAATCAGTGTTTCAAAACTTGGGGTGGGCAAAGGAATAACAGGATACACTTTGAGCCTTCTAAGAGTCCAAAAAAGTTACACTTATCCTACAATAAAATGAAATTTATTTAACATTTACAAGAATTATCTTAACTAAGTAACAGTGTCAAAGATATGGTTTTTCCAGTAGTCATGTATAGACATGAAAGTTAAACCATAAAGAAGGCTGAGCACTGAAGAATCGATGCTTTCGAACTGTGGTGCTGGAGAAGACGCTTCAGAGTCCCTTGGGCTCCAAGATCAAACCAGTCAGTCCTAAAGGAAATCAACCCTGAATGAATATTCACTGAAAGGACTGATGCTGTAGCTCCAATACTTTACCCACCTGATGCAAAGAGCTGACTCACTAGAAAAGACCCTGATGCTGGGGAAAATTGACAACAAAAGGAGAAGGGGGCACCAGAGGATAAGATGGTTGGATTAAGTTATCACTGACTCAATGGACACGAGTTTGAGCAAACTCAGGGACACAGTGAAGGACAGAGAATCCTGGCGTGCTGCAGTCCATAGGGTCACAAAGAGTCAGACAGGACTTAGCGACTGAACAAGTAACAGCAATAGTTAACTCTTGCTTATCAGATGATTTTCTGACTGGCAGTTACATCTGATAAATAATTGAGAAAATAATCACTAAAGAAATGGATTATTATTCAGTAATGTACTTTAGTGACAATAACTAAATAGGGTAAAAAGAAACAGAAACCCTGACTGAACAGGGAGGTTATAAAAGATATTTTGTGAACAGTTGGGAAAATCTGAATGTGGATGTCAAATTTTATTGACATTATACATTATATTTTAAATAAGCATTCCCTTTCCTAGGTGTAAAGATGTTATTGTGGCTATTTATGAGAAGTTTTTATTGTGAAGAAACACTTGCTAAGGAAACATTTAGGCATAAATGTCAAGATATTTGCATTTTACTTTCAAATCACTTAGACTCAAAAGATAACGCATGGAGTATATACAGAGAAAACTCAATGTGAATATTAAGTAATAACTCTTGTTCAAAGGTATACAGTATACTCCTTCAGCTTTTACAAATTTGAAAAATGTCTTTAAATTGGAGGAAGCCCAACAACAAAGAAGAATTAAAACTGCAAAAAGGACAGAAAAACAATAAAGACAAGTACAGGACCATATGGCAAAAATGTACCTGAAACATCCATAATTACCAAAAACATGAATGGTCTCCATGCTCCAGTTTTTAAAAGAGAAGTTGGCAGGTTGCAATAAGAAAGCAAAATCCAGCTGTGTGTTGTTCAGAAAAGATCTATCTTAAACATCCCACTAGAATTGGCTAAAACAAAAAATTAAAGCAATACCAAATGTTAGCAAGAATGTGGCACTCTCACCAATTCAGTCTTTAAGAATTTAGCTCCAATGTCAAACATATCTGTTGTATGCACGAATTATATTTTCCTATAGGTATCCAGAATGAGACTAGCTATGTAACATCCTCAAGAGAACTGAGAAAATAGTCACTTTCTATATTCTGTGGTTCAAATGGTGGCTCAGATGGTAAAGAATCCACCTGGAATGCAGGAGGAGACCTGGGTTCGATCCCTGGGTTGGGAAGATCCCCTGGAGGAGGGTACGGCAACCCACTCCAGTATTCCTGTCTGGAGAATCCCATGGACAGAGGATAGGTGGGCTACAGTCCCACTCAGGTGGGCTACAGTCCATGGAGTCGCAAAGAGCTGGACTGAATGACTAAGCCCAGCACCCAGTGGTTCAAATGAGCCTAGTTAAGAATGACTATATAACACTGGGCTTCCCAGGTGGCTCAGTGGTAAAGAGATGCAGGAGACACAGGTTTGATCCGTGATCCAGAAGATCCCACATGCCATGGAGCAACTAGGCCCATGTGCCACAACTACTGGAGCCTGTGTTCCAGAGCCCAGTAACTGCAACTACTTAGCCCAAGTGCCACAACTACTAAAACCCAAAAGCCCTAGAGCCTATGCTCCACAAGAGAAGCCACTGCAATGAAAAGCCCATGCACCACAACTAAAGAAAGCTCATGCACAGCAACAAAGACCAAGCACAGTCAAAAATGAATAAATAAAAACTTTTTTCTTAATTTCCCCTTAAAAAAAAAAAATCCACCTGCAATGCAGGAGATTCGATCCCCGGGTTAGAGAGACCCCTGGATAAGGAAATGGCAACTCACTCCTGTATTCCTGCCTGGGAAATCCCAAGGACAGAGGAGCCTGGGGGGCCACAGTCCATGGGGTCGCAAAGGGTCAGACTTAGCGACCAAAACGACGCTAATAATTTGGGATTACCTGTTAAAATTACACATACCCTACACACAACCCCAAAATTCCACTCTCAGTCATACAATCTCAGCAAACTAGTTTACTCATTTTGAGGTGGGGTGCAAATGGAGACATGGAGAATAAGTATAATTTGTAATCGAAAAAAAAAAAAAAAAACTGGAAATGAGACAAACATTCATCACAATAAAATAAGATGCACCATATCCTTACAATGGAGTAACATACTACTGAAAATGATGGAGAAGAATCAATATGGATGAATCTAAAAGATGTGAAGTATCCAGAGAATCACACAATCCCATTTAGATCAAGACTGAAAACGGGCAATACTAAACTATATATTATTTATGGATACATAGCGAGTAAAAATTATTCTTAAAAATAGTAAGACCAAAATAATCGGGTAATGGTAACCGCGCCCCCAAGGAAAAAGTAACTTAGGAGATGGAATACACAAGGGAGTTTAAGGTGGTATTAATGTTCCATTTCTTGGTTGGTCATTTTATTTTTGGCTTTGAAAACTCCACTTTTTTTCTACTTCATATACCTCCTTTGGCATGTAGTTTATATTTTTCAATTAAAAAAAAGTATGCAAGGTATGATCTCATTCTTTTCAAAGTGTACACTTTAGGGAAAAAAGAAAAAAGATTTATATTAAAATGTTAAACGATAAGTCACTTTTTTTTTCCAAATTTTCTAAAATGCATTTTCTTATGTAAAACAGTCCCAGCCAGCCTGACCCAAAAACCAATCTTAAAATGGAAATTTGTAAATTAACTTGAAAAAAGAGAGGGGAAGAACTGGTTTGGTCTAGGAAACAAGTTAGGCTTGTCGATAAATCCTAAAGACAGTTACTTTTTCCCTAGACCTTATTTCAGTTAAATTTATATATATTTTTTTAATTTTATTTTATTTTTAAACTTTACATAACTGTATTAGTTTTGCCAAATATCAAAATGAATCCACCACAGGTATACATGTGTTCCCCATCCTGAACCCTCCGCCCTCCTCCCTCCCCATTCCATCCCTCTGGGTTGTCCCAGTGCACCAGCCCCTAGCATCCAGTATCGTGCATCGAACCTGGACTGGCAACTCGTTTCATACATGATATTTTACATGTTTCAATGCCATTCTCCCAAATCTTCCCACCCTCTCCCTCTCCCACAGAGTCCATAAGACTGTTCTATACGTCAGTGTCTCTTTTGCTGTCTCCTACACAGGGTTATTGTTACCATCTTTCTAAATTCCATATATATGCGTTAGTATACTGTATTGGTGTTTTTCTTTCTGGCTTACTTCACTCTGTATAATAGGCTCCAGTTTCATCCACCTCATTAGAACTGATTCAAATGCATTCTTTTTAATGGCTGAATAATACTCCATTGTGTATATGTACCACAGCTTTCTTATCCATTCATCTGCTGATGGACATCTAGGTATTTTTTTAAGCCCACTTATTCTCTTGTTTTGGAGAAGGCAATGGCACCCCACTCCAGTACTCTTGCCTGGAAAATCCCATGGACGGAGGAGCCTGGTAGGCTTGCAGTCCATGGGGTCGCTAGAGTCGGACACGACTGAGCGACTTCACTTTCACTTTTCACTTTCATGCATTGGAGAAGGAAATGGCAACCACTCCAGTGTTCTTGCCTGGAGAATCCCAGGGACGGGAAGTCTGGTGGGCTGCCGTCTATGGGGTTGCACAGAGTCGGACACGACTAAAGCGACGTAGCAGCAGCAGCAGCAGCAGCATTCTCTTGTTTATGATCTGACAACAAACATTATTATCAAATGAAAAATCCCACCTTCCAAACCACACACATTCCAGCTGAGTAGACATGTACAATACAGACAGCACTATACACCTTCCCCAAGCCCGTGAGACTGCAAAGACATTTCAAGTCTTCATCTGCTTGCTTAGGAAGCAGCAATGTTATGGTGGCAAATAAGAGTCAGAAGGAATACAACCTCCTCAGCTGAGACTTGCGTGTTGAGTATTTTTGTATGTGGCTGAAGGAACAGAAGGCAAAAAAGAGAGAGAAAACAAGGGAAAGAGAAAGAAGAGGAAAACAGGAGGACAGGAATGGAAAGAATTCAAGAAGACAAAGAGGGAGAAAGACATTAATAGCAAGAAGGAACGCTGAGCTTCTCAAAGTCTCCACAGGTATACCTAGAGCTGATTTGATGAGAAGATTGAGACATGGCAACCCACTCCAGTACTCTTGTCTGGAAAATCCCATGACCAGAGGGGCCTGGTCAGCTACAGTCCATGGGTTCGCAAAGAGTCGGATACAACTGGGCAACTTCTTTTTCTTTCTTTTCTTTCTTTTGTGACATGTAAAAATTTTTGAGTAAAGAACAAAGCATTAAAGTATTGGGGGAACTCCCTGGCAGTCCAGTGGTTAGGACTCCACAATTCCACTGCAGAAGGCATGGGTTTGGTCCCTGGTCAGGGAACTAACACCCCAGATATCACGACGTGGACATACAAATAAAGTATTAGTGGATTATGTATGTATAGCATAACTTAAAATGAGTAAGCTCCTATGTGACAACTTACATAAAAAGTTAATAACAAAAGAAATGAAGGTATAGCAACAAGTCTAAATCCAAATAAAATTCTCTCCTCTACAAATCCTTGAAAATAATCAGAGTTCAATCTAATCAAACATATGTTCTATTATTTTTAGAGTTCCAAATGAAAAAAAAAAAAACAACGCATTGCTAACACCCTTTAAAAGTAGAGCATTGCCTAGTCTTAAATGAAACACCTACCCCTTGGTCCAAGCCTCGTTTCATAAATTAATTCCAAACAGTGAACTGGGTTTCAATTTAATTGAGCTCATAACTCCAGTATGAAAATGAGTTTTCTGAAAACTGAAACACACTATAATACACATGCTATGTCAGCCAGAATTTCACAAGCCTGTTCTTCAAAACCTAGGCCAAGAAATTTCAAAACTAAAATAACTTTTAAAAGTACAGAACAAGCATCTTTGAGAAAAACACTGTCAGGAAAATATACAAAGAGTAGGAGAGGGACTTCCCTGACAGTCCAATGATTAAGACTGCACTTCCACTGTAGGGGGCCATGGGTTCAATCCCTGGTGGAGAAACTTAAGATCCCACACGCCACTCAACATGGCCAAAAAAATAAAATTTTTAAAAGTAGGAAATTTCAGCATACATAGTTGACATTATAATTGTCAAAACAAAACCAACTAATTTGATTCTTGGACTTAAAAAAAGGAGTCCACTTGATCAGTTCAGTTTAGTCGCTCAGTCGTGTCTGACTCTTTGAGACCCCACGGACTGCAGCACGCAGGGCTTCCCTGTCCATCACCAGCTCCCGGAGCTTGCTCAAACTCATGTTTGAGCAAACCAAACTCGGTAATGCCATCCAACCATCTCATCCTCTGTCGTCCCCTTCTCCTCCCTCCTTCAATCTTTCCCAGCATCAGGGTCTTTGCCAATGAGTCAGTCCTTTGCATCAGATAGCCAAAGTATTGGAGCTTGACTTCAGCATCAGTCCTTCCAATAAATATTCAGGACTGATTTCCTTTAAAATTGATGGGCTGGATCTTCCTGCAGCCCAAGGGACTCTCAATAATTGGTCAAAAATATTTCAAAACCTACCACAGGTTTATACGGTGATATTCCCTCTCTTTACCTTACTTCAAGTTATATTCCCACTCTCCTTCTGGGGAAAAGAGAAAAGAGAAAACAACGGTTTCTAAGCTCTATCAGAGATCCACCTTCTCACTAGTCAAACAGCACCAGTGCCATACTACTTAGCTTTTAAAGGACACTGCATATACTCAAGTTAACAACTAAGAGCTAACTGATCATTGCTGACTTATAGCTGCCTCACAAGAAGAAATAAAAGATAGGTTTGTTTCAAATCAAAGGAGGACTTTTTCCTTATTGGTCAGTGGTTAAGAATCTGACTGTCAATGCAGGGGACACAAGTGTGATCCCTGGATCAGGTTTGATCCTGCATGCCACAGGGCAACTAAGCCTGTGTGCCAGTATTATCAAAGCCTGTGCACCCTAGAGCCTGTGCTCCACAACAAGAGAAGCCACCGCTCACCCCAACAAGAGAAAGCTCTCACGCAGCAATAAAGACCCATCAAAACCAAATAAATAAATTTTTAAAAATAAAACCAAAGGAACTTCACAACCTGTGAAATCATGCAGACCACTTCTTCTGAGCAGGCATTAATCCTTTATAATGCACTTACACACCCCACAAAAAGTTTCTTATGACAACAATAAAATCTTAACAGTAAGTTTTCATTTTTAAAGAGGACTGGGGAATCAACACTTCAAAAGTACAGGCTTCACTTCAGACCAGTTCAAACCTTCAAGACTGGTTTATACTCTCTATATGCAGTTTATACTCATGGGAGCCGAGTTAGCAACCAGTTTCTGTCAAAACACAAATCCTGAAATAAACCCATCCTCCTCCTGGTTCTCCTACCATTTCTCACCAAACAATACAAGTCACTCAGGTTAATACCAAGAGACACCACTGATGAGCAGTGCACAGGCTGACCAGTTACCAGGAAAGGGAAGCAGAGGTGTTACCACTGTTCTAGCCCAGTTCTGAAGGCAGCTCTCTGAGAGCTGGTCCAGCCCACATATAGAGAGAGAGGCCAGAGGAAACCAGAGCAGCAGGAAACAGGCAGGAGGGGCAATTACCACAAACCTTTCCCATGGCCTCATTCCCATGCCACCACTTCCAGTCATATTTCAATCATAACAAAAACCTCCCTTCTTTCAATCGTTTTCTTAATTACTGAAGGTCAGAAACAAGGAAGCAGACAGAGGAAATCAGAGCTGTGGGAAACAAGGAGGACAGGAGTGGAGGAAAAAAATCTCACCACACGTGTGAACTAGCCTTAAGGAGACAAACTCAGGAGGAACACACTGGAAGCAAGCAGAAAAGTAGTGTAGGAGAAACTAATCACTTTTGCCTGGATAAGCCACGCAATGAGAGGGCAGTCCTAGCCAAGGGCTCTGAAGAGATGCTGGGGTATGGGAAGACCCTTCATCTCCAGCGAGTGAATTTATTCCCTTTCCTGAGACAGACAGATCCCGCCCCAAGAGTCACCCAATCCTTAGGATTACATTCACTTTCCTTCCACTTTTATTAGACAAACTAAACTACAACTAAAAATTATGAATGTACAACTCATAACGGAAAAGTGAGGAACACACTGATTACTGACACTTTTGATTTTAAAAGTACTATCATAATCAAAGAGAAAATATACAGTAATTGGGCTCACTCAAAAAGTGAATTATATGCCCTTCAAATAAAAGATGATCTTTAGGTACCCTGTGAAGACCTTTAAAAGTTCTCAATTGTTACGGCACACAAGGGCAGAACACAGCAAGCCTAAATACTGGCGGAGACACCTTGAAAACACGCAGAAACAATATCCAACAGAGGTGGAAGTAAACTGCAGGATTAGGTCAAACAGGAAATAAAAGGAATGATGATGGAATCAACTAACTCCTAGAGACAACAAGGAAGAGATCAGAGTGGTGAGAACAGTGATGGTACCTGAGATACCTGGACAACTAATCAGATTGAAAACCCAGGGGAAAAGGTGGGAATGCCGAGTGGGAAAAGTGATTCAGCGGCAAAGAAAACTGAGATGCAATGCACCAATGAAAAGAATAAGATTTGGAATAAAATAAAAGAGAGCGTTTTAGTTTACAAAACCCCTCTCAAACCTACACACTAAAGAACAACCGTGACACAGCCAGCCTACAGGAACTAGGACCGAAGAGGAAAACTGAATCCCAAGACTCTGGCACCAAAGCCTTCCAGAATGAGGAGGAGAAGTAGAACTGAACTATGCCTCCGGGCTGCCAGGAAAGCCTAGAGAGTACAGAAGTTGGGCTCTGAGATGTCCAGTTCCAGGACTAGCGACAGGCGTGAACGCGGAAAGGTGGTCATTGACAGCGTGGCGCGGGAGCTCGAGCGGACAGGCTGGAAGGGACAACGGTGGGAGAGAAAAACCACACCCTCCAGGACAGAAACCCGAGGGGGGGAGGGGCAGGCGCCCCCTGGGGCTGGGTGGGGCTGGGCTGACAAGGAAGGGATAGGCAGAAAGGAGCGCAGGACAACCAGCGGTGGAGAGGAAGGACAGCACCCAGGCCTGGGCAAACTGAGGGCGCACGAAACCGGCGAAGGAAGCTCGGCCCAACCTCAGGGTGGACGCTGGGGCAGTAGGAAGGGCGCTGGAGGAAAGAAGAGCTGAACCATGGTCTACTGAGCGCAAGCTGTAGCGGTCAAGGAGCTGGAACGGGGAAGGAGAGAGAGAAGGTGCCAATTACCGCTGCTGCTCTCGCTGGACTCGGGACCCGCCGCCGCCGCCGCCGCTCGTTACCTGCCAATGTGCCTCTTACAAAGCGGCGGCGGCGGCAGAGGCGGCCCGGCCCGTCACGTGACTCCGCGTCACGGCCGAAGGAGGAGCCAACACACGTAGCTCGCCGCGCGGCTCATCAA
Organism: Bubalus bubalis; assembly: GCF_019923935.1. Classification (NCBI taxonomy): domain Eukaryota; kingdom Metazoa; phylum Chordata; class Mammalia; order Artiodactyla; family Bovidae; genus Bubalus; species Bubalus bubalis. The sequence goes on from NC_059159.1 coordinate 137,091,851, forward strand.
CCCGCCTACGGAGCGCGTTGTTTCCTGTAGCCACCCAACTCCCACCCCGAGAGGCCAACAGCTGCGGGTCAAGGGAAGGCACGCAGATGGAGTCAACGAGGGAGATTTTATGCAGTTTCTCGAACTCGGGAGTTCTCAGAGACGTACTACCCACCGCGTCCAAGAACAGCTCGTCGTCGCTGTGTGATGACCACACAAGGCACCACAGGTCGCTCCACTGCCTACGGCCGCCTTTCCGTCATCACGTGATGTGGTCCGACCACTCAAGACAAACCCAGCCTCCCAAACCTTGTGCGAGGGGACTACGACTCCCAAACTGCTGTACAGCAAAGGCACCCACCACCACATCCTTTCCCTCCTGAGTTCGTTAGATGGTGCGCCTGTGACTTCGGTACGAGGGAAGGCCAAGGCGGAAAGTTGACAGGGCTACCACCTGAGACTACTAACAGTGGGCGCCGCCTGCCAGGTGGCTGAGCGTCCCTCCTCCTGGGAGATGTAGTTCCGGCGAGGCGTGGGGTTCTGCGAACACGTTCCCGGGCTCGCGCTCCGCCCCGCCCTCTGCGCGGGAAAACGCCAACGGCTCGCAAAGGTAGCCGCTGCGCCCGGCGGGATTCAGGAAGCACCTCCACGGGGCGGACGGACCTCGCAGGTTCTGTCCTGTTCAATGCGGGCTTGAATTCTGCATTCCCAAGCCTCTTCTGCCTGAAAAGACCAGCATTTGTTGAAAAGCCTACTCGTTGTCGGTAGTCATACAACTTCATTTATTAAGTCATAGAATCAACCCTTTGAGGCAGGAATTGTCCGGGTTTTAAGCGTAGAGAAAGAATTCAGTTTCCCAGCTGCACTGACCCAAATCCAAGTTTTCTATCTCCAAACAATGGATAACCTGCCTCTCAAAATGACCTCACCTGTTTTAACTCTACGAATCACGCGTGAAGAAGACAGATCAGATCAGATGCTCAGTCGTGTCTGACTCTTTGCGACCCCATGAATCGCAGCACCCCAGGCCTCCCTGTCCATCACCAACTCCCGGAGTTCACTCAGACTCACGTCTATCGAGTCAGTGATGCCATCCAGCCATCTCATCCTCTGTCGTCCCCTTTTCCTCCTGCCCCCAATCCCTCCCAGCATCAGAGTCTTTTCCAATGAGTCAACTCTTCGCATGAGGTGGCCAAAGTACTGGAGTTTCAGCTTTAGCATCATTCCTTCCAAAGAAATCCCAAGGCTGATCTCCTTCACAATGGACTGGTTGGATCACCTTGCAGTCCAAGGGACTCGCAAGAGTCTTCTCCAACACCACAGTTCAAAAGCATCAATTCTTCGGCGCTCAGCCTTCTTCACAGTCCAACTCTCACATCCATACATGACCACAGGAAAAACCATAGCCTTGACTAGACGAACCTTTGTTGGCAAAGTAATGTAGTGGGTCATAATTATGGCACAGTGGTTTTTAGTGTTTTCTGTTTTGCCGGCCTATTGGATCCTCACAGGCATATCCGAAACTGGTTAGACACACGGAGTTTGGAGCCCAGCAGGCCTCACCGCAATTCCAGCATTACTTTGTGACAACATTTCACCTGCTTGTGAAATTAAATGAGATTACGTGAAGTACCACTTCGGCACAGAGTAGTAAGAGTCGGACAAGACGGAAGCGATTTAGCATGCACGCAATCCCTCAATAAATATTAGTAATCATTTTCACACCTTGTATACCCTTTGGACACAACAGGTTTAATAAAGGTGAAAAGGGAGTGAAGCATAAAGTGATATTTGCGTAGGATACTTTGCTGATTACTAACTTGTTAGTTACTAATAGACTCAGTTCATTTCAGTTGCTCATTCATGTTCGACTCTTTGTGATCCCATGGACTGCAGCATGCCAGGCTTCCCTGTCCATCACCAACTTCCGGAGCTTACTGATGTCCATTGAGTCAGTGATGCCATCCAACCATCTCATTCTCTGTTCTTCCCTTCTCCTCCTGCCTTCAATCTTGCCCAGCATCAGGGTCTTTTCCAGTGAGTCATTTCTTCGCATCATGTGGCCAAAGTACTGGAATTTCAGCTTCAGCCTCAGTCCTTCCAGTGAATATTCAGGACTGATTTCCTTTAGGATTGACTGGTCGGATCTCCTTGCAGTCCAAGGGGCTCTCCAGTCTTCTCCAACACACCACTGTTCAAAAGCATCAATTCTTCGGCGCTCAGCTTTCTTTACAGTCCATCTCTCACATCCATACATGACTACTGGAAAAACCATTGCTTTGACTAGACAGACCTTTGTTGGCAAAGTAATATCTCTGCTTTTTAATATGCTGTCTAGGTTGGTTATAGTTTTTCTTCCAAGGAGCAAGCATATTTTAATTTCATGGCTGCAGTCACCATCTGCAGTGATTTTGGAGCCCCCCAAAATAAAATCTGTTGCTGTTTCCATTGTTTCCCCATCTATTTGCCATGAAGTGATGGGACCATGATCTTAGTTTTTTGAATGTTGAATTTTAAGCCAACTTTTTCACTCCCCTCTTTCACTTTCATCAAGAGGCCTCTTTAGTTCTTCACTTTCTGCCATAAGGGTTGTGTCATCTGTATATCTGAGGTTATTGATATTTATCCTGGCAATCTTGATTCCAGTTTATGCTTCATCCAGTCCAGCATTTCTCATGATATATTCTGCATATAAATTAAATAAGCAGGGTGACAATATACAGCTTTGACATACTCCTTTCACGATTTGGAACCAGTCTGTTGTTCCATGTCCAGTTCTAACTGTTGCTACTTGATATGCATACAGATTTCTCAGGAGGCAGGTAAGGTGGTCTGGTATTCCGATCTCTTGAAAAATTTTCCGCAGTTTGTTGTGGTCCACACAGTCAAAGACTTTGGCATAGACAGTAAAGCAGATGTTTTTCTGGAACTCTTGCTTTTTCGATGATCCAGCGGATGTTGGCAATTTGATCTCTGATTCCTCTGCCTTTTCTAAATCCAGCTTGAACATCTGGAAGTTCACGGTTCATGTACTGTTGAAGCCTGGCTTGGAGAATTTTGAACATTACTTTGCTAGCGTGTGAGATGAGTGCAATTGTATGGTAATTTGAGCATTCTTTGACATTGCCTTTCTTAGCTGTAGATTAAATTACTTGAAAAACACTTGAAACCTTGTCCCACTCAGCTCCAGGGAAGCCTTTGTTATTCATCTGAATTGATCAAAGAATACTCAGCCTGTCCCTTTAACAAACAGAACTTATTATCATGACCATTCATGTGTAGATGTGTCTTATCTCTCTTTTGACACTGAGCTAGGGTTGTGTCTGGGCAATTCAGTCTTCCTCTTTTTTGTATTTCTGCTGTATAGAAATGTGTGGGAGAGTCAAAGACGAAAACCACCCTCGAGAGGCAAAGACAATGGAAAGAGCCCAAGAAAGCTCTTCCAAAAGGATGTGGACAAACCTGGTAACAGCTGTCTCTGAGAAGTGGGAAGAGGTTTGTGATTGAGAGTGCTAGTTGAAAGAGACTGTAATCTAATCTGTAATGTTTTCATTTCTACATGGAGAAAGTACTGGTTTTAATTGAAGATTAACTTTTAAGAAAAGAGAAACCAGAGACCATGTGTTAGCTTGTACAAGCTATGTTACCTCTCCAGGCCTCAATTATCTCTTGTTATTATATTTTAAATGTCTGTTTTTCTATTCCAGGCATACTGCACTGGGTGCTTTCACTAAATTATCAAGGAAGAAGTCCTACCTAAGACTTAGAATAAGGGGGAAAACTAAAGGCTGCTGCTGCTGCTGCTAAGTTGCTTCAGTCGTGTCCGACTCTGCGACCCCAGAGATGGCAGCGCAGCAGGCTCCCCCGTCCCTGGGATTCTCCAGGCAAGAACACTGGAGTGGGTTGCCATTTCCTTCTCCAGTGCATGAAAGTGAAAAGTGAAAGTGAAGTCGCTCAGTCGTGTCCAACTCCTAGCAACCCTATGGACTGCAGCCTACCAGGCTCCTCCGTCCATGGGATTTTCCAGGCAAGAGTACTAGAGTGGGGTGCCATCACCTCTGATCCCTTTTATCTAGCATCCCTTAATGTTAACATTTTACAAAATCACAGCACATTAAACTCTGATATTCTATTCTATTTCTGTTTTTTAAAAGTAGAAAGTGCATTCAATGACCAAAAATGGAATAATTTGAGCAGCAAAATAAATAATGATGGTATTTGATTATACCTCAAGGAATAAAATAAATATCCAGGAGTAAATGCTGATATAAATAAATAGAAGAGTAGATAGGGAGAAGAGAAAACTCTTCCATACAGAAGAATTTCAATTAATATACATGGAAGGAATGAGAGAAATAAAAAATCACCTTTATAATATTCATAGTAATTATTATCTGAATTAATACAAATACTTAGAACATTGGCACATTGTAAGTGCTGAGCAAATATTAATACTAAGATCCAAAAATATTGTTTATTTTCTGCCAGGTTAATTTTTTCTTTTGTTCAAGACAGATTTGCCTTTAGTGGCTGAAAATGCCTGGACCTCAATATAGAATGGCATGTATCCTCTGTGCCAATCACAGTTCAGTCTAAGGTAGAAGAGACAGACACTAATTTGGTGTAATAAAATAGTTCAGGGAATTCCCTGGCGGTCCAGTGGTTAAGACTCCATGCTCTCCCTGTGTTCGATTCCTGGTCAGGGAACTAGGATCCCATATGCTATGCTGTATGGTGCAGCCAAAAATAAAATAGTTCATCATAACTCTACTTCCATACTCTCAAAGTTGTTATGCCTAAAATATTCAAGCAAACTGAGAAATCCCAGTTTCAGTATATATATTCTTCTTAGCATTAAGGTAGCAGGGAAATATTTCAGAAAAAGACCCAGGGAAACAAAAAAATTTAACTTAACAGTCTAAGTTAGACTTCACAAACATCCACAACTGTGAAAGGAGCGTGCTTGCTGTCTGCTAATGAGACAAATTCTGCCTTTGCAGACAGTAGTTAAAGTAAGTAGTGAGAGGGCTTCCCCAGTGTCCCAGTGGTTAAGAATCTACCTGCCAGTGCAGGAAACATGGGTTCGAGCCCTGGTCTGGGAAGATTCCATGTGTTTGTGGGGAGCAACTAAGCCCTTGCTCCACAACTACTGAAGCCCAAGTGCCCTAGAGCTCATGAACCACAGTTCAGTTCAGTTCAGTTCAGTCGCTCAGTCATGTCCGATTCTTTGCAACTCCGTGAATCGCAGCACGCCAGGCCTCTCTGTCCATCACCAACTCCTGGAGTTCACTCAAACTCACATCCATCAAGTCAGTGATGCCATCCAGCCATTTCATCCCCTGTCACCCCCTTTTTCTCCTGCCCCCAATCCCTCCCAGCATCAGAGTCTTTTCAACTCTTCGCATGAGGTGGCCAGAGTACTGGAGTTTCAGCTTTAGCATCATTCACTAAGAGAAGCCAAAAGCCACAAAGAAAAGTCCACACACCACAACCAGAGAAAGCCTACACAAAATAACGAAGACCCAGAGCTGCCAAAAAGAAAAAAAAAAATAATAATAATTTAAAAAGTAGTGATACAATCTATTACCAATCTGGGGGAAAGACTGAGAGCCACACTGCACTCTCTGTGACAAAATGGTTTAAAGATAAAAGGGTAAGCTTTTAATGTATGTCAGGCACAGTGCTATATATGTCCATCTTATTTTTATCCCAATTACAAATATTCTAGGTAGGTATTTAGATTTCACAGAACAGATAGGAAAGGACTTGTGCTCTTTCCACTAAACCAGGCTGTGCTCGATTTGGTTTAGTTGAAAAACCAGTCTGGTGCAGTGAACAAAAATTGTCATTTTTTAAAAATAGAAAAGCTTAAAGGAAACAAATAAATATTTAAGCCATGGAGAGGCAGAAAGGAAGTAATTAAGAGATTAAACTACTCTTTTTTTTTTTTAACTACTCTTAAATAGAAAACTTCTTTATGTAACATTTAAAAAAAATTAAAAGATAAACAATAGATGGTGGGAAACAAATTTTTGAATGTGTAATACTTACCATAAAAAGCTCACATAAATGGAGAACCCTGAAATTTCTGTACATAAGTTGTCAACAATTTCTAAAAGACGGAATAGAGCCAATCAAAAAACAAAGGGAAATGTTTGCCTCACTCATAAGTTTTTAAGTTGAAAGTCATAGCAATAACATGTATTTTACCTACCAAATTAATAATAGTGAAAATAATGATGTTACCCAATGCTAATCGGTGTTTTGAAAAAGAGTCACTCTCTTATGTGGCTAATAGAAATATATGCTGGCATAAGCCATTACAAAAGTCATAATATATTAAAATTCCTTCATCCAAAGCAACTCTGGTACCCTGCCTTAAGGAAATAATTTTAAATATGGAAAAATTGTTATGCCAAAAAAACATTTCCACAGCTTTATTTATAAAAGCAAAAAATAGGAAACATCTTATTAATACATGTCTGACTGTAGAGAAATGGGTAAGTAAATTATGGCATTCTATGAGATCCCACACAACGAAGCCTTTATAAATAACATTTACGAAGAACGTGCCAGAACATGAGGAAATGCTGGCTGTATAGAGCTAGGTATAAAAAGCCAAAACCTGCTAAGAGAATGTAACTATGTAAGAACACTACAGATAGGAAAGGCTATAAAAGTACATCAAAAGAATATAAATATGGGCCGTGTTTATTTATTTGGCGGGGGTGGAGGGGGGTGGCAATGGCTTTCCAGGTGGCGCTAGTGTTAAAGAATCTGCCTGCTAATGCAAGAGACCTAAGAGACATGCGTTTGATCCCTGGGTCAGGAAGATCCCCTGGAAGAGGGCATGGCAACCCATTCCAGTATTCTTGCCTTGAGAATCCCCCAGACAGAGCAGCCTGGCAGGCTATGGCCCACAGGGTCACAGAGTGTCGGCAGGACCAAAGTGACCTGGCACAGACAAGTGTTTAGACAATGGGATTATGGATAACATTTTCTCATTTTTCACCTCTATATTTTCAAATTGCCTTTAATACTCAGGTATTTTATGATTTAAAAAAAATTTTAAACAGGGGACAGTTCAGTGGTTAAACCCTGGCAGTCCAGTGGTTAAGACTGTGCATCCACTGCTGGGAGCATAGGTTTGATCTCTGGTCTGGGATCTAAGATCCCGCATGCTGCACAGCCAAAAAGAAAGATAACTGTATATTTATCCTTTATAGAGTAAGTACATTTTAAATGTATAGAGAAATTATATTTTTAAAACACACCACTCCTCTGTTCAAAAATCAACACAGTGCTTTAAAAACAGCATAAAATAACTCTGACCACTTCTCAAAACCCTCCATAATCTAGTTCATACTCCCTCAGTTCAGTTCAATTCAGTTCAGTCACTCATTCGTGTTCAACTCTGCGACCCCATGGACTGCAGCACGCTAGGCTTCCCTGTCCATCACCAACTTCCGGAGCTTGCTCAAACTCATGTCCATCAAGTTGGTGATACCATCCAACCATCTCATCTTCTGTTGTCCCCTTCTCCTCCTGCCTTCAATCTTGCACAGCATCAGGGTCTTTTCCAATGAGTCATTTCTTCGCATCATGTGGCCAAAGTATTGGAGTCTGAGCTTCAACATCAGTCCTTCCAATGAATATTCAGGACTGTTTTCCTTTAGGATTGACTGGTTGGATCTCCTTGCAATCCAAGGGATTCTAAACAGTCTGCTTCAACACCACAGTTTAAAAGCATCAATTCTTTGGACTCAGCTTTCTTTATACTCCAACTCTCACATCTGTACATGACCACTGGAAAAACCATAGCTTTGACTAGATGGACCTTTATGAGCAAAGTAATGTCTCTGATTTTTAATATGCTGTCTAGGTTGGTTATAACTTTTCTTCCAAGGAGCAAGTGTCTTTTAATTTCATGGCTGCAGTCACCATCTGCAGTGATTTTGGAACCCAAGAAAATAAAGTCTCTCACTGTTACCATTGTTTCCCCATCTATTTGCCATGAGGTGATGGGACCGGATGCCATGATCTTCGTTTTCTGAATGTTGAATTTTAAGCCAACTTTTTCACTTTCCTCTTTCACTTTCATCAATAGGCTCTTTAATTCTTCACTTTCTGCCATAAGGGTTGTGTCATCTGTATATCTGAGGTTATTGATATTTCTCTCAGCAATCATACTCCCTGCTCCACTTTATTTTTCACTTCTATCCATCAGAGCACCTCCATTCCTTCATCCCAAGATCTTCATGACTACATACCCTTACTGTCCCTCCCCAATACCTACCTTTCCACAACACAGGTCTCATTTCCTCTCCAGGCCCACCTCTCCAGGAAATCCCAGCCCTCCTTGATCCCATCTCATAGTATTATTAACTCTTCATGTGGGTCTCGCTATTTTAACAGACCATAAATTAGCAGAAAATCACACCTGGTACTTGTTCTAAATTCATTCTTGGCCTGTATTCCTCATGAGACTCAGAGAGACTCAATGAATGCTTGTGGTTTAAGGAAAAATGAAGGAAAACTAATATTTATTGAGCCCATGTGAAGTGCCAGGCCCAGTGCAAGATGTTTAATAGAAATTATTTTCCCACAGCAACTCTGAAGTATCATCAGCATCATTACCTCTCAGAAAGAGTTAATTCAAAACATACTGCTAACAAGTTGCAGAGTCAAGATTAACACTCAGATCTCCCTAATTCCAAACATAGTACTTAATTTTCTCCAACATCATTAGTGTTTTTGCTTGCCTCTTCCCATGGGACTATAAGCTTCTAGAGACAAGAGAGCATGTCCTTTCATGTCTTTATTTCTAGCTCATAGCAAGCATACTCAGTATTGTTAAAATGAAGAGTGATGCTTTCAGTCTCACAAAATTCTATTTTTTACTTTCTATGTTTTGCTTACAAGGGAAATGCAGAAACCAATACATACCCACCTGCATGTCCAAATTATAACTTAGCAAATTCTAGCCTGGGTACTAAGTCATTTCAAACCATATGAACTGTAGCCCACCAGGCTTCTCGGTCTATGGGATTCTCCAGGCAAGAATACTGGAGTGGGTTGCCATACCCCCCTCTTCCAGGGCATCTTCCTGACTCAGGGATTGAACCCCCAGCTCTTACTGTCTCCTGCATTAGCAGGCAAGTTCTTTACCACCAGTGCCTCTTGGGAAGCCAAGCAAATTCTAGAGATGGAAGGAATATAAGGCATGTTTCACATTGGATTTGTTGTATGCCCCGGACGTGTCTAGCTTTGTTCTGGGGGCTGTAAACAATTGAAAAAAACAAACAAACAAACAAACAAAACCCCAACCCTTACCTTACACAGTGCTTCACTGTGTGTGTCTGTGTGTGCGCGCTCAGTTGCTTCAGTCAAGTCTGAAAGGAACATGTCTTTGCGTTCCCATGGAGTAGATGATAAATAAATATCTACTGAGGGGATTTCCCTGGTGATCCAGTGGCTAAGACTCTGAGCTCCCCATGCAGGGGGCCCAGGTTTGATCCCTGGTTGGTGAACTAGATCCCATATGCTCCGACTAAGACCTGGCGAAGCCAAATAAAAATAATATATATATTTTTTAATGTCTACTGAGAAAAGAAAGAGAGACAGACTAAGGGAAGATGGGTGGCCAAATATTCCAGGCAGAGGAAATGGCATGGACAGCAAACAGAGGGGGCAATAAAAGCAAGGTAGGTTCAAAGGCCAATTTGGCTAAAGGAGACTTCTTTGGGGATCAATGCAGTGGCAGATAAAATTGTAGAGTTCGGTAGTGTCTGATTGTGTAGTATCTTGACGCTAAGCTAAGGAATTACATTTCCTCCTGTTATTTTGGCTAAAATACTCTCTCCAAAGGAAGTGGAATGTCATTTGGGTTTCTAGAAGCAGAAAAGCCTCCTTAAAGACACTGAGGAATTCAGATTGAATGGTGGAATGACAGGTGGAAGGGTGGATATTCTACATGAGGAGGCCACCCCCTCAGATCCTCTGCTGATAGGGCGCCAGTTCTGCCATCTTGAGAGTGGGCCAGCTGCGGTCACTAAAGAAAGAATACTTCCACTCAACACTCACTTGCATGTCAATTTTCAGTTCCTGAGTAAACCTGAGCAAAACTTTCCTATCGCGCTTCCAAGAACAAGCACATGGTAGTTGCCAGGAGAAATCTGCTCCAATGAAAGACGAGGAAAATTCCCAGCCTGGCTGTGGAGGGGACTTGACAACCTGTTGAGCCCAGATCTTCCCTGATATTCCCCCAGCCAAACACAAATCTCCCAACAGTTTGGGCCCTCTTCCGGGCCAAAGATAGTTCAGCGTGGCCTTTGGCAGCAACAGAATGGCTACACCTGTTGGCTTCTTAAAGTAAGATCAAATACCTTTGGGGTGAAGGATAAAACCACAGTGCTTCTCAACATGTCTGAAACTGGGCTCCGCTCTAGGGGAAATTCTGAAGCATCTCATGGATCTGAGAAATGACCTGTAAGCTCATCTCCTTCAGCTTCCCGGCAGGCAAGGAAACATTATCTTTAAAGAGGAAGATCTGAGGCCTAGAGAGATTAGCTGTTATACTTTCCTCTCCCTAGACTATCCCTTTGATAAACAATTGTTGTTGCCAACTAAGTGAATTCCTGAGACTAAATTGGGCCGTGGGAGATGATGAATCAGATTCTGTCCTTAAGGCTTTCACAGTCTAGCAGGGAAACAGATATGTCAATTCTTTTTTTCTCCAGTTTTGTTGAGATATAATTGACATACTGCTGCTAAGTCGCTTCAGTCGTGTCTGACTTTGTGCAACCCCATAGACGGCAGCCCACCAGGCTCCCCCATCCCTGGGATTCTCCAGGCAAGAACACTAGGGTGGGTTGCCATTTCCTTCTCCAATGCATGAAAGTGAAAAGTGAAAGTGAAGTCGCTCAGTCGTGTCCAACTCTTGGCAACCCCATGAAATGCAGCCTTCCAGGCTCCTCCATCCATGGGATTTTTCAGGCAAGAGTACAGGAGTGGGGTGCCATTGCCTTCTCCCATGTACAACACTGTGTAAATTTAAGATATACAATGTGATGATTTGATACATACGGATGTTGCCAAATGTTTACCACAATAAGTTTAGCTAACAAATCCTTCACCTCACATTAGCACCATTTTATGTTTGTTTGTTTTTTGGTTTGCTTTTTGCTTTTTTTTTTTTGTTTTTTTTTTTGGCCACTCTACAGCATGCAGGATCTTAGTTCCCCACCCAAGAAGGGAACCCAGGCACCCTGCAGTGGGAGCACATTGGACCACCAGGAAATTCCCTTTTTTGTATTGTTGTTATGGTGAGAATGTGAAAGCTCTAGTTTCATAGCAACTTTAACTATACAAGACAGTATTGTTAACTGTAGTCACCATACTGTACACTAGATCCTCAGAATTTACTCTTTTTCTAAAATTTATTTTTAAAAATTTAATGTATTTATTTTAAATTTTTGCCTGCACTGATTTTGTTGCGGCACACGGGCTTTCTCTAGTTGCAGTGAGTAGAGGCTAGTCTCTAGTTGCAGAGCTAGGGCTTCTTATTGCTGTGGCTTCCCTTGTTGAGGAGCACAGGCTCTAGGCACTTGGGCTTCAGTAATTGTGATTCAGGATCTTAGTTGCGCTGAGGCATGTGGGATCTTCCTCGATCAGGGATCAAACTGGTGTCCTCCACATTGGCAGGCAAATTCTTAACCAGTGGACCACCAGGGAAGTCCCAGAACTTATTCTTCTTATCACTGAAAGTTTGTATCCTTGACCAACATCTCCCCAATCCAGTGTATGAAAATACTAGAGAATTAATTATGCCACAGAAGATGGGGCAGCAGCTAAGACCTCAGAGACTAGAAACTATACACAGAATCCACCTGCCAATGCTGAGTACACAGTTTGATCCCTGGTCTGGGAAGATTCCACATGCCTTGAGCAAGCCGATGCGCCATAACTACTGAGCCCGTGCTCTAGAACCCGAGAGCCACAACTACTGAAGCCTGCACCACCTAGGGCCCAAGAGCCAAAACTGACAGAAACACTGTGCTGCAGCTACTAAAGCCCGAGTGCCTAGAGCCCGTGTTCTGCATAAAGGAGAAGGCATTGCAATAAGAAGCTTGTGTACCACAAGTAGAGAGCAGCCCCCACTCTTCTCAACTAGAGAAAGCCTGAGTGCAGCAATGAAGACCCAGCAGAGCCAAAAATAATAAATAAATATACCAGTGTATACATGTCAAAATAAAAATAAATACAGCAGTATTAAAAAAAAACAGCAACAAAAAATAAATGTTGGCGACATTGTGGAGGATGACTGAGTGATAGTGTTATGGATATTCTCACTCTCCCCTCATTCTCAATCTGGAGTTTTCAGGCCTCCCTGACCAATTTACTCCTTTATCTAACCTGCTCCCAGATTTCTTTAGAAATGGCATGAGGGTCTGACAACAGCTCAAGCAGTACCCATCTCTTACGTCCCTGTCAAATTAATTTAATCAAGTTCTTTAGGTGGTAAGAAACTGAATAACACTAAAATTACTTTCATTTATTTATGCAAGAAGCATTTATTGACTATATATTATGTTTCAGGCCTCATTTTCATGGATCTTACAGTCTCGTAAGAAACCAGAGTATGCTAGAGCTGGCTCCTATGGGCTCACGAGAGCCACTTGCTAAATTTTCAGAAATTTGAGAAGTCTTCAAAAATTGAATTACATAAACTTTAAAAAGTTATATAAAAATAAAGATAATAAATACTCCAATTCATTGCCTTCTAGTGATATTACTATTGCTAAGTAGCTTCAGTCACATACGACTCTTTGTGACGCCTTGGACTAGCCTGCCAGGCTCCTCTGTCCATGGGATTCTCCAGGAAAGAATACTGGAGTCGCTTGCCATTCCTTTCTCCAATGTTACTATTATCTACGCTATTCTATTTGTGTGGAGGAGAAACCATATAATGGTGTGCTACAGTGCATTTCTTCCTAACTCATGGTCAGTGACATCATTGTTGGCAGCTTGAAATAGGCTATGGTGGGAGTATTTACCCACAGGAATCAGCAAATGCTACAAATCAGAGCTAGTTTTATTCATTGTCTAGACTTAAGAAAGTGATGGAGAAAATATGAACAATGCAAATTAGAAGTGTCTCATGTCTGTAGCTGTTGCATTGTGGATACCAAAAAATTAAAGAAATATTTTTCCAGTACTCAAAAGGTATTATTCAGCTAGTAAGTTGCTCACTTCACTGATGAAATTCCTACATTTTTCTCCTGTTTATTGTGTGATAAGAAGTATACACATGTTGAGGATTCCCTGGAAGTCCAGTGGTTATGACTCTACACTTCTACTGCAGGGAGCACAGATTGATCCCTGCTTGAGGAATTGTGATCTGGCAAGCTGGGTGGTGTACCTCCTCCAACCAAGGAAAAAAGTATACACATGTAACCCAGTAATTATGCTTCTGACTATATGATAGAAAAAAACAAAATCACTAATTCAAAAAGATATATGCACAATAATGTTCACAGCAGCACTATTTACAGTTGCCAAATATAGAAGCAACCTAAATATCCATTAACAGATGAATGGATAAAGAAGATGCAGTATGTATATACAATGGAATACTACACAGCCATAAAAAGAATGAAATTTTGCCATTTGCAACAACAAGGATGGATGTGGAGGGTATCATATTAAGTTAAATAAGTCAGATGGAGAAAGACAAACCCTGTATGATAACAGTAATATATTGGATCTAAAAAAAAATACAACAAGTTAGTCAATATAACATAAAGGAAGCAGATTCACAGATACAGAGAACAAACTAGTGGTTACCAGTGGAGAAGGGGAAGGGGGCAAGGACAATATAAGGATAAAGGATGAAGAAGTACAAACTATTATGTATAAAATAAACTACAGGGAATTCTCTGGCCATGCAGTGGTTAAGAATCAGTGTTTTCACTGCTGTGAGCCCAGGTTCAATCCCTTTTCAGGAAACTAAGATCCCACAAGCCATACAGTGTGGGAAAAAAAAAAACTAGAAGGATATATTGTACAACACAGAAAATATAGCCAATATTTTATAATTATAATGGAGTACAACCTTTAAAAAGTGTGAATCACTATATTACTCAACTGTAACTCACATAATATTATACATCAACTATGCATGTATATGCATGCTAAGTCGCTTCAGTCATGTCTGGCTCCTTGCAACCCTATGGGCTGTAGCCCACCAGGCTCCCCATCAACTATACTCCAATAAAATTTTTTAAAAACTTAAAGCCAAATATATAGTTGTCCCTCAGTACTGTTGATGAAAAAGTTAATCAATAGACAATCTAAGGAAAATGGACTTTCCTGGTGGTCCAGAGGTTAAGAATCTACCTTGCAATGCAGGGGACACAGGTTCAATCCCTGGTTGAGAAACTAAGGTCCCACATGGTGCTGGGCAACTATGCCCATGTGCTGCAACTAGAGAAGCCAGCGCCCTGCAACAAGCAGCCCACACACCACAAAGAGTCTGCATGCAGCAGCTAAGTTCTGATGCAACCAAATAAATAAATGACTTAAAAAAAAAAATTCTATCTACAGGCACCACAGGGAGCTCACCTTGGTGCTCTATGATGACCTAGAGGGGTGGAATGAGGCAGGAGTGGAAGGGAGGCTCAAGAGGGAGGGGATATATGTGTACTTATAGCTGATTCATGTTGTTGTACAGCAAACCAACACAACATTGTGAAATAAGTGAAAGTCACTCAGTTGTCTCAGAGGTTAAAGTGTCTGCCTGGAATGTGGGAGACCTGGGTTCGATCCCTGGGTTGGGAAGATCCCCTGGAGAAAGAAATGGCAACCCACTCCAGTACTCTTGCCTGGAGAATCCCATGGAGGGAGGAGCCTGGTAGGCTACAGTCCATGGGGTCGCAAAGAGTCGGACACGACTGAGCGACTTCACTTTCACTTTCTTTCACTCAGTTATGTCCGATTCTTTGCGACCCCATGGACTATACAGTACGTGGAATTCTTCAGGCCAGAATACTGGAGTGGGTAGCCAGTCCCTTCTCCAGGGGATCTTCCCAAACCAGGGATTGAACCCAGGTTTCCTGAATTGCAGGTGGATTCTTTACTAGCTAAGCCACCAGAGAAGCCCATTGTAAAGACATTGTAAACACAACATTGTAAAGCAATTATCCTCCAGTTTAAAAAAAAAGTCAGTCTAAGAAAGAAATGGAAAATTTTACTAGAGCCAACCTGAGGATTATAGTCTGGGACACAGTCTTTTAGAAAGCTGTGAGTACTATTCTCCCCTTGGAAGTCAAAGCACAATTGTAGAAGTTCTTGAGACAAATGACATATCATGGACTGTTTACACAATCCAGACCTACAGGTACAAAGTAGTAGGTCCTGGGTGGTGTTGACCCCTTGAAAGATTAAGAAGGAAGGTTATCTCCTAAGAATTCTCTGAAGAATTGATGCTTTTGAACTGTGGTGTTGGAGAAGACTCTTGAGTCCCTTGGACTGCGAGGAGATCCAACCAGTCCATTCTAAAGGAAATCAGTCCTGAGTATTTATTGGAAGGACTGATGCTGAAGCTGAAACTCCAATACTTTGGCTACCTGCGAACAACTGACTCACTGGAAAAGACCCTGATGCTGGGAAAGATTGAAGGTGGGAGGAGAAGGGGACGACAGAGGATGAGATGGTTGGATGGTATCACCAACTCAATGGACATGAGTTTGAGTAAACTCTGGGAGTTGGTGATGGACAGGGAGGCCTGGTGTTCTGCAGTCCATGGGGTCGCAAGGAGTCAGATACCACTGAGCGACTGAACTGAGCTATCTCCTAAGGAGTAGTGACTCTTGAAAGAAAGTAAAAGTGAAAGTTGCTCAGTGGTGTCCGACTCTTTGCGACCCTGTGGACTATACAGTCCATGGAATTCTCCAGGCCAGAACACTGGAGATGGTGGCCTTTCCCTTCTCCAGGTAATCTTCCCAACCCAGGGATTGAACGTGGTTCTCCCTCATTGCAGGCAAACTCTTTACCATCTGAGCCACCAGGGAATTCCTATGTAGATGCATAGTACACAGTAAAGGGGAGGGAGGAGGCCCAAACAGGCAAAGAAAAATTTTGTTTAAATTTTCTTGTCTTGCCATTAAATATGAATTTCATTTCATCAGTATCCAGAGGGGATTGGCTCCAGGATCCCACCCTACCCCACCCACCCAGAGGATTCATCCACAGATACTCAAGTACATTATATAAAATGGCATGGTATTTGCATTTAACATTCTCCCTTATATTTTCTGTTCGGCTGCACCAGCAGCTTGACAGATCGTATTTCCTGGAGCAGGGATTGAATACACTCTCTCTCCCCAATGAAAACTCAGAGTCCTAACTACTGGATAATCAGAGAATTCCCACTCCTGTATACTTTAACTTACCTCCAGATTACTTATAATACCTAATATAATTTAAAGCTATGTAAACAGTTGCTGGTGTCCAGAAAATTCAAGTTTTAGTTTTTGGAAGTTGGTGGAATTTTTTTTTTTTTTTTCCTGAGTGTTTTCCATCCTCCCTCGGTTAAATCTGCAGATGGGAATGCACAGATACAGAGGGCTAGAAGACCATCTGTACTTGAGCCCTGGTTCCTGGAAGAAAGCTAATAAAATCTTTGTATTTATCTCAGTGGTAGGATTGTCTGTCTTTTGTTATTCACAATAAGCCCTTTCTCTCCTACCTTAGGGCTTCCCTGTAGCTCAGATGGTAAAGAATCTGCCTGCAATGCAGGAGACCCGGATTCGATCCCCGGGTTGGGAAAATCCCCTGGAGAAGAGAATGGCAATCCACTCCAGTATTCTTGCCTGGAGAATCCCATGGACAGAGAAGCCTGGCAGGCTACAGGCCACAGGATTACAAAGAGTCTGACATGACGGAGCAACAACGACAACGACGACTACTCTCTCCCACCTTAGTTATGCTGCTGGTTGACCTGGGGAGGCTTCCTACACAGGCTCAGTACTGGACTACTGATCAGGAAGTCCCAGAGATTAGAGGGTTTCAGTCCTGCCCACTGACCTCAGGGAAGATTTATGAGCTTCTGGTCCGGAAGGTGGCATACCATAGTTCTACTCCTACACTCAGGATCCTTCCAGACCTTGCCCTGTGTACCTCTTCATCTGGCTGCTCATCTGTATTCTTTATAATATCCTTTACAATAAACTGAGAAACATAAATAAATATTTCCCTGACTCTTGTGACCTGTTTTAACAAATGAAGAAGAAAATGAGATGGTTGGATGGCATCACCGACTCAACAGACACAAGTTTAAGCTAACTCCTGGAGATAGTGGACAGGGAAGCCTAGCGTGCTTCGATCCATGGGGTCGCAAAGAGTCGAATATAACTGAGCAACTGAACAACAAATCCAGACCTTGACAAGACAAAGAGATATTAGTCTGCCTTCTTCTCAGTCAGCCAGTTTTCTGAATAAACTCATATTCCTTGCCCCAATACCTCATCTCTCTTGGTTAGTTGGCCTGTTGTGCAGCGAGCAGACAGTCCTTGGACTCAATAACACATGGGCTTGAAAATGAGTTGGACACGACTTAGGGACTAAACAACAACAACAAAAATCTCTGCATATAAGTTAATATCGACTAAAAAAGGATGCACAAGATGAGAGTTGCTAGTTAGGTTTTATCTGAGGCAAAATGAGGACTGCAGTCTGGGAGACAGTCCTAGCTAACACCTCTCAGATAGCTCTGGGAAACTGTTCCAAAAAGGTAGTGGGGGAAGGTCAGTACATATGATTTTGATGAAGCAGGGGTTTAATGCAGCCAAGCACTTATTTTACAAACGGTTTTCTGCTGGTTGGTCATGAGGAACTGATGCCACCGTGAAGGGATTTAGTGTGCTTTTCTAGATATGAGGAGGTGCAAGGATTCGGATCATGAAAATCAGCTCCTGAAAATATCTATCTGAAGACCTGTTCCACCAGTTTCCCTGGGGCACAGAGTGCCTCATTCTTCACCCTGAACTCCTTTCAGGGCATGTCAAAGGTCAACAGCTGCAGCAGCACAGGGTTCAGTCTCCGCAGAAGCAGATGGCAAATGCCCGTGTAGTTGTTGTTCAGTCACTGGCAAATGCCTTTGGCAAAAGCCAATTTGTAGTCGACATTAAATAAGCACAGTGATAATATACAGCCTTGATATACTCCTTTCCTGATTTTGAACCAGTCAGATGTTCCACGCCCAGTTCTAACTCTGCTTCTTGACCCACATATAGGTTTCTCAGGAGACAAGTAAGGTGGTCTGGAACTCCCATCTCTTTAAGAATTTTCCACAGTTGTGATCCACACGGTCAAAGGCCTTAGCATAGTCAATGAAAAATAAGTACATGTTTTTCTGAAACTCCTTTGCTTTCTCCAGGATCCAACATGTTGGCAATTTGATTTCTGGTTCCTGTCTTTTTGAAGCCCAGCTTGTAGATCTGGAAGTTCCCGGTTAACATACTGCTGAAGCCTAGTTTAAAGGATTTTGAGCATGACCTTGCTAGCATATGAAATGAGCGCAACTGTACAGTAATTAGTTTGAACATTCTTTGGCAGTGCCCTTCTTTGGGACTGGAATGAAAACTGACCTTTTCCAGTCTTGTGGAAATCGCTTAGTTTTGCATATTTGCTAACATATTGAGTGCAGCACTTTAACAGCAAACAAAATAATATCTTTGAGTTATTCTGTGGGAACTAGGATCCCCACCCAGGTAGAGGATGGTAACTTCAGGCTGAGCCCAAGATCCTTGGAGCACCGCCCTCTTACCTCACCACCAACTAATCAGAAGAAAGTCACACATCCTGCAGCTCACTCCAAATTTTGCCTAAAAAAAAAAAACCTTTCTCCAAATACTATGGGAGAGTTTAGAGTTTTAGAGCATGAGCCATCTGTTCTCTCTTCTTGGTCCTGCAATAAGCCTTTTTCTGCTCAAAAGGCTGATGTTCCGGTTTGTTTGTTCTCACTGTGCGTCAGGCACATGAACTGTTCTATATCACATTCACATTTTACAGAGGGCTGGTTGTTAAACATTTTGCCAGCACACTCATGGGGGAAAAAAGACAAATAAGCAGACGTAATATAATGTAAGTTCTTAAGGACTAGGAAGAAATAATAGAGTCTGGAGTCAGAATGTCAGGGAATATGCTATTTTGAATGGGCATTCAGGGAAGTTTTCTATAATTAGATAACAGCTGAGCAGAGACCTGAATGAACTGAGGAAATGAGCCATGTGAAGAGCATCTCAAGTAGAGAAACCAGCAAGGACCAGGCTGTGAGAAGGGAATATGCTTGTGTAATCAGGGAACAGTAAAGAGGCTGGTTTGGCTGGAGCCCAGTAAATCAGTGGGGAACAGTAGATTGAGATCCAAAAAGGCCAGTGGTAGAGACTGAGGTTGAGTCTATCCTGAGAGATGGTAAGTACTGGAGAGTTTTACAGAGTTGTGTCATGATCTGAATTTACATGACTAAGGATGGCTCAGGTAGCTGCGTGAACAGACTGTAGAGAGAACAGAGGAGCTTGGCAAGATAAGGAAGCAGAGACCAGTCAGAATGCAAGAGATGATGTGGCTTGAACTAAGGAGGCAGCAGTGGAGTTGATGAGAAGTGATTCAATGTTGAATATATTTTGAAAACCTACCTGACAAGAAACACTACGGATGTGGGGTGTGAGAGAAGGAGATGAGTGAAGGATGACTATAAGGTTTTTGGCCTGAGCAACTGAAAGACTGAAATCCTAAGTACTTGAAAGAAATCAGAAAGTGGTTGGGGAAGGGCAGGTTGGAAGCTGTGGTGGATATTTTATTGGTTAGAGGCTTGAGTGAGCTTGAGTGAACTTTCTGGAATGATGAGAATGATCTATGTCTCATTTTGAGTTGTGGTTGCCTGGGGATATATACTGTAAAAACTTAACTGTTAGTATCTCTGCATTTTATTTTATAGAAATTATTCCTAAACATACACACACACACACACACACCCCCCCCAGAAATGATCTTATTGATATGGGAAAGACTTAAGAACAAAGGAGTTTACTTTAAAGGTTACACATGAGAGAGAATAGGATCCATCTGGAAACTAGTTTAAATCCTAGGCTGTTTTGGGGGTGATCCTTCCGTCTTTCTCATCAGGGGCTGGGGGGAGACTCTGCATCTCCCTGTGCCTCTGGATCTTCATCACTTTCTTGGAGCTACTCTCTACTTGTGGTATGTGGGCTTCTCATTGCAGTAGGTTCTCTCGCTGTGGAGCACAGGCTGTGTGGTGTGTGAGCTTCAGTAGTTGCCGCATGCGGACTGTGTAGTTGTGGCTTGCAGGCCCTAGAGCATGGGCTCAGTGTTTGTGGCACACGGGCTTAGTTGCCCCACAGCATATGGAATCTTCCCTGACTGGGGATCAAACCCATGTCCTCTGCTTTAGCCAGTGAACTCCTAACCACTGGACCACTAGGGAAGTCCCTGCATCACTTTTTTAAGCCATGACAATTAACAAAACAAGCTGATTGTAACATTTGCTGATTTCTGCGACAGGAATATTACCCCCATCATTCAAGCCTCAGAGTTTGTCAGGCTATAGCAAGCTACGTCATCATCCTGGGGGTGGTAGCCTGAAGTAGCAGAGAACATAGACTTCAGTGCAAGCAAGTCCTTTGCCTCTCTGGGCCTGTTTTCTCATCTGTAAAATGAGAAGGTGATGATACTAATACTGCCTCCATAGGGTTGTGATGAGGATTAAAACAGTTAATATGTGGCATTTTGTACCTTTTGATTGGTATTACCTCTGCTGGCTTCCCAGGTGGCTCAGATAGTAAAGAATCTGCCTGCAATGCAGGAGACAGGGATTTGATCACTAGGTTGAGAAGATCCCCTGGAGGAGGAAACGGCAACCCATTCCAGTATTCTTGCCTGAAGAATACCCATGGACAAAGGAGCCTAATGGGCTCCGGTCCACAGGGTCGCAAAGAATTGGACATAACCGAGTGACTAACTCAATGCTGCTGTTAATTTACTGTGTGTCCTTGGGAAAGACCCTTCCTCTTCCAGGATCTTAGTTCCTGTATTTGTAAAACATAGAGGTTTTAGTATAAATAATCTTTGAAGTCCTTCCAGCTCTAGAAATCTTAGGGCTTTCTATGACTCCAGTTAAAGAGAAATTTCAGCCTCCCTCTCTGGTTTTCAAGTACTTTTCCTGAAATCACAGGTACAAGCCATCCAAGGGGTACAAAAGACAGCCAGGTAGATTCCACAGTGGACTCAGTCCAAAGTATAAAGTTAAAATTGTCAGTCTGGGTCTCAGTCTGGGAAAACTTCTCCAGAGCCCAAAGTTTCCAGCACTGGGACGCTCCCTGTGACTGGCAGCTCCAGGTGCCGGTCAGTTTCAACCACTTCATTTGGATGCCAGCCAGGAGCCTTCCTTCAGGAACTTTCGATTCTCCCTGGCTAAGTAGGTGCTGAGGGGAATACCTTTTTTTCCTTTCCTTTTCTTTGTTTTATTGGAGAGAAAGAGAAATAAAAAGAAGAAAACAAATACAGAGAGAGAGACTAGATTAATAGAAACAGAGAGATTGAGGAAAAGAAAAAAACATTAAGAGAAAAAGATTTTTCCTACATTTTCTAACAAGAGAAAACAAATACAAACAGGGCTGAAGATGAACTAGGAGCAGACTCCGACCACGCGCTAGAGAATTTCTTGGAAAGGACCATGTTTAAAATAAACACACATGCAGCACAGATGGAGGTATTTCTTCCTTTCCTTTTAAAATATTCCTTTCCTTTCCAAAATTAAAAAAAAAAAATTATTTTGCTGCCTTGGGTCTTAGCTGCAGCACGCAGACTCTCCTGCTGTGGTGCATGGGTTCAGTAGTTGCCAATCATGGGCCTTAGTTGCCCCGAGTCATGTGGGGGCTCAGTTCCCTGACCAGGGGTCAAACCCATGTCCCCTGCATTGGCAGGCAGAGTCTTAACTACTGGACCATCAGGGAAATCCCTGGAGGTATTCTTTGCCTTTTTCCACCAATTCTTAACTCTGAGGTAACCTCTGTAACTCCTACATCCAGATGCCCAATGGAATAATTCTACATATTTTTCCCTTCAGGCCCATGAGTCTCCTGGTTAAATTCTGTAGGAGCTACACTTATCACCTTGGAACTGAAGAGTCTAAAAGCTGAAAATGATCTCAGCGCACCCTTTCCCTCCCTGCAGTGCTTTACAAAGGAGGAAACCGAGGCTCAGGAAGGCTGAGTAACTTAAGGTCCCAGAGATAAGTGACAGAGCCAGGCTAGGTGGTAATTCATATTTCTTAGCAGCACTTGCCCTGTCTATCAGGGTCCCAGCATGAGACAAATGATAATCCCCAGGCCAGTGACAGGGGGAAATTTGATCATTATGGGACCTGAGGAGACAATTCTTAAAATTCTTAAAGAGATGGGAATACTATACCACTTTACCTGCTTCCTGTGAAATCTGTATGCTGGTCAAGAAGCAACAGTTTGAACTGGACATGGAACAACAGACTGATTCCAAATTGGGAAAAGAATATGTCAAGGCTGTATATTGTCACCCTGCTTATTTAACTTATATGCAGAGTACATCATGTGAGATGCTGGGCTGGATGAAGCACAAGCTGGAATCAACACTGCCGGGAGAAATATCAACAACCTCAATATGCAGATGACACCACCCTTATGGCAGAAAGTGAAGAGGAACTGAGAAGCCTCTTGAAAGTGAAAGAAGAGAGTGAAAAAGCTGGCTTAAAACTCAACATTCAAAAAACTAAGATCATGGCATCTAGTCCCATCACTTCATTGCAAATATATGGGGAAACAATGGAAACAGTGAGAGACTTTATTTTCTTGGGCTCCAAAATCACTGCAGATGGTGATTGCAGCCATGAAATTAAAAGACACTTGCTCCTTGGAAGAAAAGCTATGACCAACCTAGACAGCATATTAAAAAGCAGAGACATTGCTTTGCCCACAAAGGTCTGTCTAGTCAAAGCTGTGGTTTTTCCAGTAGTCATGTATGGATGTGAAAGTTGGACTATGAAGAAGGCTGAACACTGAAGAATTGATGCTTTTGAACTGTGGTGTTGGAGAAGACTCTTGAGAGTTCCTTGGACTGCAAGGAGATCCAACCAGTCAATCCAAAAGGAAATCAGTCCTAAATATTCATTAGAAGGACTGATGCTGAAGCTGAAGCTCCAATACTTTGGTCACCTGATGCAAAGAACTGACTCACTGGAAAAGACTCTGATGCTGGGCAAGATTGAAGGCAGGAAGAGAAGGGGACAACAGAAGATGAGATGGTTGGATGGCATCACTGACTTGATAGACATGAGTCTGAGCAAGCTCTGGGAGTTGGTGATGGACAGGGAAGCCTGGCGTGCTGCAGTCCATGGGGTTGCAAAGAGTCGAACACGACTGAGCAACTGAACTGAACTGAGGAGACAATGGGATGGAGAAGAGAGTGTATGGAAAGGTGTCTTCAGACCCTGCTTTTAGAAAGGTGGGGTGTGTGATTGTGATGTGGAATAAACAATCTCACATCCCTCTTTCCCCTTCCTTTAGCCTTCATTGGCTGAAACTAACCAGAAGCCAGAGGATAAGGAAGTGTGTTGGTAACAGACCAAACTGGGGCCCTGAACAGGGAGGGTGGAAAGCAGATCTGGAGCTAAAAGAAAGCAACTGTCATCATTTTTTTCTTTTAATCGATATTTTCTTTTGCGTCTGGCTTCTTTTTAAAAAAAATTATTTTGTTTATTTATTTTTGGCTGTGCTAAGTCTTTGTTGCTGCATGGGGCTTTTCTTTAGTTGCGGCAAGCAGGGGCTACTCTCCAGTTGCGGTGAGCAGCCTTCTCATTGTGGTGGCTTCTCCTGTTGCAGAGCACAGACTTTAGAGTACATGGGCTTCAGTAGTTGTGGCATGTAAGCTCAGTACATGTTGTGGCTCCCGGGCTCTGGAGCACAGGCCCAACAGCTGTGGTGCACAGGCTTAGTTGATCTGAGGTATATGGGATCTTCCCATGTTCGGGAGCAATGGAACCCATGTCTCCTGCATTGGCTGGTGGATCCTTTACCACTGAGCCAGCAGGGAACCCCAACCTGTCATCATTTTATTTACTGACATTTCAAACAATGCTATTTATGCCCCATAAATTTACCTTAAAGTGTGCAACACAGCAAGCTGCCAGGAACATAAGATACAACAGGATGCAAGAAAGCTCCAAGTGAGAGCACTTTGCTGTCATATGCTGAGGGAAGCAGAGACTAGATGGGTGGATGGAAGTATCCAGGGGCTGCTCTGCTCCTCAGCCCAGTGCTGACTCCACATAGACCTGGGGGAGAACCTTACAACAGCCCAGGCCCTGCCCTCAAGGAATCTGAGTCTAGTCTACAAAGGGTGAGGCCTGACCATAGATGACTCCTCCTGGAGACCCGTGTGATGGTGTCGGGCAGAAAAGACTTCCTGGAGAATCAACAGAGATGCCCACTAGATAAGAGACAGAGAGGGCTGGAGACTGTCCTGGGCTGTGCAAGAAAAGTTTGGTGAAAGCTCAGGGAGACCTAGGGAAACTTCTCCTTCCTCAGAGTAAAGTAAATCAGTACCTTTCCTGATTTCACAGTTTCCTTTGATTGTATCCTGTCTCCTCCTCCTCCACCCTGATTCCTCCTTTCCCTGAAGCCAGAGGAGTCTGGGGTGGAGTTAAGACTCTCAGAAGCAAGTCAAGCCAGTTCCTGCAGGCCTGAACATGTCCTGTTGAGGAATAGCCCCTGCAGAAAACGACTGGCCTCAACTGTAGCCACGGTCAGCGACAAACCGTGCAGAAAGAGGGGAAAGACCTCAGAGAAAACACAAGTCAGGATCTGACTCCAAACATTATGACTCTTGTTCACTTGCTCTGTCGTGTCCGACTCTGCGACCCCGAGGACTGCAGCATGCCAGGCTTCCCTGTCCCTCACCATTTCCCGGAGTTTGCCCAGGTTTATGTACATTGAATCAGTGATCCCATCCAACCATCTCATCCTCTGTCGCCCTTTTTGCCTTCTTCCTTCAATCTTTCCCAGCATCAGGGTCTTTTCCAATGAGCCTGCTGTTCACATCAGGTGGCCAAACATAGATGAACCTAAACTGGATCTGTAGAGGGCAAGCTAATGTTCATCAAGCCCTAACCCTGATTAGTTAAAAAACATCTCTTTCCTTGAGACCTTGCTCCAATTCTACCAGCTCAGCTCCTAGTAGAGTTCTTAGAGAAGTTACATCCCATCAATGACTCTAGGAGCCCAGCTTTCAGCTTCTTTCTCCAGGGTTGTTCAGGTCCCCAGCGTCCTAGGGAAAGGCCAAATAATGGCTTCCTTTGGCATAGGCAACGTGGCTAAGCCTCCCTTCTCTCCATGGTTAAAACAGGAGGCTGAGCCCAGGAAGGGTAAAGGGGCTCCTGGTTCCTGCTGTGGTAAAGGCCTGGCTAGATGTTTGAAGGCTTGGAGCTTTTTGTCCAAGTTGACTCCAGCTAGTTCACATGCCCCTAACTGCCCCATAGTCATAATTATTTGGACTTGAGTTTGAGTGAGGAAGGCTGGCCATCTTCCTGAGACTGTGAAATCTCAACAGATGGCTCAGCCTGTTGGGAACCCTAAGAATGCTTCACACTTGTGCCCTATTTTAAAGCCCCTTCACATCTCTTATCGCAGAAGTTCCCCATCAGCCCAGAGAGATTCAGACAGCCTACAGTCAAATAGCTGGTTTATGACTGGAGACAGGATGCCACTAGGAACATCAATCTTAGACCCAGTGCTCTTTCTCCAGACTGCCTCCTACCTCATTCCTCCAACGCTCAGTTTATTGAATTTGGAGATTCAATGGCAACATCCTATTCGTTCTTGGCATGGTGAGGTCTATCTGGCTTTAACCCACACACACACATACTTTTGAGAAATTGTGTGCATATATTTTTGTAAGTTAAATCTGTACATAAATGCATAGAAGAGTTTGGTTCAAGGATGGTCACTCTGAAAAGTCGATTATAGAAAACGAAACAAGAAAACCTTCTTTAAGACTTTACATTACAGCCCAGGCTACTCCTTCTTCCTCCCCTCTTAAAAAACATTTTTTGTACCTATCTCTGATCACACTCCATATGGAGTTTGCTTATACAGGGATGGTGCCTCCAGAGGTTGGGAAGTAAGTTCTGGCTCCCCCTACCGGGTGTATGATGAATTCATTGGCCCAAAGGAATTACTCAGCCTCTCCAGAAGATTCTGGGGCTCTGGGAATGATGACGTACCTGCCTGAGCTTGGAAAGGGAGCAGGGCTCCCTGAGAGGGGTGTGATCACAGAAGATTTCCTAAGAGTTAGGCTCTGAACCACACCTTGAAAGATTTTGG
This sequence comes from Bubalus bubalis, assembly GCF_019923935.1. NCBI lineage: Eukaryota > Metazoa > Chordata > Mammalia > Artiodactyla > Bovidae > Bubalus > Bubalus bubalis. The sequence continues at coordinate 137,118,262 of NC_059159.1, forward strand.
TTGTGAGCAATTTTTTTTTTTTTTTTTGCTTTGCTGCATGGCTTATGGGATCTTAATTTCCACATTAGGGATCGAACCTGTACCCTCTGCATTTGAAGCTCAAAGTCATAACCACTAGATGGCCAGGGAAGTCTGGTTGTGAGCAGTTTTGACAAGGGAAGTGCTGTGTGAATTGAGAGGGTTGGATGAGTTGGCTGGCCTAAGCAGAAGGTTCATGCCCCAGAAAAAGGAAGTGAGGAATTTTTGTTCTAGGTTTTTTTGAGCAAAGGAGCAATCAATATTCTCTCTCCTCAGGACTTCCCTGGTGGTCCAGTGGCTAAGACTCCATATTCCCAATGCAGCAGGCCTGGGTTTGATCCCTGGTCAGGGATCTAGATCCCATATGCTGCAAATAAGAATTCACATAACGCAACTAAAAGGTCTCACATGCTACAACAAAGACTGAAGAGCCCGTGTGCTACACCTAAGACCCAGTGCAGCCAAATAAATAAATAAACATTAAAAAAAAAATCTCTCTCCTCCTTTATTACTAACTACTTATTCACAACCAGCACATGTTGGGAAAAAAACTGAGGTGTGTTTTATTTCTATTTTATTAAAAACTTTTTATTTATTTATTTATTTTTGGCTGATCTGGGGCTTCAGGCTTTTTCTCTAGTTTCAGAAATCAGAAGCTACTGTCTCCGAGGCTACTCTCTGTTATGGTCGAGGGCTTCTCATTGCAGAGGTTTCTATTATTGTGGAACTGGGGCTCAAGGGCATGCAGGCTCAGGAGTTGGGGCTCCCAGACTCTAGAGCACAGGCTCACTAGTTGCTCCAGTAGCGTGTGGGATCCTCCCATATCAGGGATTGAATCCATGTCTCCTGCACTGGCAGGTAGATTCTTTCCCACTGAGCCACCAGCGAAGCCTGGGAGAGGTGTATCTTAAATGACACTACTAGAAAATACAGATGAGCAAGGGAATAAAAAAAAAAAATCATTAAAACTCTGCTGCCAAAATTCTGAAGGGGGTAATAAAAAGACCCATGGGCTTCCCAGGTGGCTTTAATGATAAACAATCCCCCTGCCAATGCAGGAGACTAAAGAGACACGAGTTCTACCCTTGGGTTAGGAAGATCCCCTGGAGTAGGGAACAGCAACCCACTCCAATATTCTTGCCTGGAAAACTCTGTGGACAGAGGAGCCTAGCGGGCTACGGTCCATGGGGCCACCAAGAGTCAGACATGACTGAGCAACTGAGCACACACACCAAGAGATCCACTAGTGATAGTCTAGTGATAACATTTTAGGTTTTTCCTATACTTAAATCTAGATATGTATGAATTTTACAAGAGATGGAAACTGGCTTATAACTTTCTTAATTAATAATATAGCCTATGTTTTGATTATTCTATGTCATTGCATATAGGTTTACCTGTTATGTACCATTTAAAAAACTTTGTATTATAAAAAAAATCCCTAATATTACATAATTAGAAAGACTAGCATAATAAGCCCCCATAAACCCATCTGACAGCTTCAACGATTATCAACATAACTCTTTAAAATAATCTAACCCTCTGAATTATTATTAATTAATTTTGGCCACACCTCAAGGATAGAAGATCTCTGTTTCCCAGCCATTGATGTAACCTGTGCCCTCTGCTGTGGAAGTGCAGATTCTTAATCACTAGACCAGTGGGGAAGTTTCTCTTAGGATTATTTTAAAACAAATGCTTGACATCATGTTACTTCATCTATAAATAAAATATCTCTAAGAGGTAAGATTAAAAGAAAACGTAATTATTAAAAAAAAGTCCATACTCACGATATCATTATACATAGAAAAAGTAATAGTAATTCTTTACTATTATTTAATATCCAGTCAGTGTTTTAAGTTTTCCCTAATTATCTGTGTTGTTGTTGTTGCTTTTTAGTGGCATTTTTTTTTTCTTGGCTGTGCCCATGGCTTGTGGGGACTGAACCCTGCCGGCAATGAAAGTGCTGAGACATAACCACTGGTACATGCATGCTAAGTCACTTCAGTCATGTCTGACTCTTCGCAACTCTATGGACTGTAGACCACCAGGCTCTTCTGTCCATGGGATTCTCCAGGCAAGAATACTGGAGTGGGTTGCCATGCCCTCCTCCAGGGGATCTTTCCGACCCAGGGATTGAGCTCGCTGCATTGGCAGGTAGGTTCTTTATCATTAGTGCCACCTGGGAAGCCCCTAACCACTGGATTGCCAGAGAATTCTCTCCCTGATGATCTTTCTCAGTTGCATTGTTTTGAATAGGATATAAACACCCTTATGCATTACATTGCTTCCTATGCCTGTCTCAAGTCTTCCTTAATATATAATAGTTCTCTTTTTTCATGCTATTTGTTTATTGAAAAAAGTAGAACATTTTCCTTAGATTCTGCATTTGGTTGTTTGCATCCCTGCTATACCATTAATATGTTCTTCTAGCCACTGTATTTTCTGAAAACTTAAAGATCTAAAAGCTTGCTCAGATCAAGTTTGATTTTCTGGCAAGAGTAGTTCTTAAGCAATCCTGTTCATTTCCTATTGCAACCCATCAGGAGGAACATAGTATGTGGTGGTCTTTCTCTGTAGTAAGATTAACCAAGAATATATAACATTTTTATTTAGAACTTCCCTGGTGGTCCAGCAGTGAACACTCTGTGCTCCCAATGCAGGGGCCCTGGGTGCTGCAACCTAAACCCAGAGCAGCCAAATAAATATATAATTTTTTTAAATTTTAAAATTTAACTCTTTCCTTATTAATGGGCGTCCCAGGTGATGCAGTGATAGAGAATCCACCTGCCAATGCAGGAGATGTAAGAGTCGCTGGTTAGATCCCTGGGCTGGGAAGATCCCCTGGAAAAGGAAATGGCAACCCACTCCAGTATTCTTGCCCTGTTTCCTCTGTGTGCCCTCTGGTGGATGAGGCTAAGAGGCTTATGAAAGCTTCCTGATGGGAGGGACTGACTGTGGGGAAAACTGGGTCTTGCTCTGGTGGGCAGGGCTGTGCTCAGTAAAACTTGAATCCAATTGTCTACTGATGGGGGCGTGGGGGCTGTGCTCCCACCCTGTTAGCTGTATGGCCTGAGGCGACCCAGTCCTGGAGTCTACTGCCTCTAGAGTGAGTGAAGTGAAGGTTGCTCAGTTGTGTCCGACTCTTTGCGATCCCATGGACTATACAGTCCACGGAATTCTCCAGGCCAGAATACTGGAGTGGGTGGCCCTTCCCTTCTCCAGGGGATCTTCCCAACCCAGGAAACGAACCCAGGTCTCCCACATTGAAGGAGAATTCTTTACCAGCTGAGCCACAAGGGAAGCCCATACTGGCTCTATGGGAGGGCTATTGGTGACCTCCAAGAGGACTTACCAGAGATGTAGCTCCCAGGACTGCTGCCGCCCGCGCCCCCGTCCCTGTGGTGGGCCACTGCCAACCCACGCCTCTGCAGGAAGACCCTCAAACACTCATAGGTAGGTCTGGCTCAGTTCCCTGTGGGGTCACTTTTCCTTCCCCCTTGGTCTTGGTGTGTACAAGAGTTGGTCTGTGCCCACTAAGAGTGGACTCTCTGTTTCCCCCAGTCCTGTGGAAGTCCTGTAATCAAATCCCACTGGCCTTCAAAGTCAGATTCCCCGGGGATTCCCAATCCCTTGTCCAGATCCCCAGGCTGAGGAGCCTGATGTAGGGCCTAGAACTTCTCAACAGTGGGAAAACTTCCTTGGTATTATTATTCTCCAGTTTGTGGAGAAAAATGTTGCCCACCTGACAGGCATAGGATTTGATTTTATCATGATTGTGCCCTTCCTACTGTTCCGCTGCAGCTTCTTCTTTGTCCTTGGATGTGGGGTATCTTTTCTTGGTGGGTTCCAGTATCTCCCTGTCAATGGTTGTTCAACAGCTAGTTGCAATTTTGGTGCTCTGGCAGGAGAGGGTGAGCAAATGTTCTTCTACTCCGTCATCTGGAAGCACGCTCCTCCTGCCACTATTCTTGTCTGGGAAATCCCATGGGCCGAGGACCCTGGCAAGGCTACAGCCCTTGACTGAGCCTGAGCATGAACTTCCAGTTGTTTGCTTTGTCTTTTTTTGCTAATTAATGCAATGACAGGACTTCCCTAGTGGTCCAGTGATTAGAAATCCGCCTGCTAATGCAGAGGACATGGGTTCGATCCCTGGTCCAGGAAGATCCTACATGCCTCAGAGCAACTAAGCGTGGGCCACAACTACCAAAGCCTGTATGCCCTAGAGCACGTGCTCTGTAACAAGAGATGCCACTGCAATGAGAAGCCCACACACCGCAACCAGAGAGTAGCCCCTGCTCTCAGCAACAAGAGAAAGCCCGTGTGCAGCAACAAAGACCCAGTGCAGCCAAAAACAATGAATAGATAGAAAATACTCTGATAAGTAGAGAAAACATATTAAAAAGAAATAATACTCAACAACCATTCTTACACATCTGTCTTCACATAATTGTCTAGAATATTTCCTAAAATTTCCAGAAGTCTGGGTCAATGGAGACAATCAATTTTTGTTGTGGGTTTTTTTGGCTGCACTGTGCGGCATGTGAGATCTTATTTCCCAGACCAGGGATCAAACCCTCACTCCCTACATTAGGAGTGTGGAGTTTTAACCACTGGACTCCCAAGGAAGTCCTGAGATAAGAATTTTTCAATGCAATAAATACCATTTTGCTAGGCTGTCTTCCCAATTAAGATCATAGTAAATAAAATAAACCAATAGGAGCAATAAAGTCAGGGCTGACTTTTCTGCTGACTTGGGCATCCTTCTTACTCCGGCTAGCAGCTCCAGGTCCACAGAGGCAGGCACGGGGCAGATCCTATCATAAAGCAGGTTTAGGTGTGTTAGGCCTTAACTAGATCTTCTATTTTCTCCTATTTTCAAGGGGGACTGCAGAGAGCTGTCCATATTTACTGGCTAATAAATCCTGGATGAGAAAGCACCCTGAGTCTCTACTGTGTATACTGTGAAAAGGTGACCTAGAGTAAAAGTTGAAAATGTTGAAGCAGTTTGAGATAGGAAAAAACAACCAGGGGTAGGCAGCTTTGGGGATTACTGCCTCAGTTCTGGAAGGAACAGGATTTTTAGCCAGAAGCAAATATTTTTTATCTATTTGGCTATACCAGGTCTTAGTTGTAGCATGCAGGATCTAGTTCCCTGATCAGGGATTGAACCTGGGCTCCCTGCATTGGGAGCATGGAGTCTTAGCCACTGGGCTTCCAGGAAAATCCTTGAGCTTTAATTTTTGCTTTTATAAGTCTTAGCACTACTACGTAAGTACAGTTCCTCTTTGTATTATCAGAAAAGAAAAAAATTTTTCTTAAATCTCAAAAGTGATTTTATAAAAATTGGCATCTGGAAATTCCTCAGAATACTTCTGTATTAATTTTCTAGGTTTGCTGAAATAAATTAACACAAATTTGGTGGCTTTAAAGCAACAGAAATTCATTCTCTCATGGCTTTGGAGGCCAGAAATCCAAAATCAAGATGTCAGCAGGGCCACAATCCTTTCTAGGGCTCTAAAGAGACTCATTCCTTGCCTCTTCCAGCTTCTGGTGGCTCCTGGCATTCTTTGGCTTACAAATGCATCACTCCAATCTCTTTCTGTCTTCACATCATCTTCTCTGGTTGATCCCGTATGTCCTTTTCTGTCTCATAAAGTCACTCTCATTGGTGTGTATGTGTGTGTGTTAGTCACTCAGTCATGTCCGACTCTTTGTGACCCCATAGACTGTATATCACCAGGCTCCTCTGTCCATGATTTTTCCAGGCAAGAAGACTGGTAGCTACTCTTTTCTCCTGGGGATTGTCCTAACCCAGAGATCAAACCCAGGTCTCCTGCATTACAAGCAGATTCTTTACTGTCTAAACCACCAGGGAAGCCCTCTCATTGGAGATAGGGACTCCCCAACTCAGTATAAGCCCATCTCAATCCTTCCTAATTACATCTACAAAGACCTTAAAGGTCACACTGATGATCTGGTGGCTTCCCTGGTGGCTCAGACCATAAAGAATCTACCTGCAACGCAGGAGACCCAGGTTCAATTCCTGGGTTGGGAAGATCCCCTGAAAGGGGGAATGGCTACCCACTCCACAATTCTTGCCTGGAGAATGCCATGGACAGAGGAGCCTGGCAGGCTACAGTCCATGGGATCACAGAGTCAGACACAACTGAGCGACTAACCCGATCACTGTTCTGAGGTTCTGGTAGACTTGAATTTTGGGGGTACACCATTCAACCTACAATTTCCAGTGTTTTATTGGAAACTATTAGGAAAATAAGACCCATTTAATAAACCCTCCTCTATTGACTTGCTTTGAGAACAGTAGTAGAGGATCACTTCCAATTCTTCTTAGGCTTCCCTGCACCAGTACAATAGTTGTTGTGGATGACAGAAATCTAATGTCTAATTTGAATTCCTGTCTTCATTGTATAAGATTAAAAAAAAAAAAAAAAAACAACTTATGTCCAGAGAGGAGTAAAGACTTGTTTAAATTCATGTCCATGAGCATCAGTGGTAGAACTGTAACTGAACCCATATCCTCCCCTTGCAGGCCACACTCACCTTGGGCAATTGGCACTTTACCTCCTCCAGGGAAGAGCAATAGTATCTTTTTTTTTTTTTTCTCCCCTCCAGTATCTTTAATCAGGTAATATAACATCCTCTTCCCTCAAGAAAAGAGAAAGATCTAATGGTGGAAACTTCAGCATGGTGACTGGAGCAATGATTTTGTGTTTTTAGCAGAAGGGCCAAGGGAAGCAGAGTGGTGGTGGCGGTGGTGAAGGATGCTTCTTAGGTAAGCAACACATTGTAAGGCCCAAACTGCTACAAGGTACCCAGCAGTGTTCTCTGCATTGACCAATGGCCTTGACCCTGGGGAACAAAGAAGCCAGATTATTATTTCCAGTCCTCTATCCAAGCTGTCATCAGCTAAGGAAAAAGTAGCTATGAGCGAGGGAAGTTTATTTTAAGATGGGAGATGATCATTTGTTTTCTTCCTGTTCACAGCACTAGGGATGTTAATTACAATTCTGAATACTGCCTAACAACAAAGGCAGTAAACATGTGACACTGAGCTCAGCTAATGAGTATTATTATCGTTTAAAAGTTCTGACTTCAGCAATTACACACTAATAAAGAGGAGTGTTCAGACGTGAGGCTCAACCCAGGGGGAATTTAAAAGGACAACTCACACCTGTCTGGAAAGCTGAATCATAAGATTACACAATTCCATCTTGAGTTCAGTTCACACCTCTCTCTCTCTAGAGGTAGTTTAGAAACAAATTTTTAATATTTGTTTCTATAGATAATTCTTTGGAGGAACTGAAATGAAGGCAGGAAAATCAAGTTAACAAACCTGAACTTTTTTTTGTCTTCTTCAGTAACTACAGAATTAGAAGCCCATGTTTCTACACTTCCAAAGCTTCCAGCCATTTTAGCACAATAGTATGAAATGAGATGTGGCTAAAAGTAAGAAACACGGAGTATTTGTTTTCTTCCCTTCATACCCCGTGCCCCAACACTGTTGTCTCTGAGACACTAGCCAACTGAAAAGAAAGGAAAAAGACACTTGGATTGTAGGATCTTAGAAGATTGACCCCCCAATACTAAACCAAGGATCTCGACACCCTGACTTCTTTTCCTGGGTACCTGATCTAGGAAATGTTTGGGATCAGAGAGCCCTGGGTTGGCAATCTTTAGCTTTATTAGGAACATTGATAAATTTAACATTAAGTTATCTTAATGGACCAGACTAATACTAATCCACTTTTGGAGTGGCAGGGATGGGGGAACCTGGAGCATAAATGAGACTCCAAAGCCATCTGCACAAGGACCCAAAGTATTATGGGAGGAGCCAGTAGACCATTTTGAATGAGGCATGTGCCTAAGAACAAGGACTTTCTTTCATGGCCTGGGAGTAAGGCCTGCTGGCAGGAATGGGAGGGACCACATAAGTCCACAAAGCCCTTCTGTGATACATAGTTTGCTGCAAAGTCTGGCTGGAAAGTGGGAGCAGGGCCAAGATTCCACAGAGGCCAGAGGTCTAGGCCAGGCCCTCCCCACACTCCGTCACCTTTTTCTGAGCATGTCTCATGCACGAGTCCCATGGTAACCCCAAACCTCAGGTTGTGAAGAAACATGTGTTTGTTTTCATCTGCATTTCCCCCAAGTAATCTGAACATGGGACGTTTTGCAAACAATCATTACTGTTCTAAGGATTGGGGATTCTGAAAAATCTCATTCTGGGAAAGGCTAATGTCAGTCCCTTCCCAAATGCTTTAACTCTTCTCCTCTGGGAAGCCCTTTCAACTGCTTCAACTCCTTCACTTCCCCTTTCCTGATTTGCAGCCTTTGATCATGTATCAATAGGTGGTTGCTTGTACGAATCATCTTCTGAGGCAGTCTCTAACAGCAGCTGTATCCAGCTTGCCTGACTCTGTGGCCCAGTCCTGATGGGTCCTCCAGAGATGACTGTGAGTAGAGTAGTAGGGTTCAGCAGTCCACCTTTCTCTTAGTGACAGCCCGCTGGGGAAGAACATCACTCACTAAAGACACTGGTTTCTCCTCTTACAGTGAGCATCTATGGTTCCAGCTTCAACAAAATGAAAGCCTGTTTCCTGGGGCACTTTCAGTCATTCTCAAGGCAACCACTGAAGCAGACGGGGCCCATCACCACCCCTGGTTTATATAAGAGGAGCTGGTCACTTTGCTTATCCAGCCACTCAGAGCAAGGACTAGCATGCTCCCTCCCTGTCAGTCTGTGCTTTTCTCCAAGCACCACACCACTTCCTCCAGGCATACCTACTCTCAACTGGACTCCAGAGCAAATGCTCCTGGGCCGGGGTTGGGGACCAGGAGCAAGCAGGTATCAGTGTTTCTGTGTTTGCCCTTGACCCGCCTTCACCCTTGAGGGAACTCCTGTGTTCTACTTCAAGCAATCTGAGAACCCCAAACTGACCTTCCAACCGGTCACTTGGGACCTTTTTCCTGCTGCCTCTTGGTTACACATACTCAAGCCGCTTTGCACTGGAATATTTATTTTTACTTGGCAAAAAGTCAAGTGCTACATTTTGAAAAACAAAACCTCAAACAACCAAATGCATTACCCATCACAGAAGAGGGTTTGGCAACAGTACAAAACATTCTAAAATTATTTTTTTATACAAGTAGGTTTAAAATGAGTTCTGTGAGAACTAAGAAATCTACAGCTTGTAGTTTAATAATAGAAAAAAATTAAGACAATTAAAAGATCTGTAGCATCCAGCATTTTGCTTAATTCCCTGTTTATAGCACCTATGTCTCTAGGTTAGAAGATGAGAATTCTAGAACCTATGGTGTATGCCTTACAACACTATACAGGGTGGACTTGCTGTCTCCCCTCCCTATCAGCCCCCATCACCAAAAAGAAGACACTCTTTTTTTTCAATCTCCTTAGTTACACCCAGAGCAGGGGGGACAACTGGGAAAGCGACTTGGGACACTACAGTGCAGGAATATGACTTCTTTCCCCCAGAATGGGCTGCTACCAGAAACAGAGTATGTGCTTAGAGTGGTGGAGGAATGTGGGGGTGGGAACAGCTCTTATCTGCAATATGATGCATAAAAAAGCAAGGAGTAACTGGTCAGTCAGTTGCCTGCAAGTTCAAAAACCTCAGACTCAACAGTTCAAGGGCAGAACAAATCACTGATCACATTGCTGCTTTTACATGCACAACGCTGCTGGCTGTAGGCCACCGCATCGCCATCCCAGGGCTGAGCCAACAGAGTGGCTCCACTGTCTTCAGAAAACACACATTCCACACATGAGGCACTCACTACACACAGATAAATCCCCTGCTCATCCCCACCCTCCTGAACTGAACCCACTTTAGAAAACACAAGCAAACCTACTGGGGAGATTAGAAGAAAGGCAAAGAAGTTTCTCCTCAAAGCCAAAGGGACCAAAGCATGTGAATTTTAGCAGACCTGAGGTCTCCCATTCCAGGTCCCTGAGAAACCATATCAGGTCTTGTCTGAGAGGAGGGGGAGGGAGGTTGGGATGGAAATTCTTTTTACCAAGTTCCACCAGACCTTCTGCAACTGCCAGAGCTGCATTTTGAACTGAGACTCTGATGTTTTGGGGGTAGTGGCCATGGATTTGACCAGATGGGAAACTGAAGTGGAAGTGACACATACACAGAAATGTCCTCCCCCAGGGGACACAGAGGGGAGAGGCAGGTGGGAGATGGATTACTTTGGAGTCCTGGCATCAGAGTCCCAGGAAGCTTTCAATCGAACTCAGAGGGTTTCCTACTGGTGATTTGTTTTCCTTTCTATTTTTACTTCCTATAATCAGTGTTGTTAGACTTTACAAAACAAGATAAAGACCAGTCCCAAAGCTGGACTCTGTGAATAAAGTTGTTTCTTTTATAAATATTTTAATTACAGTAATCCTCACTCCAGGTAACTTCAATGACACACAGTACGTGCAGGCACACAAGTTCTCTCTCACACACACACCACACATACAACACACACACAGCCCCCAAACTTTCACAGAAAGTCTAGGACAGCAACTATATAATTATAAAGGAGCCCTACCTCTCAAGAGTGAAGTAAGGGTGAGAATGACTATGTCAATCTAAGGAACCCAGAGTGGGGAGAGTGTGTGTCACTTAAAGAAAAAAGACAAACAGGAATTAACAATGTCTGGTTGAGAAGCCAGAAAGAAAAAAGATAGTAAAGTTAAATTCTGTTTACCAAACAAAAAACGAAACAAAAAAACAAAAAGTCCTTTAGATTTTTGTACAGAGGTTCTTCCTATCAAGTGCTTAAAGCATAGGCAAACTCTGGTGTTCCCACTAAAATATGAGGGTCTCACACAACTGGAAAAAAATCAAAAGAAGAAATGGAAACTGAGGATGGAAGTTAGTGTAAATCTCTGCATTTTGGGAGAGAGTTGGTTGTCATTAACTCCAGAGCCCAGCATAGTTTCCATGGAGCCCTGAAGGGAGGGGACCTCCTGCCACGAAGAGTTTCGTTCCGGACGAGTCGTAGCAGTGGGTGTAAACAGCATTGGGGAAGAAATCAATGTCCGAAAAGTAATTCCTCCAGGTTTCATCATGATTCTATGGGGGAAAAAAAAAGAGACTCTGTTAGCACTTGCCAGGGGGGCAGAAAAGGTGAAGAAGGGACAAGGATGCTTTCTGGGCCCCTTGAAAGGAGAAGGCCCTGTTATCTACCACTGGATCCCAGGAGACTGGTGCTCATTGACTTGGGGCCCTATTTTTCCAAATGACATTAGGGAGGAGCCAAGTAGGATGAAGAAGTGCTACACAAGCCTAAGGTCTTCTCAGGACTGCTGGAACCAATGCTTTAATAATTCACTGGCAGTCTCAGGGGGAGGCTCCTTCTCCTTCTGGCTGTTATCACCTGCGGGTTATCCTGGGTCAACTGGTGTGTCTTTTGGGCCTCAGTTTTCCCATGGATGTGCAGACACAAAAACAAAAATCACGGGACAGTGTCTTTACCTGCCTCTTACTAGTGAAAAACTATGATGTGTTAGTAGGGATGGGAATGTAAAGACAACTTTTCTGTCACTGGCCAGTAACCATGTGACGCCTGGGCTTACTCACCAGCCAGCCTTTGCCAGTTGTTAGTTTCAGGTTCTCTCCTGCGAGTTTGGGCTTGGATCCGTAACAAGCTGAGAGCTTCTCTTCCAGGAACCTTTGAGCTCGGATGTCATAGAACAGCAGGGAGCCCTGCCCTGTGCCCACAGTGATGATGTGCTCATAGAAGCTCACTGACCGGATCCCTGAGACAGAGAAAAGTAAAAGGGTGATCGGATCTGCGAGCCTGCATTTCTCTGGCACTGAGTTCACGTGCCACCCCGACATACCACATCACTTTTCCTGTGGCAGACCCAGCTCATGCACAAGCCAGGGCACCGTGATGCCACACTGGCCATCTGCACATTAACAGGAACCTTCCCATAAGCCTCAGAGAAGTGCCTGATGATGTCTGAGATGCTTGTGGCCTAGGACTGCAAATCTGCCCTGAACCTTCTTGCCTCTCCTTGGCTCACTCAAGGCATCCTTCATCACTCTGAGCTCTTTTCCATTATATGTTTCTAACCCGCACTGAAACGGAGGGTAATGTGGGTATTTATAAATCATTACATTAACAAGGACTTTCTTGTATTTGACCTAAAACCAGTACCATGGCACGGCAAGAGGTCTTTATCTGGTATTAAGTGTGTTAGGAGAGTGGCAAATAGCCTAGAACTCAAGACCCAAAGGTACACAGTCTCTCACTTGTGAATTTAAGACAAGTCACTTAATCCCTTTGGATCATAGGGAAAACACATCTGCTGCATCTGTGGATTAAATAAGAGCATGCGATGCGAAGAGGTTTCACTAGTATTTGTGAAATCAATATCTTATTAGGTTTGAATGCCACCCCTCTAACAGTAACCAAAATCTCTTCACTGCAGACATCATTCCTGCTAAGGCAATTTACTCTTTCCCTTACTTACACACAGTTACTCTCTCAGTTCTGAAATCTAAGTATTTCAAAGATAACTGAAAACAAACAAGTCCAAAACAAAGGCGTATCTGCAACATTTGCATGAAAATAAATACTACTTGAAAGAAGCTAAAGTGTAATCCACACAGTGCCTTTTAACTGCAGTGAAGGGGGACAAAGGAGAGATAAGAAGAAAACACCCTTTGTTAGATTGGATCCTCTGGATTCTGGTCCCTGGGCTGTTCCCCCACCAACCAGTGTGATGCTGGGCAAGTTATTTAACTGATCTGGGTCCTAGTCTCCTCCTCTATAAAATGGGGTATAAACTGCCTCTCACAGGGTTCTTGGTAAGATGAAACGAGATGGCTGACAAAAGTATTCTGAAATCTTTAAGTACAGTACAAACATGCCTTTTTATTCCTCAATAAAGAATGAGGGTGCCCTGAGAGAGAATATGCTATTAAAGATTGGTGGTGGTGGTGATGGTGGGGTTTTAAAGTCTAGTTCTTCCAGTGGTCAGAACTAAATATCTTCTTTATCTTTACTGATATACAATCGATATACAATGCACTGCAAATATTCAAAGTACACAATGTGAAGTTTTAACATATGTATATATCCACAACACCATCACCACAATGAAAATAATCATTATCACCCCCAAAAGTTTCCTCATAGCCCTCTGTAAAATCCCCCTCAGTCTACTGCATCATCCCTTAGCATAAAATGAATTTTCTAGTTCAGGCAGAGTTCCAACAAAAAAACTAACACAGGAAAGAGAGTAGGGTGATGTGAGGGAGTACGGAAACCACCAATATCCTGACGGTTGGTTTCCATCAAAGGCTTCTGTGACCACACATTTGTCTAAAGTGTTTGAAGCTTGGCTGCCACGCAGGCATTCCAGCTCCCCTCTGTGTCACCAAACACCTTCATAAAGATCTCTGTACGTGTCTGGAAACCAGTATAGAAACAGAAGGTCAAAAACCAATGGCAATGCAGCTGTAAGCCTGAGGGGCACACAGGGCTCTTACCACTGCCTCGCTCCCTGGAGCAGACAGACTTGACGTTGTACGATGGCTGCCGCGGATCCAAGAAAGAGACGTGAGCTTGGGAGCCCACTGCATAGACTGACCATTCATTACCATAGGCCAGGCACACATTTTCACGGCAATATGGCAGTTTGGTGGAGAGGAGCTGAAAACAGAGAGAGGAGAAAGGTAACCACGATAATACTAGAGAGTATACAGAAGGGCGCTGTTCTTTGCTGCCCACCTCTGTGGGCTTTCCTCATACACAAGATATGCAAAGTCAGAGATCAAAAGACATGTATTGCTCCATCCCGAGGCATGTTAGAGAAACAAAGAGTGGTGATAATAAACAAGATCTAGGTACTGAAGAGGACTGGTTAAGGGAAAAGGTCAAGCTGGAATTAAATAATGAGAAGCAGAGAGAAAGGCCAAAAACCACAGGCTGTTTCCAGGGATAACTCCAGGGCACTAAAGCCACGGGCCCATCTGTTTTCTGCCAGGAAGAGCCCAACCTTCTCACTGATCTTCAGGTAGGAGACCTTGTTTCTGGCTACCTGCAGCCTAAATACCCCACTGTGTGGTAGCTTACACTACAGAAAGCACACTCGTGGCTCTGCTCAACCCAGGCAGTCCGATTAGCGCTGACCCTGGATCCTTATCATTTAGCCAATCTTCAGAGCCCACTGAAGTTGAGGCACCCAGCAAGGGTGGTGGAGCACAAAGCCTCCTGCGACATGAAGGAATCAGTAATTCCTGGACCTCTGCTTCCTCTTGAAAGAGATTCCATCAAAGAAGGAATAAGTCTCAAAGGCCTCTGGGACAAGAACAGAGCAAAGGATTCACAGGTACGTTTAGCTTTAGGTAAAAGCTGCTTGCAAATATTGTAAATTCATACCTTGCATTAGAGAAAGAAATGGCAACTTACTCCAATGTTCTTGTCTGGAGAATTCCATGGACAGAGAAGCCTGGCAGGCTACAGCCCATGGGGTTGCAAAGAGTTGGGACACGACTAAGCAACCAACATACATACCTTACACGATTATTTTGGAGATGACTTCTCTTAATTGATTTTTGTCAACAACTCCTAACATTTAGGTTTGCCTGCCCTGACAATGCTGCAAATAGTCCATAATCCATAAGCAAATACTGAAAGGCATTGTGGAATGGAGGACTGCGAGCTAAAGGAGTCTCAGCAGGCCCTTGCAATGTAAACAATGTGAAAGCATCACTCCACTGACTCCTCTAAAAGATTTTCGAGAGAGGCAGGCTAGACTCAGAAGTTCAGGTACCATGTGATCACATGTCCAGACACTTCAAGAATTCATGTTCTAGATAAGAATGAAAAATTCAGAGAAGATGACAGTATTTTAACTTGAAGGTGAAACTACTAAGTCCTGTTCAGCACACCTTAGATAGGGTATTTTCAGTCTTCCAGAGATGAAAGTAGCCATCCAGCGATACTGCTCCCAATTCCTGCAAAAGCAATGAAAACAGGTCATATACACAGCAACTAACATACAACAGTAAGCAGGAGAATACCTGTAGGATGCGGTCCTCCATTCCCTCACTTGGATCCCATGATGGTGCCAGGGATTATCAGCCCCTCATCTCACCCTATGAAATGCACTGGACAACATAGTAAAGCAAGGCTGCTTCTTGAGAGAACCCAAGAAGCTAGTCCAGGCTTGCACGGAGACACTCAAGGTTCAAAAAGCCAGTAGCATACAATCATACACATGACATCCTGTTTGTTAGAACAGAGCACACACGTGAAAGCCAGTTTTTTAAGTCTCAGTGTGAGAGCTTCTGTAAGTACAGGGTCTAAGGTAGGAGATAAGTCTACCCCTAACTTCTAAATATGGATGAGAGATGGGAAGCTAAGGGAACTAGCCCTCAAATTGTGGTCTGACTCAAATTTTGGGAAAAGCCTTTCTTCTCTTATGGGTCTGGGTCTTCAAACCAGCAGTCTACTTAATAGTTCAGTTTCAGGAGATCTGACTCAGATGATTAGACTTGATGGAAGCATTGTGAAGAATGAAAAGAAACTGAATACAAGAGAGAAGAAAGTGACTGCATGTAGGAAAATCATACCCAAAACAGAGCACCTGCAAGGTCATGTGCAGATGAGAGACAGATCAGAATGCCCCTGGGGAAACTCTGAGAGGTTAACAGACATGAACCATGCAGAGAATACTCCCTGCAAGGGGACAGTTTCGTAATTTTAGTTATAATCTTTCTGAGAGAGAGATTGTTACTGAGCATCCCTCAGTCTTCAAGAGACACCGCTTGGGCTCAGAACCAAGTTATGCAGTAAGCTCTGACTAGGGAAGAGAGCAGGGAAGTGCATCTTCCAAGACATAAGCCAAGAAACTGAAGCAAGGGGAATAGGCTTCAGGGACCTCTGGCAAGCTCATACCTTGTTCTTGTTGTTGAAGGCCAGAGCCCGGACCTTGCAGTTGTCAGGGTTTGTGTCCTCCTTGGGGATGTCCTTTAAGGCCTTGTGAGTGATGTGAGAATACACAGGGACTCGTGACACATTGTGCCTTGCATCACTTTTGGTCAACACATCATCTGTCACCTCCCAGAGTCCCATAGAACCATCACGCGAGCCTGCCAGGCAAGGAAACCATGGGTATCAGACATACCAACTCGCCACGAGACAGTCCCACAGAAGCCAAAAGGACTTTCTTTTTTTTTTTTCAAAAGGACTTTCTTAGCCTAGTTCTCTGTGCATCATGTTCACACGTGCTGAAGTGTGGCCAGCGGCCCAAACCAAAACGGACAGCAGTATGCATTTTAACAGCTACACTGAGAGGATGACTCAACTGAAGTGTAGGAGTTGATATATAATTATATATATGTATATTTTTTTGACCATGCCTGTCCCACAACCTGTGGGATCTTAGTTCCCCAACCAAGGATCGAATCTGCACCCCCTGCATTGGAAGCCCAGAGTCTTAACCACTGCGCTGCCAGGGAAGTGGTTATATCAAAATGTAACCTTTAAGTGTAATGTGGTTGGTGAGACTTTTCAAAAGAGAACATAATACATTTGACAAAGCTCAGTAATGTTCCAAGCCAAATGCTCAGGTTACTGGGGCGTGAATGCACAGGTGATTTCTACTAGGCAACAAGATCTGGCAACTTCCACTCTAGATCAGTGGTGCTTAACATTTTCTGAGTCCCAGTACCCCTTCTTCAGACTTAGGAACGTTAAAGACTTCTTTCTCTGGAAAAATACACCAAAGATCTACATTGCACACTCAACTTCGGGGAGGTTCCTAGGCCCCTTAAAGGGACCACAACCCCTGAATTAAGAATGACTGGTCTACATAAGATGAATGCTTAATAACATAAATTGTTTTCCTTAGGAAACAATAATGAAGCACTTAAAACAAGTCTATTGGATAGATATAAAACAGTATATCAAGAACCATTAAAAAAATTTTCAAATTCCTTTCAGTATCAGTATTTGCCAACATTCCTTTCAGACCAGAAGGTGCCTCTCTCACACTTTAAATCTCCTGAATACTTCACAGTAAAAACTGTCTAACATGGGAGAAATATTACTCAATTTGTCTGCACCGTAAGGTCTGTGGACAGGTTCAAAACAGAGGGTTCAATGTGTGTGAAATCCAGAAAAGGACACCAAGAGAAGGGCATATCTAGAGAACTACATAAGAGTTATAATGCAAGTTAAAAAAATAAAACACCACAAGCTTTATTATGAAAAATGTTAAGCATGCTGAAATGCTGAAAGAATTTTACAATGAATTATATACTTACACCTAGAGTCTACCATCAACATTTTCTTATACTTGGTATATCATACATCTATCTATCCCTCTAAATGATCCTATTTTAACCTAGTAATGATCCCATTTTAACAACTGGAGCCATGTACTGAAAAAAGACTAGCAAGATATATTTTAAAATGTTAACAGTGGCTATCTCTAGGCAGAGATTGTGTGGGTAATGCTTTCCTTTTTTATTTGAATTTTTTAAATTCTTATAACAAACATATGTTACTTTTGCAGTAAGGAAAAATTTATTTAAAGAACTAATCTGGCAGCAACATGAAGATGAGATTAGAGGAGATAAGACTAGAATCAGAGAGAAAATACGGAAGGACACTTGGGATAATTCAAAAGATAGATGACAAGCACCCAGAGAAGACAGAAAATAAATTGATGGGTATAAGAGATATTTTAGAAAATCATATCAACAGGGCTTGGTAATCTACGGAGAATGAACAGAATTAGTTCCCTAGCTGTGTGCCTAGGTAGAAGGCAGGAGCATTTACCAATATGTCAATGGTAGGGAGAAGTGTGGTCCTGGGAGGGAGATGATGAGTTTGAACACCCTGAATCTGAGGGGAATGTTCATCATCAAGGGGTTGATGTTCATCAAATGTGAACATTAACACTGGTTAACAAGTATGGAGCATTTTCACTATGGCAGCCACTAAACACTATAATACTTGATCTTCCCAATGACCCTTTAAAGTATGTACAATCATTATCCATGTTCAAACCCAAGTCTTAAAAAGGCTTAAATAACTTGTCCTCTATGCTAATAAGCGGTAGGACCAGGATTCAAATTCACGTCTTTATTATCAGAGCCAATATTCTTTTTTTTAATGCAGCAAAACCTATTTTAATGTTAATGGTACATCAAACATTCTTTTTTGGTAAATAAAAGAACCTTGTTTATACCTAATTAAATAAGACATCTATATTGACTTAAAACTATCTGAACTTTCTTGCTGATGTGACCTCTCAGAGTATGAAATTCCTGATTTGGATGTAAATGAAGCATAAATGAAAATCCAACAGCTTTTTTTTTTTTACTGCACTGTGCACATTATGGGATCTTAGGATGCCAACCAAGGATCAAACCCAGGCCCTCTGCAGCCGAAACGTGGAGTCTCAACCACTGAACCGCCAGGGAAGTTCCTCCCCAAAAATCTCCCCCCTGCTCTCCTGCACAGCTGAATGTTGGAGCTATTAATATTTGCAACTGAGCTGCTTACTGCAAAATTTTGAGGCAGTTTCTCAATCTTTATATATATCACTCCTCCAAATGAGGCTTCTTATTGTCTCTGCACGTATTATAGTTTTAAAACGTATACTGTGATTTTACTCTTTAGCTTCCACAACTGTATGTGGTGCTGTGTATCCTGCACACAGCTGTCACAGGGCATCTCCATCATTAGGGTAGGGAGGTGTACCAACTTAGTTGGATGATCAGGAAACTGAAACACAAGCTTCTTTCAATATGCAACAATTTGGAGAACACAGCATTTGAAGATTATTATTTGTACAAAGCTGTATTTCCTCAATTTAGATGGCAAAATTATATATTAGGAACATTGATGGGTTTCTGTTGTGTATGTAGAGTTTTTTTATTCTACAGTTTATAAGGAAGGTATGTTCTATATTATCATAATTAAAGTCTCAATAGAAGATGAGAATAGCGCATTTAGATTTTAATCTTTCTTTTTTTTCTGGCTGCTCCATGAAGCATATGGGCTCTTCCCCAATTAAGGATTAAACCAGTGCCCCCTGCATTGGAAGTCTTAACCACCAGACCACCAGGGAAGTCCCTAGATTTTAATTTTTTACTATTAGTATTAGTTGACTTACAATATTCTATGTTTCAGGTATACAGCACAGTGATTCAATATTTTTATAGATTGTACTCCATTTAAGGTCATTATAAAATAATAGCCATATTTCCTTGGCTGTAAATATATCCCTGTTGCTTATTTTATACACAGTAGTTTGTACTTAATTCCATACTTCTATCTTGCCCCCCCCCCCCCACTGATAGCCACTAGTTTATTCTCTTTTTCTGTGAAACTATTTGTTTTGTTTTTATACATTCATTTTATTTTTGGATTCCACATTCCAGAGATGAGTTTTTGTCTTTCACTGACTTATTTCACTAAGCATAATACCCTTCAGGTCCATCCATGTTGTTGAAAATGGTAGAATTTCATTCTTTTTTAATAGCTGACTAATAGTCCATTGTGTATATATACCACATCTTCTGTTTTTTTTTTTTTTTTTTTACTTTACATTGGAATATAGTTGATTAACAGTATTGTGTTACTTTCAAGTGTACAGCAAAGTGATTCAGTTATATATATACATATCTATTCTTTTTCAAATTCTTTTCCCATTTAGGTTATTACAATATATTGAGCAGAGTTCCCTGTGCTATATAATAGGTCCTTGTTGCTACCTGTTTTAGCTTTTTAGATGTGGCTTGTGGGATTTTAGTTCCCTGCCCAGGAACTGAACTTGCACTCTTGGCAGTGAAAGTGCAGAGTCTTAACCACTGGACCGCCAGGGAATTCCACAGCTACCTATTTTATTAATTTTATTTTGGCTGCTTTGGGTCTCGGTTGTGGCACATGGGATTTCCACTGTCTCATGTGGCCCTGTTCGTCGTGGTGCAGGCATTTCCAGTTGTGGGGCTCTGGAGCACGTGGGCTTAGCTGCTCCTCAGCCTGTGGGATCTTAGTTCCCCAACCGGGGATTGAACCTGTATCCCCTGCATTGGCAGGTGGATTCTTACCCACTGCACCACCAGGGACATCCCCTGACCAATTTTTAACTGGGGTGTTT
The DNA here is from genome assembly GCF_019923935.1 of Bubalus bubalis. Classification (NCBI taxonomy): domain Eukaryota; kingdom Metazoa; phylum Chordata; class Mammalia; order Artiodactyla; family Bovidae; genus Bubalus; species Bubalus bubalis. Next base: position 137,138,444 of record NC_059159.1, read on the forward strand.
ATTTTTTCATAGAGTTGTACGAGCTGTTTATATGTTTTAGATATTAATCTTTATTGGTCATATCATTTGCAAACATTTTCTCCCATTCCATAGGCTTTTTTTGCTGTTTCCTTTGCCTCAGGAGATCAAATAAGACATTGCTATGATTTATATTAAAGATTGTTCTGCCTATGTTTTCTAGGAGTTTCATGGTTTCCAGTCTTACATTTAGGTCTTTAATCCATTTTGAGTTTAGTTTATTATATTGGTGTGAAAAATGTTCTATCAATAATTTCATTTTTACATATAGCTGTCCATTTTTCCCAGCACTTCTCATTAAAAAGACTGATTTTTCTCCATTGTATATGCTTTACCACAGATTTACTGACCAGTTTACTTCTTTGTTCTGTCCCATTGATCTGAGTGTCTTTTTGTGCCAGTACCATACTGTTTCAATGACCACAGCTTTGTAGTTTAGTCTGAAGTCTGGGGGCATGCCATCTCTAGCTTTGTTCTTTTTTATCTCAAGATTGCTCTGGCAGGACTCCCCTGGTGGTACAGTGGATGAGAATCCACCTGCACTGATCCCTGGTCCAGGAAGACTTCACATGTTGTGGAGCAACTACACCCATGTGCTACAACTACTGAGCCTGTCCCCTGGAGCCCAAGAGCCACAACTACTGAGCCCAAGTGCCTAGAGCCCATGCTCCAAAACAAGAAAAGCTACCACAACGGGAAGCCTGCACACTGCAACCAGAAAAAGCCTGTGTATAGCAATGAAGACCCAAAGCAGCCAAAAGCAAGCAAGCAAACAAACAAAATTAAAAAAAAAAATTGCTCTAGCAATTTGGGGTCTTTTGTGGTTCCATATAAATTTTAGGACTGCTCTAGTTTGATTAAAAATGTCATGGGTATTTGGTAAGGATTGCATTAAATCTGCAGATTGCTTAGGGAAATACAGGTATTTTAACAGCATTAATTCCTCTAATCCAAGACCATAGGATATCTTTCTCTCAGAGTCAATATTCTTTCTTCTTTTTAAATTGAAATATAACTGATTTATAATACTATATTAATTTCAGGTAGATAACAAAATGACTCAGTATTTTTGCAGATTGTATTCCATTATAGGTTATTATAAGATACTGAGCATAATACCCTGTGCTATACAGTATATCCTTGATGCTTTTTAATTTTATATACAGTAGTTTGTATCAGTTAATCTCATACCCTTAATCTGTCCCAACTCCCTCCCTCTCTGTTTTGGTAACCATAAGTTTGTATTCTACATTTGTGAGTTTGTTCCTGTTTCAGAGCCAATATTCCTAAAACTTGCTTACTGTTCACAAAATGTAGCCTTGGAAGCTATCAGCCTGAAAACATAGAATGCTCCCAGGGTATATTAAAAAAGAGAAGGAAGGCTCTCCAAAAAAGCCATGTCCTGGCTCCCAACAACCCCATTTAATTCAGGTTATTGTCACACATATAGTCCCTACAGAAGGGACAGGATTCAGTCTTTGCCCTCCAGAAGCTCTCATTTCTTGGGAAGACAAATGACAGGGAATCCAAAAGCTTCTGAACCACTAGTGAAAAATTCTGAACTGTGACTATGCTTGTCCATTAGACTTCTCTTCCTTCCTTGTTTTCTATTGCCTTGCAAAAAATCCAAAGAAAGAAACATTTATGTTCCCTTAGCTTTGTTCGTAGCAGTTCTAAACATGGGCTTTGAACTGAGAGCTGGCTTCAGATCCTGACTCCATCTCTCACTGTCTCTGTAGCCTCTGGCAAATTATAACTTCTCAGAATCTAAATCTTCTCAATTGTGAAATGAGGCTAACAATGCAAACCTTCTAGGATTGTTATGGTAATTCTATGAAATAACATATGAAGTACTTAATTTAGCAACTCTTGTGATTTTTAAAAATTTGGGAATCTGGAATGGGCGATTATGTTTTTACATATATATGCAGGCATGCTCCATCGCTCAGTCATGTCTGACTCTCTGCAACCCCGTGGACCATAGCTCCTGAGACTCCTCTGTCTATGGAATTATCCAGGCAAGGATACTGGAGTGGTTGCAATTTCCTCCTCCAGGGGATCTTCCTGACCTGTCTCCTGCGTTGGCAGGTGGATTCTTTACTGCTGTGCCACCTGGGAAGCCAGGTACCCAGAAAAGCTGGCTGGCACTCTGAGCCTGTGTTCTAGGCTGCTGTGGGTATTCAGAAAGCATTTTGAGTATCTCTTCACTCATTTCCATGTATTTTTCCTGACTGTTCTACCATTGGGAGGGGAATTCCCCCAATCCTGTACAGCTTTATTAACACTATAAAGTTGTACAGAAAATTATCATTGCTCCTAATATTTTCCAGAGTACAACTTTTCCAAAAGCACTTTCCCAACTATTGTCTCAGCGAATCCCAACAAAATGTTGAAGCTAAGGGGCCATCACACAGGATCTTTTAAAAAAGGCAGAGTATGAGTAATAAGTGTACCAGTACTTCCAGTACTTTCCAGATTAGAAATATACAAGGGACATGACTTATCCAAGGTCACATGCTAAGTCAGATAAAGAGACGATACAAGGTTTTCTGGCCCCTGGCTGATGGTCGGTTATTGGGCTATTTCCAGTCCCGCTACTATCCCATTTGTAACTTCGAGCCTCCCTCCCTCCCTGCCACACCAGAATTCCTTGCAAAAGGGCACTTTACCAGACACGGCCATAGTGTCACTGATCCACGCGATGGAAAAGATCCAGTCCTTGTGTCCATCCTTCAAGAGGAGGGCGAGATGGGTGCGGGAGGAGGGGGGAAAGAAATGAGTGAAATGAGGATCGCAACGCACACCCCCGAAAAGTTTAAAAGGCTGGATGAAAGTATCTTTGTAAAAATTACAATTCTGATCTCTGGTGATCGCAACCCAAATGGCATGAGCCTACAATCTTTAACTTTCTGTCTTGAGAAGCTCAAAGCTGGAATGAAACTGGCTTGACTACAGGCTATAAACATGGCCGGTGGACACACTGCTCCAGCACTTTATCTCTTGATGTCTTACCTGTGGCTCCTTCTACACACCGTTACCCACCTCTCATCCCTCCAACTTCATCCTGGCACTCTCCCCTTTGCTTTCTGGGACAACAGCTAGAACCGACCTCTATGTTCTTCCATCTTCTGAACTCTCTTCCTCAGACATCAGGATGGCTTGTACCCACATTTCCTTTAAGCCTCCCTGTTCAAGTGTTATTCTTATCAAAGAGGCCTTCCCTGACGACAGCATCCTCCACCACACTCTCTCCCTTTAGCCTGCCTTTACTCTTCTCCATGGCACTCACCGCTCTGACTTACTGCTGGTACATTTTTGTTGGTTTATATGCCTCCCTTGACTTGAGCACAGGCTTCAAGAGGATATGGGGGCTTTGTCTCTTTTATTCACTGCTACATCCCCAGAGTCTAAGACAATGCCTGGCCACAGAAGGGTCAAAAAATAGTTGCTGAATGAATAATTTAACAAACTTTTCTGACCATGGGCAGTAGGAGATGTGTGAACACCAACCCACTGCTGCTGGCATCTGAGGTGTGCCGCGTGCACCTTTATCAAACATACCTTCTGTCAACATCTGAAGCTCTCTGTGGGGAGTGCAGTACCCACTCTGAAATCTCCACACCCACATCTCACCGTTACAACTCCTCACCCCCACCCAGCCTCTGAGTCAGCAGTAAGCAAACCATTCCTTCCTGAAGCGCTTACGGGAGTAAGGTCCATGTTACCTGCTGGACTCTGTTTAAAAACTTACATCTCCCACACACACAGGATCTAGTGTAGGCAGCCTATAGATGGCAAGACTATTAGGGTTGTCTCCTCCAGTGGCTAACAGTGTTCTAGAGGGATTCAGCTCGATAGCATGGATACCGCAGCCCTGCTGAGTCACACATCCAGGCTCCCGGTCCTTCAGAATGGGAATCTTGGTGATCTGGCTTGTCTGGACATCCACTACAAATAGCTACAAGAGAAAAGAGATAAAGAAGGTGAAGTTTCTCTTCAGTGTGGCTGACCTTGGGTATAAATATCCATTCATTCACTCAGTTATCCATCAAACATTTAATTAATGTCTACTAACTACAAAGTCAGGGCTATACTAGTCAAATGAAAATAAGAAAATATAAATAGATGTAAATAAGTAAATAAGAAAACATAACAGAGATAGGTATAATATGTTACATAAACACAGAAGAGGAAGAAGTAAATTCTGTCCGATAGTCAAAGATGGCTTCAAAGACTTGTATTAGACTTTGGACCTAATGAACCTGATGAAAGGTTTTCTACCAGTGCAACTGTATTATGTATCACTAATTCTTACCAACACATGTATAGAAAATCATAAACAAAACACATCACAACCACTATTAGACATAAGTATAAACCATACCAGGTTTGCTAGAGTGACCTGAGATACGAGAGAAAGAGACATTCACATCTCAACTACTTATCTGTCCTGTGCCTCCATGTCTCTGCTTATGCTGCCCCTCCTGCCTGAAATGCCCTTATCCACTTCTGTAACAAACCAACCCTCTTTCGTTCTCCAAAATTCAACTCAGAGAAATGCTTGATAGAAAAGATCAGTCTTAGAGAAAGGGCATTCCCAATAGAGTCTATTATTAAACTCTTTATGTGATTCAATGATTCATTCCTTTATTTGCTTACTGAGTCAGCACCAATTCAATGCCAAGAACTGTTCTAGGCGTGAGAAACCTAACTACTAGGAATGATCTCTGTCCTCATATACATTATAGTCTAGGAAGTTCATTTAAAATTCTACCAGCAAATCTCAGAGTGAAGCCAAAACATGTCAAATCTTTGTATAAACAACCTACTGCTTGCATAGAAAGATAAAAGGAGGAAGTAGGTAAGTCTTAAATTTAAAATAGAAAAAGAAAAGGAAGAGTAGCTGGAATAAGAGTGTCAAGCAGAGACTGGTAGGGGGGAGGGTGCGGGTTTTAAAAAGAAAGGAAGAGTGAGGGGAACCACTCCCAAACCTGTAAACCCTGACAACTATTTAAGGTCGAGCCCCCACCTAACTGGCACCATCACCAATGTGTCTTGACAGGCATTTTCAAATTTTCAAACTCAATGTATCTAAAACAAATTATCTTCTTCCCCAAATTGTTCATTTCATATGATGCCACCAAAATCTGCCTGCTCACTCAAGCCTGGGATTCACCCTAGACTCCTAACTTCCTCCTAAATATTCTTACAGTTGGCTCCTTCTTCTTCATCCTCTCTCCTCTACACGACTTGCCTTCAGGCAAGGCCATCAACAAAACTATACTCCACACTATAATCATTCATCTTCCTAAAGAATGGAAATCCTCCCATGTCCATTAAAAAATATCTGATAGTTCCCCTACCCCTAAATTCGACTTCCCTGGTGGCTTAGACGGTAAAGCATCTGCCTACAATGTGGGAGACCTGGGTTCGATCCCTGGGTCAGGAAGATCCCCTGGAGAAGGAAATGGTAACCCAGTCTTGCTTGGAAAATCCCATGGATGGAAGAGCCTGGTAGGCTTCAGTCCATGGGGTCGCAAAGAGTCGGAGACAACTGAGTGACTTCACTTTCACTTTCCCCTAAATTCAAGCCTTTCAGCACGCCATCAAGATTCTCCTCAACGTGGCCCCTATCTATCTCTCCAGCTTCACATCCTTCCATGGACGTTATACTATAGAAAGATCTGTTTATAAATTATTACTCACACAAAATCTTCAATGATATATAATGATTTTATTTCATGGTTAGGCTGTTCCAATGCCAGAAATGCTTTCGCCTACTCTTCTCTTTACCTGGCCATCATGTCCTTACGTTTCATAATTCAGTTCAGACATGTCCTCTCCTAATATTTCTTAATGTCCAGGCTGATTAAGTTCCTCTCTTGTAGGCTTCCAAGATAGCCCTCTACTCACAATACTTAGATCTTATCACAGTTTTAAAATATTCACTTGTCTCTCTTCTCCATTAAGCTAATAATGCCCTCTCAATTCCAAGAGCAGGGGCTTTATCTTATCTGGTTCTGTTCTCCTGCCCCAACAACACAGAGCTACACAGTAAGCACTTAAGAGTAACCACCTTACTGAGGCCTGCCCAAAGATGTTAGGGGACCCCTATGTCCCTGCACTCAGAGTGGGGCCCTGGAGCTGAGTTCATCTGATATAAGCCCAGATGTCCAGATCACAGCACTGTCCTGGGGTGGCCTCCTGGCTCAGGGAGAACCAGTCTAGAGGCTAGATTAGACTAGGTCATTCATTCTCTCAGCAGTATGGAACTGGCTGGTGGCGCTAAACCAAACTGGGTGGCCATTTTCTACCAAAGCCATTCCTAGAGAAAAGCAAACAGTAAATTTAGGAAGCATGGACACCCCCGGTTCCTAGTGGCTCTCCAATTCCTAGCTGTTTCCTTCTGAGATCCAAGAATACTTTCTGCTCTTGGGGTTTGTGAGCTAGCCCTTCCAAGAAATATGACTGGGTTTCTTACTCTTTTATAGCCTGCCAGATTTCTCTGTCCATGAATTCTCCAAGCAAGGATACTCGAGTGGGTAGCTATTCCCTTCTCCAGGGGATCTTCTTGACCCAGGGGTTGAATCTGGGTCTCCTGTGTTGCAGGCAGATTCTTTACCATCTGAGCCATCAGGGAAGCCCTAACCTAACCAACACAGCCCCTCAAATGTTTAATACAGCAAAATTTATTGCCACTCACACCTTTGTGTTGTATGGGACAACGTACCAGTAATATGTCAGCTTCTAGACCAGTGATTCTTAAACTGCTTATCACAATAACCTAGCGAAGTTTCTTTTTTAAAAAAAATACAAAAAAAAACACAATTCCCATAGCCTACCATAAAACTCCTTCAAACTAGAAAGTTCTGAGCTTTGGGCCAGTAAACCTGAATTTTTGTCAAGAATCTCCAGGTGAATCTTCTGACTGCTCAGGTTTAAAAACCACTGATCTAGAGCCGTGCTAGTCAAAGGAACATCTGGAAGCTTGCTGGAAACCAAGAATCTCAGGCCTCACCCTAGACCCACTAAACCAGAATCTGGAGTTTCTCAACATCTCTAAGCACACGGAAGTGTCTGAGACAATCTGCTCTGTACTCTAAGGACAATGTATTTGATAAGAAACAACCCTATGCCTTAAACAAGTCTCCATTTCTGCCTCCCAGAAAAGGAAAAGAGAAAAGGCTTTATTTATTTGCGTCCAAGAAAGTCTTAAGTCCAACCTCTCCAGTTTTGGACTTGGGAGAGGTCTAGGTTTAAGAATGTTTACTTAGCAGCTTTGTGAACTTCATCAGTCATTTAACCTTTCTGAATCTTGCTTATCTAGAAAACTTGAATAATATTATTTATCTAATAGGGCTGCTAAGAGATTTAATAAAATGTGAAGTTTCTAGTACAGGGCTCAGGACAGAACAGGTGCCTTACAAGTACTAGTTCAGAGATAGTCTATTCTAATGTTCTGTTTGATTTCACAGGTTATAAGACAGAATAGATGAACAAAATTTCATACAAGGGAGATGCAAACGGCTGGCTCTGTAGAGGAAACCAAGAGTTGACCCACAACCTCACCCTCACCAAGGAATGACAAAGCAGCATGTGAAGGAGGGAGCCCCCTTGCTTTTTCAAAGGAAGTTTAAGAGATGTGGATGGGGTGCCACATACTGTCTCCCCAAGCTGTGTGACAAGGGGCCAAGGCTTCATACAGCTCCTGTAACACTTCCCAGAATGGGACAGCTCCCCGCTCACCAACTGGGATACCTGCCAGCAACCAGCAGCATGGCAGGGTAAGCTTGAGGCTTAATGGCTCCCTGCAGCTTATAAGTCAGGGCAGACGGAAAAAAAGAAAGCAAAGGCCTTACAATCAGGAAGATTCTAAGACTAGCGAGGACACCTCTGCCTGCATGTATCTGCAAATAGACATGTGTAACTATGCCTATACAGAAAGCCAGGATGGCTTAATAAAATGGGGGGAGGGGAGATTCACAAAGTCTCTAAAACTCAGAGTGTGTTAAGAGTGTGTTAGGCAGAAGCTAGCAGAGAAAGGAAAGTAAATCCAAACAGGAGGCACAGATACCAGGATGAACTATACAGAGTCAGATAATTAAAGGCCAGAGGGCAGCTTAAGTCTGGGAAAGGGAAGAGGACTGAAACCTAGCAGAGGAATACATTCTCTATCCCCAACAGAGACGTGGAGGGGCACAGGAGAGAGCCAAGACCAAGAAACACTGCAAAAAATGGTTAGCCAATACGCATCAAAGATTAAAAATGTGTAAATCCTGAAATTACGCTAAGGAAATAATGACAATAGCTTTAATTACAAAGAATTCTATTTACTTATTTATTAAAAAAAAATTTTTTTTTAACTGCACTGTGGCATGCAGGATCTTAATTCACCAATCAGGGCTCAAACTCATGCCCCCTGCAATGGAAGCACGGCGTCTTAACCACTGGACCATCAAGGAAGTCCCAAGTTACAGTGACTTTTAAACTAGTGAAACACCACAGGCGACTGGGAACAATCACCCAGTGGATTATGATACAGCCTTTAAGAATGATGGAGTAGAGGACATTTACTAACATGGAAAGTTTCTCATGCTATGTTATTAAATGAATACCCTTTTAAAGACCTAAGTCCTAGAAGGTTAATTTTTTCCCTTAATAAACACATATGATACGCATTATTTTAAAAGAAAAGGAGGACTTCTTTTCTGGTGGTTAACAATCCACCAGCCAATACAAGGGACATGGGTCTGATCCCTGGGTCCAGGAAGATCCCAGAGGCCCCGGAGCAATTAAGCCCGGGCACCACAAAGGTAAAGCCTATGCTCTAGACCCTGGGAGACGGCCCATGTGCTACAACTACTGAAGTGACTGCACCACAACACAGAGCAGCCCCGCCTTTCCACAACTAGAGAGAGCCTGCAGGCAGCAAGGGAGATCCAGCATAGCCGAAAAATACATAAATAATTTTAATTAATTTTTGAAAAAAAAAAACTTTAAAAAGAAGATAGGATAAGCAAAAGAATTGACCAACTAGCCTCATTTTACACAAATCTTCATTTCTTGCCATGAATAATGAAAAATAAATTCTATAGTATTCAAGGATACTAATACTTAGTGTATAGATTATTCAGAGGAAAACAAGATACTCTCAGCTTTTTGTTCCCTAGAGCATCTTAAGGCATAAGCTATTTTACTCAGAATTAACAGGAAGCCTTATCTCTAAACTGCAAACTACTAAAGAGCAGATTGTCATTATACACTAATTATATGGTATATTGAGAGATCATAAGCTTTTGATAATAACAGTATTAAAACAATAATATAATCCTTTCCCCTCATTCTTATTTACTGAGCATTATAGCACAGATCAGATCAGATTAGATCAGTCGCTCAGTCATGTCCGACTCTTTGTGACCCCATGAATCACAGCACACCAGGCCTCCCTGTCCATCACCAACTCCCGGAGTTCACTCAGACTCACATCCATCGAGTCAGTGATGCCATCCAGCCATCTCATCCTCTGTCGTCCCGTTCTCCTCCTGCCCTCAATCCCTCCCAGCATCAGAGTCTTTTCCAATGAGTCAACTCTTCACATGAGGTGGCCAAAGTACTGGAGTTTCAGCTTTAGCATCATTCCTTCCAAAGAAATCCCAGGGCTGATCTCCTTCAGAATGGACTGGTTGGATCTCCTTGCAGTCCAAGGGACTCTCAAGAGTCTTCTCCAACACCACAGTTCAAAAGCATCAATTCTTTGGTACTCAGCCTTCTTCACAGTCCAACTCTCACATCCATATATGACCACAGGAAAAACCATAGCCTTGACTAGATGGACCTTTGTTGGCAAAGTAATGTCTCTGCTTTTGAATATGCTATCTAGGTTGGTCATAACTTTCCTTCCAAGGAGTAAGCGTCTTTTAATTTCATGGCTGCAGTCACCATCTGCAGTGATTTTGGAGCCCAGAAAAATAAAGTCTGACACTGTTTCCACTGTTTCCCCATCTATTTCCCATGAAGTGATGGGACCAGATGCCATGATCTTCGTTTTCTGAATGTTGAGCTTTAAGCCAACTTTTTCACTCTCCACTTTCACTTTCATCAAGAGGCTTTTTAGTTCCTCTTCACTTTCTGCCATAAGGGTAGTGTCATCTGCATATCTGAGGTTATTGATATTTCTCCCGGCAATCTTGATTCCAGCTTGTGTTTCTTCCAGTCCGTTTCTCATGATGTACTCTGCATAGAAGTTAAATAAGCAGGGTGACAATATACAGCCTTGACGTACTCCTTTTCCTATTTGGAACCAGTCTGTTGTTCCATGTCCAGTTCTAACTGTTGCTTCCTGACCTGCATACAAATTTCTCAAGAGGCAGGTCAGGTGGTCTGGTATTCCCATCTCTTTCAGAATTTTCCACAGTTTACTGTGATCCACACAGTCAAAGGCTTTGGCATAGTCAATAAAGCAGAAATAGATGTTCTTCTGGAACTCTCTTGCTTTTTCCATGATCCAGCGGATGTTGGCAATTTGGTCTCTGGTTCCACTGCCTTTTCTAAAACCAGCTTGAACATATGGAAGTTCATGGTTCACATATTGCTGAAGCCTAATATAGTTATGTACTGCCCACTGAAAGGCAAGACCCCTCTCCAGGTGTTATTTGGAGCTCAAAACACCTGTGTGACTGAGAGGGGAAACTCTTTTGCCATATATCCTATACCACCTTATTTCCAAGTTCCTTCTTTACACCCTTTCCCCAGAGAGGAGGTATATTACGTAACTGCTCCATCTTTGTCAGCAAACAAGACAAGCAATGAATGAAACTGGGCAAGGCCACTTTCTCCACTGCTTTAGGATAAGAAAATACAAGATTCATCTAGCTGAAGGTAACAATTTTTTTTTTAATTATAGAGTTTACTGACAATACTGATACTGGAAATTAAAAAAAGCAGAATTAAAAAATTAAAATAAAAAAATGTTCAGAATCATATCTCTTGTCAAGTCTGTTTTGTTTTTCATTTGTTAAGTGCCTATTCAGGCCTTAACCACATGCATGTATAATGGTACATAGCTATAATCAGCAGAGAGAGAATTCTGTACCTCATTACATTTAACGTATCAAAAGCTCTGTATGTTATTATAGTCTTCACAATTATGTCAATGTCTCCATAATATCACACAGATTTGATTTACCATAAATTACTTAAGTATTCTATCATTAGCATTTTGATAAAAATAGCTTCCAATAATTATTCTGTTAAAAATGATTAGGTCAAAGGGCATAATATTTTAGGCTCTTCATTCAACAAATAATGTATCCCAGGTCTTTGAAACATAATGTTAAATACTTTCAAAAAAGGGTTTTAGTGGCATTATACATGTATTATCTATTCCGTTGCATTCTTATCAGAACTAGGTAACACTTTAATTTGTATACAGAAAACATCTTTTATCTGAATCCTTTTCATGATGAAATTAAATATAATTTCCTAATTATATTTTCTCTTATATAAATAATATCTACATGAGTAATTTTTAAATGCTTAAGCTATTTGGGATAAGACTGACATACAAAAAACAGGTCATTCACAGGGTAGAAAAATGCCAACTTCTTATCTTTGGTGTACATGAATCTGGCCAGAAATACACCTAAAGACTAGAACCATCAAACTACTGCTACCACTTCCTCCTCCACCACTGCCATTAATCACAACAATTTACTAAGCACATATTCTAGGCACTTTGCTAGCCAACCTCTTATTTAATTTTCTTCATGACTCTGGTAGGCAGATACTATGCTATGCTATGCTAACTCACTTCAGTCGTGTCCGACTCTGTGCGACCTCATAGACGGCAGCCCACCAGGCTCCCCCATCCCTGGGATTCTCCAGACAAGAACACTGGAGTGGGTTGCCATTTCCTTCTCCAATGCATGAAAGTGAAAGTGAAGTCACTCAGTCGTGTCCGACTCTTAGCGACCCCATGGACTGCAGCCTACCAGGCTCCTCCGTCCATGGGATTTTCCAAGCAAGAGTACTGGAGTGGGGTGCCATTTTACTTGCTCCATTTATTTTAAAGGTAAAAGAAAGGTTAAGGAGAAGATATTTGTTCAAGGGTACAAAGCTAATAAGAAATGGAGCCCAGGATTTCCCTGGTGGTCCAGTGGCTAAGTATCCATGCTCTCAATTCAGGGGGCCCAAGTCTGATCCCTGGTCAGAGAACTAGATTCCACATGCTGCAACTAAAATCCCGGAAGGAAGATCAAAGATCCTGACTGCTGCAGCTAAGACCTGGTGCAGCCAAATAAATACAATAAGAAATGAAGCCTAGATTCAACCCATGAATCTCTGAATCCAAATACACAATACAGAATGACTGAACCTTATTCATACTTCTGACTAAAGTTTACTCTAACTCTCCTAGTAAACAGACTAAGAAATTGGAAACTAATGACCTAAGTTAAGATTTGACCTAAAAAACAACAGGTAGGGACTTCCCTTGGTCGTGCAGTAGTTAAGACTTTGCACTTTCAATGCAGTGGGATGCAGGTTCAATCCCTGGTCAAGCTTCATGGTGAGGTCAAAATATAAAAATAAAAAAAGAATTTATTGCTCTGTCTGTTGAGACCAGTAACAGGCATATAAAGAAAATAATTATTTATCAAGGGTTTCCTCAAAGTGATTACATCTAACTGGCTGCTGAACAGATTTTTTTTGGCTGCGTTGGGTCTTGGTTGCTGCAAGCAGGGTTTGTCTAGTTGCAGCAAGTGGCGGCCGCTCTTCATCGCAGTGCATGGACCTCTCATGCTGAGGCTTCTCTTTATTGTGGCTCTCAGGCTCAGGAGTTTTGGTGCATGGGTTTAGTTGCCCCGTGGCATGTGGGGTCTTTCTAGACCAGGGATAGAACCCATGTCTTCTGCATTGGCAGACGGATTCTCAAACACTGGACCAGGCAAGTCCTACTAAACAGATATTAACCAAGATGCCTACAGGAAAATTCTTCCAGATCCATTAAACATGATGTCCCATCTGTGCCCTGAGTGTGGTTTAGAAAATACAAGGAAGATTCAAACAAATGGTCTAGATTTACAAAGATGACAAAATATATATATATATTACTGCTATATAGCATCAAGTCTAACCCAGTGATTCATATAAAAACTGCCTATAAGTTTGTTTAAAATTCCAATTTCTAGGTTTCAATAAAGGAAAAATCCTGATTTAGTGTGGACCAGGAACCTGCATTTTAAACACATACCTCAAGTGACTATGATACAGATAGCTCCTGGGTGATACATAGGAAACAAATCAGAAAGAAATCAAATACACATCAATTTAGAAGAATATGGACTTGCAAAGGAAGACTGAAAGAAAAGTCCAAGGAAAACAGGAACCAAATGAAGTAACTAGACTGTCTTATTAGACTTAGTAACATAGACTTGCTGTCCATGGGGTCGCACAGGGTCGGACACGACTGAAGCGACTTAGCAGCAGCAGCGGTAGCAGCAGCAGACTGTCTTATTAACATTCCTCAGGAAGTTAGCAAACCTTCACTCTCAGTAACCTGGGTTTTCCCGTCTTCCACGCCTCCAGGACTGCCAGAACAGGCCATAAATTCACCAGGGCCATGCTGCGAAGCATGTGACTCAATTCTCCAGGTAAAAAAGGTGATTAACAGGATTATTCATTATTAAAGACTAGACATGAGTCTAGGAAAAAATGTTATCCAAAGGAGATTCAGTTAGTCTCATCAACCAAACCCCCAGTGACTTGAACTACTTTCTCTTGTTTCTGCCCAGCATCAGCCAAATGAGTCTAAACAGGGACGGGGGAGCCTGGTGGGCTGCCGTCTATGGGGTTGCACAGAGTCGGACATGACTGAAGCAATTTAGCAGCAGCAGCAGCAGGGTCCCTCCACACTCCTTGTGTGTTCTGGACTCTGCTATAAAATGGACATCCCTGCTTCCTTTCCACTGCAGAAGCCTCTTCCCCCTCCAGGAAATCCCCTCTGAATATCCTAGCTAGGAATGACTTCCTTCTTGAAGCAGTCCTGGCTGACACTTCTCGTGAGGCATCTATGTTGTCATTCCCTTTGTCCATAGCTAGGTATCACACCTCAACCAAGCTGAGCAGAAGTCAGGCAGTCCTCTGCCACTGGGGGTACTGCAGTGAAAGGCTGACAAGTACCTGGTATAACAAAGAATTCTGAGAAGGAATAAGGAAAACTGGGATCCACACCTAACTCAATATGGAATATCTCAGGCAGGTAACTTTTCTCCCTTTAGGTCTGTTTCTCCAACTCTAAAAGAAAAAAGGGAGGTCAGTGGTTAGAACTGTTATCTTTACAGTCCCTTCCAGCTCTGTCAGATTTGTTTCTATAAATATTGTTTATAGATACTGTTATAGATATTGTTTATAGATACACTCCAATCCCACACAAAGTAGCATTCTGCTATTTTTGGGAGAAAATCAATAAATGTTTATAAATTTAGTAAAAGTAGACACAAACCACAAAATTGTCCTACTACATTCTAGCCAATGAAATGGAGAAACATTATCCTATTTCTTCTCACATTCAAAAACTGTCCTGATGAAAGCAACCCCACTTAACGTATGAGAGGGACTGGTGGCCTCTGAGGATCTGAAGGCCTGTAAGGCTATTCAAGTGGAATCAGTTTAAGAAACCAGAAGCTGCAGTCCAACCATAATTCTGGGTTGAACCCAGTTGCCACTTTTGGTTAGTTTCTTCCATTTATCTCCTAGACCAGGAAACACATGAAGAATCTTGCTTAAGGTCAAGCTGGAGACCAACACTCCTAGATATCACCAAGAAAAACTCATTCCTCTGATTCTCATCTTGAACCAGATCCAGGCACCACTCACAATCCAACAGAAAAAAAATGCCCATATGTCAGCTTGACAAGAAGTAAAGACAGTTTTCTCTGATTATAATGCCTATCAAGGATCAAATCAGAAAATAAAGCCTGGAGGGCAAGAGTCAACATGTTCCCCCTATGTTCATTTCCCAACATCCCAAGCTTCCAACAGACTATGAAATAAAGAGCATACCTCAAGCTCTGAGGTGGTTGTCAACTGAGGGCACAATGCCTAAAAATGCATGTCTGCCTGTGTACACATGTGCCTGTGGCCTGACTGTCACAATAACTGAGGGTCCAAGGTCCAGGGTTGCTGTCATCTATGGAGCAGAAGCCAAGAATGTGAAACACCCAGCAATAGGAGGTAAAGTCCCAGAGAAGGAAGAAACCACCAAAACACTTATCAATATTCTGGTTACAAAAAGCTGCCCTAAAATTCTTGAATCCTTCCATAGGATTGCTGTTCAGGCCCTAATCTTTTTTCTAAAAATTTTTACTTAAGTATTTCATGGAGAAGGCAATGGCAACCCCCTCCAGTGTTCTTGCCTGGAGAATCCCAGGGACAGTGGAGCCTGGTATGTTGCTGTCTGTGGGGTCGCACCGAGTCGGACACGACTGCTAAGTCGGAAGCGACTTAGCAGCAGCAGCAGCAGCATAGCTAATTTACTTATATTTGTTTCAGGTATACAACACTGTGACTCAAATTTTTTATGGCTTATACTCCCATTTAAAGTTATTATAAAATACTGGCTATATACCCTGTGTTGTAGTTTGTTTTACACATTGTAGTTTGTACTTCTGTTTTGTTTCTACTTTTTAATCCCCTACTTCTATCTTGCCCTTCCCCTCTCTTCCCTCTCCCCATTGGTAACTACTAGTTTATTCTTGATATCTGAGAATCTGTTTCTGTTCTGTACATACTTTATTTTTTAATTTTTTAGATTTCACATGTAAGTGATAACATATAGTGTATTTGTCTTTCTCTGACTTCTTACACTAAGCATAATACCCTCCAGGTCCACCCATGTTGTTGCAAATGGCGAATTTTCATTTTTTATGATTGAGCAGTATTCCATCATTGTGTGTGTATGTATGTATGTGTATATGGGCTTCCCAGGTGGCTCACTGGTAAAGAATCCCCCTGCCAAAACAGGAGACGCAGGAGACATGGGTTTGATCCCTGGGTTGGGAAGATTCCCTGGAGGAAATGGCAACCCACTCCAGTATTCTTGCCTGGAAAATCCCCTGGACAGAGGAGTCTGGAAGGCTACAGTTCATGAGGTCTCAAAGAGTTGGACATGACTTAGTGACTGAGCATACACACACATGTATATATGTATGGGTGTGTGCTTGTATCTCACATCCTTTTTTTTTTTACTTGGCTGTGGTGGGTCTTAGTTGCAGCACTTAGGATCTTTGATCTTAGTTGCGGCATGTGGAATATAGTTTTCCAACCAGGGGTTGAACCCGGGCCCCCTGGACTGGGCATGTGGTGTCTTTAGCCCTTGGACCACCAGGGAAGTCCCTCACATCTTCTTTATTTATCAGTTGATAAGAAACTTAAGTTGCTTCCATATCCTGGCAACTGTAAATAATGCTGCTATGAACACTGGT
Organism: Bubalus bubalis; assembly: GCF_019923935.1. Classification (NCBI taxonomy): domain Eukaryota; kingdom Metazoa; phylum Chordata; class Mammalia; order Artiodactyla; family Bovidae; genus Bubalus; species Bubalus bubalis. The sequence goes on from NC_059159.1 coordinate 137,154,943, forward strand.
GCTTGTTTCTTTTTGAATTAGGGTTTTCACTTTTACTTTTTTTTGGTCATAGACAGAACTGCTGATCTTACAGCAGTTCTATCCTCAGTTTGCATGGAACCTCCATACTGTTTTCCATAGTAGCTGTACTAATTTACATTCCTATGCACAGCATACAAGGGTTCCCTTTTTTCTACATCCTCACCAACACTTGTTATTTGTGGTCTTTTGATAATAACCATTCTGACAGGTGTGAGTGATATCTCATGATTTTGATTTGCATATTTCTGGTAACTAAAAACGCTGGGCACGTTTTCACATGTTTCTTGGCCATCTGGTATATCTTGTTTTTTAAAGATTTATTTTTAGTTTTCGCCTGTGGTGGGCCTTTGTTGCCCCTAGCTGGCTTTCTCTTGTGGAGAATGGGGGCTACATTTTGTTGCCGTGCTCAGGCTTCTCATCATGGTGGCTTCTCTTGCTGCAGAGCACGGGCTGTTAAATGCATGGGCTTCAGTAATTGTGGCACACTGGCTTAGCTGCTCCGAGGCATGTAGGATCTTCCCAGGTCAAGGGATCAAACCAGTGTCCCTTGCACCGTGAGGTGGATTCTTAACCACTGGACCACCAGGGAAGTCCCTGTATTTCGTCTTGGAAAAATGTCTATCTGCCCAATGTTTAATTGGTTGTTTGTTCTTTTGATATTGAGTTGTATGAGCTGTTTACACATTTTGGGTATTAACCCTTTATTGTTTATATCATTTGCAAACATTTTCTTGCATTTAGTAGGTTGTCTTCTCATTTTGTGGCTGGTTTCCTTTGTTGTACAAAAACTTTAAAGTTTACTTAGGTCCTATTTGCTTATTATGCTCTTTTTCTTTTCCCTTAGGTGATATATTAACAAAATACTACTGTGATTTATGTCAGTCTTCTTTTTAATATTTGTTTTTTGGCTGTGCTGGGTCTTGGTTGTGGAACACAGGATCTTCGATCTTTGCTGTGGCATGCGGGATCTTTAGTTACAGCATGCAAACTCTTAGTTGTGGCATGCGGGATCTAGTTCCCTGACAAGGGATTGAACCCAGCCCCCCTGCATTAAGAGTGTAGTCTCAGCCACTGGACCACCAGGGAAGTCCTTATGTCAGTTTTCTGCCTATGTTTTCTTCTAGGTGTTTTATTATAGTTTCCAGTCTTAAACATAGGCCTTTAATCCATTTTGAGTTTATTTTTGTATATAAGAAAACGTTCTAATTTCATTCTTTTACATGTAGCTGCCCAGTTTTCCCAGCATCAATTTTCATTGAAGACTGTCTTTTGTCCATTGTATATTCTTGCCTCTCCAGTACATAGGTCAGCCCCTACCACTCTTGACCATTATTTCTCTCACATACAGAGGATGACCAAAGCCTGCAATACACTAAATAGGGTTTCTGGAGCCCATACCTGTGTTAAGCCAAGCAAGGTCTTCTCAAGATGAAGACTAGTCAGAAAGGAGCTGCCAACTCTAGCACCATCACATATAATAGGCATAAACTTATTTCTACTGCTCCTCTTCCTAAAGCCTTATAACATCAGATAACTTGACATAGAACTTCAGACTTTTGGAAGCATTTCCATGATGATCGATGATTTTCAATCTAGATACACTTCTGCACATGTGCCCCAGCAGAATGAACTTGCCAAGATAGCAATTCTACGGCTTTCACATCTAAAATCTTCCTTTCATAAGAGTCAAATATTCTAAAATAAGATGAAGACTAGTTCTGGGATAACTGTGAACATGTTTTACTAGACAAAGAATAACCATATGCTATTTAAAAAACTAAAACCTAGTTAGCAGGTTAATATCTTAACTACAAAATACAGGCAGATCATACAGATAAGAATGCTGTTAACCTGAGAGGTACATCTGGCTGAACCCAAGGAATTCTGCAAGCATTTTAAAGCATTTTTTAAAGGTAATCCCTTTGGGAAAATAAAATAGTGAGACAAGGAGGAATGAATTAAAAAAATCTGGTCAGAACAAAACTCCCACATTTTTTTTTTGTTTCCGTGTATCTCAAATTGAGTTTCATATTCTGCTTTTATGATTTTAGGAATCTGAATATGTCAACTCAAAGACATAAAAGTTTAGCTGTTTTCTTAACTCTGGTAACTAGCATTCCACTCCACCCCCAAATTAGGCTTCTGCAAGGTCCTTCTTTGTCTTATCTGGCAGCAAACTGCAGCCCAAGTTCGTCTTGTCTGCATCATAATGATTCACCAAGCCTAACAGTGAAGTCAGCAGTATATCTCTGACCATGACTTGGGAGATGGTGAGAAAGATAAAAGCAGCTCTGGCAACCAGGAGTTGGCCTGGTACTATCAGTTAGGCTTTGGGGTCTTGGTGAAAATAATTTCATAGGAGATTTTCCTGTGAAAATACAGTTTATTAATACTTAAGTCTTTCCCCAAGTCACCCTTGTAAATCCTTTCTAACATCCTCTACTGAGGCTCCATAGTTCCCTATGGTGGAGCTCACCCTAGCTGCAAGGAGCAATTTTATCTACTATAGGTGAGTAGTCTTCAAAAGTCAAAAAATGGGAAATAAGAGTTCATGTCTAAAATTAAATACCCCAAACTCTGGATACCTTATCACTCTGCCTATCACCATCCTTCCCAAATTGACCCCTCTCAAAATATCCACTTTCTTGATTTGTTTTTGGTATACTCTGGGTTTTCCCCTGACCTCCCTGCTCCTCCTATAGCAGTTCTTCCTGGCCCATAAATGCAGGTGTTCTTCAAGGTTCTGTTTGAACTTCTCTGTCAATATCAATGGTTCTTACCCATTTCTGGCTCCCAACACCCCTTCAAAATGTAGTGAGGGACCTCCCTGGTAGTCCATTAGCTAAGACTCTGGGCTCCCAATGCAGGGGGCCTGGGTTTGATCCCTGTCAGAGAACTAGATCCCACATGCCACAACGAAAGATCCCAAGTGCTGCAACAAAGACCCAGTGCAGCCAAATAAATAAAGAAAATGTAATAAAATCTATAGACTGCTCCGCTACACCACTCTCCCCACATTATGCCCAGAAAATATACATAAAATGACATTTTTGCAATTTTAGGGAAGGTTTATAAAACACAAGAGTGACCTCTCTACCCTTTCTCCATGGTAACAGAACAGAACAGTTTTAATAATCCTTTATACACAGGTGACTCCTAAACCACCAACTTCAATCTTTACCCCCTCTCAAACTTTAACTAATTAAAAGCACAAAACTAAATATTTTCTCTTCAAATTTTTTTTGTGCCTGGCAAGCTCCTCTTATTTAGCTTTTCTGTATGGTTCTGCATATACAGACCTGAGTCTGTAACACTATACCAGCAAAATATACCTATCCATCCTAGTTCCCCAACCCATATTCCCATTAAAGTTAGACTACCTCCTCTTCTTTAAATAATTTAGTAAAAATATGAATGTACTAATGTTTCAATCCTAAAGGAAATCAACCCTGAATATTCATTGGAAGGACTTTGGCCACCTGATGTGAAGAGCTGACTCATTGGAAAGGATCCTGATACTGGGAAAGATTGAGGGCAGTAGGAGAAGGTGCAAAAGAGGATGAGATGGTTGGATGACATTACTAAGTCAACAGGCATGACTTTGAGCAAACTCCAGGAGACGACGAAGGACAGGGAAGCCTGGCGTGTTGCAGTCCATGGGGTCGCAGAGTCAGACAGAACTTAGTGAATGAACAATGTCATTAATGATTAGGACATCGACTTGGGAATTCTCCGGTGGTCCAGTGGTTAGGACTCCAAACTACCAATGTAGGGGGCACACGTTTGATCCCTGGTCAAGGAACTAAGATCCCACAAGCTGTGTAGTGTGGGAAAAAATAAACAACCACCACAACAACATAAGCTGGCCAACTAATTCCTGTAATTACTAGGCCCAGAGAATTCAGAGAGGTTGAAGGACTGCCTCCAGTTTGAGTGTAAGCCTATAGCACAGGGAAATTTCCACTGTAGGAATCAAGCTACAGAATAATTTACAATACTTCTGCTAGTTTTTTCACAGAGGAAGACCCACTGCCTCAGCAAATGTTTCTATACTACAGCCCCAAGTCAGTTAGTCTGGAAATGATCTGTGTCAAATGACCTGTGTACACATAGCTCATAAATACCAACAGCAGCCAAGAGAAAAAGAGCTTCTAACCCACAGATACATATTAAAAGATTATTTTAGAATATAAATAGTTGTGGTGTATTTTTCCTATATTTAAATCATTTCATTGACAGTAAAATTTCAATACATCAAAACTTTACTACCAAGAATCAGACATGAACTCCTCTCTCCCCAAAATGTTCAACTGTTAGCCAAAGAGAGTTCTAACTGTTTAAGTAATTTTCCTTTTAAACTGAGGGAAGTCCCAGGGAGTGCTAAGAGCATGGGAAAAGGCTTTGGATTCATTATCACTACTATTCCTTTTGAAGAATAAGATATTGCTAACTTGAAATATTTCTGAAGATGTATACAGCTACATTCTCAGCACTGGATGTTACCATCCCCATTTTACAGATTGGAAAACAAAGGCACAGATAAAGGAACCATTTACCAAATATTACAAAATGCAGAGAAGAGCACTG